>NC_041383.1:487992108-488010014 GCF_002162155.2 Triticum dicoccoides | reverse complement strand
CCGCCGACCGGCGCCGCCCTCGCCGAAGCAGCCGCCGCCGTCGACCCGCACCCCGAGGTTGACCTCGCCGCCGCCGTTTTTTTAGAAAAACCGTTCGGTTTTTCCGTCGGGTTTTCATCGGTTTTTTTAGTTTCGTTTTTTTATTAGATCGTTTTTTTGGTTTAGGTTAATTAGCGAGCGTTCGCTCGTTCGCTCGTTTTAACGAACACGTTCATCGTTTAGATCCAGTTAACGAACGTTCGTTCGTTAATCTGTTCGTCGTTTTTCTTTTTCCCGGATTTATTCCGCGATTTTTCCGATCGTGATTTCTCATCCGATTTTCGTTTTAGTATAACTTTTCGCTCGTTTATCGGAATCAGGTGATTCAAGCGCCTAGAGTTTCGTATCGAAACCCTCTTTCCGGATAATCTACTCAAACAAGTTTTTGCTACTGTAAAATTTGACTTAGGTCCAGATTAGTAAATGAAGCTTGTTTCTTTCGCCGTTTGAGTTTTGTTTCTTTGTTCGATTTGATTCTTTTTGCAAACTGGAGTTCTTAAGTTGAGCTTTATGGTTAGATCTCTTATTTGAGTTTTACCCGTACATTAGATGAGTACTTATTGTATGCTTGTTTGTTTGTTTGCTTGTGATAGAGTACCCGGATTGCGCCGCTTGCTACTTCGAATCCCTAGGTTGCGCGGATCATCAGCTAGGCAAGTAACACTTTGATCATACTTCTTTATTACCCAGTTTTTATGCATTAGATCAATCCTCAAACAATTGCATGATTAGGATCTGATTAATATGTGGGTTTTGGCTAAATAGATGAGGTAGTACCTATTACCAGTTTTATTATCAAACCCTTGGGAGTTATTTCTACGTTTGCTTATTATGCCATGCTATGCTAGTAGACGTAGATTGGGTGAGTGTATCCATGACAGATGTGAGATTGTTAATTAATGGTTTATTTAAGGTGGCAACTTTAATACACATCTGGGTGGATTGAGGTACCTGGGTATTCCAGGATTGCCTGTTTGTTTTTGGACCGCCACCCAGGCTCAAAGGGATCATAAGATTATTCATGCTAGAAACTTCCGTGTGCAGCCACATGCTATTATGGGCTCTAGCATAATTGATTAAGTCATGCGAACTCTTACAGTGGTAGACTAGCAGATGTAGGGTAAAGTAGGTGTACAGGTCTACCCATCGTAAGGTGCTAGCACTTCTGAAAGACTATGTCTCGTTCATCTGTTTCTCAAACACCATGTAGTGTGAGAAAACCAACGGAGGAGATCGAGTCTTGTGGGAAAAAGTGCACAAACCTCTGCAGAGTGTATAAACTAATCACGATTAGCCGTGTCCCCCGTTATGGACGTTTTGAGTATCTAGTACTTGGATTATCATGTAAATCTCATCATGTTACTCTAATTAACATTGTTGGGTTTGTTTAATGATGATGTTACTTAATTGGGATTGAGAATGCTGTCAACCATTCTCAATGTTTAACAACCACCATGATAGTTAAATAAATTTATTCCTTTGAAGTAGGGCAAAATTGGCTTTATGCAAAACTGTAACCATAGAGCTTTCCACCAAGCCATATATGCATGTAGTATAGCTTATTTCTTTCATTACTCTCTATGTGTTACATTGCCAGCACATTCCATGTGCTGACCCGTTTTCGGGCTGCAACATTCACATTGCAGACTTTTCAGACGACGAGTAAGATGCCTTAGGATCATGGTTCTATACTCAGTGATGCCATTGGAGTTGATGGACTCACTTATCTTCCAAGCCTTCTGCTATTATTGTTATTAGATGGCCTTAAGCCATATTTATTGTAATAAGTTATCTTTTGAGACATTCGATGAAATAAGTGTGTGATTGCTACTTTGTTATAAATCCTTCGAGTACTGTGCGTGTCAGCATTACAGATCCAGGGATGACACTGATGCACAGAGATCAGACTGTTTGAGGTCTGGTTGCTACAAGATGGTATCAGAGCACACGCTGACCGTAGGACACGACCACTAAGCTAAAGCCCTAGATCACTACTCTCTCTTCTCATTTCTGACTCCTCGTCTTTTCTACTCTTTTAGGATGGCAGATGCAAGGAACAAGTTCACACAACTGGATGAAGATACACCCTTTGGACGACACCTGAAGGAAGTCACTAGATACCTGAACATCGGAGTACCAAGCTTCACTGGGACCTACAACACCACTTTACCTGAAGAGGAGCGCTCGATGATTCAAGTTCAAGTTCCAGGAAGGACGTTCATGCCCGTCACTGAGCCCATAGAGTTTTCCTTTGACGCACCAACCTGGAGTCTAGGAAAGAGCATAGCAGCCCACATCACCATGGGACGTATTGGAGAAGTTTACCAGAGGGAGCTTAAGGATACAATCTACCAGATTTGTGGGCGCCGAGATGAGCAATGGGAGATGATAAGCACCAGGAAGGACAGATTAATTGTAGCTTTCATCTAGGAGTTAAACCAGCACATTCAATGCCAGGAGAACCAAATGTGCGCAGGCATGATGGATCTGAAGAAGGCCATGACCAAGATCACGGAACTGGAGGAAGAACTCAAGTCTACACGTGATGGATATGAGGAGGAAATAGCAATGCTAGTAGAGAAGCATGATGATCTAAAGAAGAAGCTAAGAGTGTTTATGGGATTTCCCGCAACTGGAGAAGACAAAGATTGCACTTGTCCAGAGAACTACATCATCATCGACGACACCGACACGGACTCGGACGATAGTGATGATGACTATGTTGACGAAGCCGGAGCAGATATCATGGAGTCTTCATCGAAGCAGTTTTTCTAGTTGACCACCATAATAGTAGTAGTATTTCCCCCATGTATCTAGTATAGTTCGAGCACTTTTGTAACAATAGATAGACCGTTGTATGCCCTTGCTTGATTGAATGAAGTGTTTTGAGTGAAATTTGTGAGCATATGGGTAGTGTTTTCCCTCTAGACCTCATTCTATTCTGTATTCTCGTCTTTTTCTAAACCCTGAGATGCCTCCGAGACGTGACAACGGATTTGCTTTCCCACCGGAGCTCACCTAGTTGATCCAGCAGCAGAATGCATTGATGCAGATTCTAGTCCAGAATCAGAATCAGGGGAACAACAACAACAACAACCCACCACCACCACCTGTTGATCACTTAACCCGTTTTCTTAGGCTGAATCCGCCGGTGTTCTCCAGTAGCACCGAGCCGATTGTTGCAGATGACTGGCTTCACAAGACAGCCAGGGAGTTGACCACTATAGGATGCACAGATGCGGAGAAGGTGAGATTTGCGGATGACGTTGCTACAAATGCATCTAAGCAAGAGAAGTTTCTGGAAGGACTGAATGATGAGTTGAGTATGCAGTTGATGGTAGCAAGTTTCAACAACTACCAGGAGTTGGTAGACCGTGCTCTTATGATTGAAGGGAAGCAGCAGCAGATTGAAAACCGCAAGAGGAAGTATGGACAAGGGAAATACAATTCTGGAGCTCAGCAGAAGCCACATTTTACCCCGAAATCGGGAGGACAGTTCCAGCATACCCATGGAGGTGGTAGCTCACACCACCATAATGGTTCCAAAAATGGAAACGGGAATGGAGGAGGCAATGGCCAGCACCATACCAACCCCTCAACACCAGCCAAGAGATATCTGAGTCAAGTCACTTGCTTTAAGTGCCAGAAGACCAGACATTACGCCCATGAATGTCTTGAAGGCCAGAATGGGAATGGCAATGGAATCTCTAAGAAGAAGCCGAACTCTTTCAACAGAGGACAAGTGAACCACGTTAGCATGGAGGAGGTTGAAGCCCAGCTAGATGCAGTAATATGTAAGTTTTTGGTTAAGTCATTTACCGCACTCATTCTTTTTGATACCGGTGCATCGCATTCATACATATCAAGGGGATTTGTGGATAAGTATAGACTGCCCACCAAGGTTCTAGGAACACCCATGCTAGTAACCTCACCATGAGCAGAGTATATGGCCAATCGAGGATGTCTTCAAGTGCCGTTGAGTATAGGCAAGCATGTTTTCCCCTCAGACTTAATCATTTTGGAATCCTAAGGTTTGGATGTGATTCTGGGTATGGATTGGCTGTCGATGTATGGAGGAAACATCGATTGCGCCAGTAAGTCGATTTTGCCTACTACCCCAGAAGGGAGAAGGATAAGGTATGTATCAAGACATGAGTCGAAGAGGATGCACG
Organism: Triticum dicoccoides; assembly: GCF_002162155.2. Taxonomy (NCBI): domain Eukaryota; kingdom Viridiplantae; phylum Streptophyta; class Magnoliopsida; order Poales; family Poaceae; genus Triticum; species Triticum dicoccoides. The sequence continues at coordinate 488,005,803 of NC_041383.1, read as the reverse complement.
TAAATTCCTTATCAGGAGTTGTGCATGAGGAAGTACCAGTAGTGAAGGATTTTCCTGACGTATTTCCAGAAGAGTTGCCAGGCATGGCACCGGATAGAGACATCGAGTTTTTAATTGAGCTTTTGCCAGGCACAGGGCCGATATCCAAGAGACCATACAGGATGCCAGCAAAGGATTTGGAGGAGATTAAGAGTCAGATTAAGGAGTTGCTGGATAAAGGCTATATTCGCCCAAGTTCTTCACCTTGGGGATCGCCAGTACTTCTAGTGGAGAAGAAAGATGGATCATTAAGGATGGTTGTTGACTATCGAGGCTTGAATGCAGTAACAATCAAGAACAAGTACCCACTGCCGATGATCAATGATATGTTTGACCGATTGCAAGGAGCAAAGGTATTTTCCAAGATCGATTTGCGATCAGGATACCATCAGTTGAAGATTTGAGAGCAGGATATACCTAAGGCGGCTTTTACCACCAGGTATGGGCTATACGAGTATACCGTTAAGTCATTTGGTCTGACGAACGCGCCTGCCTATTTCATGAACATGATGAACAAAGTATTTATGGAGTTTCTTGATAAGTTTATCATGGTGTTCATTGATGATATTTTGGTTTACTCTAAGAATGAAGAGGAGCATAAGGACCATTTGCGTTTGGTACTGGAGAAGCTCAGAGAACACCAGTTATATGCCAAGTTCAACAAATGTGAATTTTGGTTGAAGGAAGTTGGATTCCTCGAACATGTTATATCTGGAGAAGGTATAGCAGTAGACCCCACAAAGGTTGTCACTGTAACAAATTGGGTAGCACCAATGACAGTTGGAGAGATCAGAAGTTTTCTTGGACCGACAGGATACTACCGGAGATTCATTGAGAATTTCTCGAAGATTGCGAAGCCCATGACGGAGTTGTTGAAAAAGGATACCAAGTTCAATTGGACTGAGGAATGTGAGGCCAGTTTCCAGGAGTTGAAGGAACGTCTAGTTACCTCGCCAGTGTTGATATTGCCAGATTAGACCAAGGATTACGAGGTGTATTGCGACGCTTCACGTCGAGGACTTGGAGCAGTGCTTATGCAAGAGGGGAGAGTTGTTTCGTATGCGTCACGACAACTTAAACCTCATGAGTTGAATTATGCCACCCATGATTTGGAGTTAGCAGTCGTAGTGCATGCATTGAAGACATGGAGACATTTTCTTCTCGGAAATCATTGTGAGGTGTACACGGATCACAAGAGTTTGAAGTACATTTTCACACATAAGGAGTTAAGTCTCAGGCGAAGGAGATGGTTGGAGCTCATCAAGGATTATGACATGAGATTGCAGTACCACCCCGGGAAGGCTAAACGTAGTAGCCGACGCGTTGAGCTGTAAGAGCCATGTCAATACACTCATGACCGCAGGGTTGCCAAAGGAGTTAGCCGAGGACCTTTGTGAACTATGTTTGGAGATAGTTTCGAGAGGCTATGTAGCAGCATTGGAAATTTAGTCAACCTTGATGGATAAGATCAGGGAAGCTCAGAAGACCGACAAGGAAATTGCTGAGATAAAGGAGAAGATGAGCAAAGGAAAAGCTAAGGGATTTCGTGAGGATGAGCACGATACCTTATGGTTTGAAGACCGTGTTTATGTGCCTAATGACCCGGAGATCAGGAAGTTGATTTTGCAAGAGGCCCATGATTTGCTGTATTCGATTCACCCAGGAAATACCAAGATGTATTGGATTTGAAGGGGACTTTCTGGTGGACCGGAATGAAGAAGGATATTGCGGAGTATGTAGCAGTTTGTGATGTATGTCAGAGAGTAAAGGCAGAGCATCAGAAGCCAACAGGATTGCTACAACCATTGCCGATACCCAAATGGAAGTGGGATAAGTTAGGCATGGATTTTATCATAGGATTGCCCAGGACTCATTCAGGCTATGACTCGATTTGGGTTGTAGTCGATTGTTCGACGAAGGTAGCTCATTTCATTCCAGTGAAGACCACTTACACCAGTGCTAAGTTGGCCAAGATATATATGACTAGGATCGTATGTCTGCATGGAGTTCCAAGGAGCATTGTATTAGATAGAGGAACCCAGTTTACCTCAAAGTTCTGGAATCAGTTGCACGAAACTTTGGGTACCAGGATAGAGTTCAGTACAGCTGTCGGTGTCAAAACCGGCGGATCTCGGGTAGGGGGTCCCGAACTGTGCGTCTAGGCGGATGGTAACAGGAGACAAGGGACACGATGTTTTTACCCAGGTTCGGGCCCTCTTGATGGAGGTAAAACCCTATGTCCTGCTTGATTAATATTGATGATGTGGGTTACAAGAGTAGATCTACCATGAAATCAAGGAGGCTAAACCCTAGAAGCTAGCCTATGGTATGATTGTTGTTCGTCCTATGGACTAAGGCCATCCGGTTTATATAGACACCGGAGAGGGCTAGGGTTACAAAGAGTCAGTTACAATGGTAGGAGATCTACATATCCGTATCGCCAAGCTTGCCTTCCACGCCAAGGAAAGTCCCATCCGGACACGGGACGAAGTCTTCAATCTTGTTTCTTCATAGTCTTGGAGTCCGGCCGATGATGGTAGTTCGGCTATCCGGACACCCCCTAGTCCGGGATTCCCTCACTAGCCCCCGAACCAGGCTTCAATAACGACAAATCCGGCGCGTATGTTGTCTTTGACGTTTGCAAGGCGGGTTCTTCTTCATGCTCCATGTGTTTTCCGGATAGTGTCCGGTTGCTTCATAAATGCTGCGCTCCTTGGCTTCCGCGTCCAATAATGGTCTTCTTCCACGCGTCGCACGAATGCAAAAAGCCAGGGTATTTTTATGTTTTACCCCCTAGCTGCGCAAATAAGCTGCCTATAAGAGAGGCGAGGATCCAGATCCAAATCACATCATCCTCCTTCCGCAAGCACTCATCGAGGCGCATCTGACACCAAACCCATTCCAACATGGACAGTCGACGCAGCTCCTCTTCTCGCGCTCCCAGCCCTAAGCCAGGATATTGGAGGAGATGCTCAGTCCCGCACAGCGAGATAGTGACGCTCCAAGCAGAGGGATATCTTCCTCCGGCCTTCATGGTTCCGGTTCGAGCCGGACTGGCCACCTACAAAGGTGGGAAGCAGGCGGTGAGTGCCCCCAATCCCTCCAAAGGAGAGCGGGTGTGTTTCGTCTCCTACTTAATAAGGGGACTCGGATTTCCTATACATCCGTTTCTCCGGGGGCTCCTGGAGTTCTACGGACTCCAGCTTCATCACCTTACACCTGCCTCCATTTTGCACATCGCGGGCTTCGTAGCTCTGTGTGAGCTGTTCTTGGGCATTGAGCCCCATATTATGCTGTGGAAGAGGCTGTTTTGCCTCGTACCCTGCTCTCACGAGGGGTTGATATATCAAGTGGGCAGAGCCGAAATATGGCGCATCGCCGGGACCGGATACCTGTCCGGGACCCCGAAGAAGGCGTCCGAAGATTGGCCTTCGAAGTGGTTTTATATGGAGGACGCTCCGCTGCCGGATCCAGTCCGGATCGGCCTTCCGGAGTTCAGCAACGCTCCCCTGAAGAAACGCCTAAGTTGGCGCCCACGGAGCCCTCGACGAGAAGATGATAGTAGCGTCCATTACTTGATGGGCCGGATACGGCTGCTAGCCCATTCCGGATTAACCATGATCAGAGTCATGGCCACATGCATTATGCGTGGGGTGCAGCCGCTCCAATATAGGGGCCACCCCATGTAGGACTTCAACAGAGACGACGACGCCACCCGTCATGGCCGCAAGGGACCTGGCTCGGCCGACAATCTGGTGAAGATCCTGTCCGGCTTGTACAAGGGGGAGAAGGAGGACTTCCTCCACACGAATCCTCTGAACGGATTTTCCATGAACAACCCTCGGAGCTGGGTAAGCGGTCGCATGCATATCTGAACCGTTCCTTTGAAGGCAATTGTCTTATTGTATGATTTTGACACAAGAACTGCGTCGGGATGTGGAGGGCATAAAAAGCCCAGCCCCACAACCCGAAGACCCAGAAAGGTCCCTTGATCCGGCCTCTGAAGAGGATCCGGACTTAGCGGTGGAACTGATCGATGGGGTGTACCACCAGCTCAGCATAGATAATGCTTTAGTCGCCATTATGGCTGACTACCCCGGTTTGTGTCCGGCTTCCCCGGTGAGTACGACCAAAGTCCTGGCGCCATTACTTCTTTAATGCTTAGTTCTGACCACCGTGCACCAATGGTGTTCGACAGGAAGCGCCTTTACGGCAGGAAGTCGAGCCCGCGGCGACCGGCCATCAAGGGTCAGTCCGGCCCAACAGGCGGAAGAGGAGTGCGACGCGAACTGAAACGTCGCCACAACGGTACGGAGCACTGCTATTTTTTAAGGGAATGTTTCCCAGGAGGTATATTAATGCTCATAACTTTTCCAGAAAGAGCGCTCGCCGGACAGTGTCCGGAGAGGTTGCCAATCAAGCCTCCGCCAGCCATGCTCCAATGCATGGCCCAGAAGGGCAGGCGAATACAAGGCATGAGTCGGACGCTCCTCCGACGGAGGATGCCGACAGGCTGTCCGCCACCCAGTCTGAGGTGGAGAGCGCCATGAATCACAAGCGTCACCGGACAGTTCTTCGTGATACGTGTTTCTCCCCGGAGGCGTTAAATGCCTTTGATGCGGGAAACGCGCACCTCCGTGCCGCTCAAGATGGGTTAACCAGAGTCATGGAGCATTATGTGAAAGACATACGTGTAAGTAATTTTAATAGTTATATATGCCAGTAGCCCCCGAGACTTAAAATGGTTAAAATAACTGATTTAAGGATCAATTTTTATGCAGGATCTTACGGAGAAGAATACCCATCTGTCCTAGGAGCTCCAAGAGTGCAAGGCCCAACTTGAGGCCGCACTGGCCGCCACAGGGGGAGCCACAGAGACCCCCGCTGGTAAGACGTACTTTGAAAAGATAATTAATTAACAAAGTGCGGCGTGAATCTGACAATAATATTGCAGAGGGCGCCAGACTAGATCGGGACAAGCAACAGCTACTGCGTCAGCTAAAGGCTGGCGAGAGGGTGCTTATGAAGGTGCAGCAGGAGAGAAACAAGCTCAAAGAGCCCACACCCAGCTAGGAGAAGAGCTGAAAGGTGTTCGGGCCCAGCTGTCTGGCTCCTTGAAGGAGAATCAGCGACTTCGTCGCGGCATTTATAGTAAGTGCTTGAACAAATTCCTTTGAAAAGAAGAATTCGGCGAGGAAGTCGTTTGACAGAAATATGTCTTTAGGTGTGCTCACAGGTCACCCTGCGGAGGAAATGCCTGGGTCAATAGGTGATCAACTTCCCGAGCTGGTGCAATTGTTCGAACATGTTCGGCAGGCGATGAGTGGCGTCGTTCAGGCTTTATGGCCATCTGTCTCCCTACCCGAGGGCCTTGGTGAGCTTGCTAAGAAGCTCCAGGGAGCACGGCGACACCTCTGTTTGTGGAAGATATCGGCCTGCCGTTAGGGCGCCAGGGAGGCCTGGGCCATGGTGAAGATGCGCTACCCGAAGGCTGACCCAAACCACATGGCCGAGGTCGGTCCTGCGGGGCCTGATGGGAAGGAGATCCCTGTGAGCTTGATGTATGGCCAAGTAGAACTGGCCGCGAAATATTCCCAACAGGACTGTAAATTAGACAGCCTGTTAGATGGGATTGAGGAGGAGTACAATCAGTCGGTTTGACGATGTAATTTGAAATGACATGTAAGATGCCTTCTAGCCGGATTGTAGATCGGTTGTCTTTGCGGACCGTTTCGCTTCAACCTCGGGACCCAACAGTCCGGAGTGTGTCCGAATACCCCTACGGTTATAAAAGAACCAGGGCATGCATGGAGACAAGGCGTCGGGGTCATAATTGCTTTATCAGACAAGTACCCAACTAGTTTTGTTATATTACATGGTTAGTAAGAAACATCTTCCAGGGAGAATAGTTCCGTTAAGGGTTCCTTTCCCTGGGAGGCATGCCCTAAGGTGCAATGCCGGACTGCGAAAATAGCAGAAAAAGCATCTGGGGGCTTATAAATAAGTAAGTAATAAATCATCTTTCAAGTCACCGACCGAATATTCTCTTAAGAACGCTAGCTTTCGGCTTCACCCAGTCTGAGGTACACATCCGGCTGACCCGGCAGTAACAATCGTAGAGGTGCTCCCTTTACCTCCTAGCCGAACAATCGGGAACGTAGGGGTAAGCACAGGAGCCAGGCAACCCAGCTTGGCCAAAACTTAAGTCATATCGATGCATATAATGGTGAATAAAAGGTACATGTGGAAGTATGACACATGTATTGGGCGTGAAGCCCATATTAATAAGCTTCTGGTAAAGAATCCCCCAGGTATAATGAGTGCTAGGAGCACATCAAGTGTGTGCGAACAAAGCGCAAATCAGCCTATAAAAGGTATTGAAAAAAAAGTGGGAAGAAGGAGGGGGACAAGAGACAGTAAAAAATATAAAAAGGTGGATGGGGGAGTGAGACGAACTCTGAGTCCGGTGTTTAGGCGTAGAATCTTCGGAGACGGGCTGCGTTCCATGGGTTCGGCTCGAGTCGGTTGTCAGATGCTTTACGTAGACGGTATGCTCCGCCGGCCAGGACTTGGTCGATGATGAAGGGACCTTCCCACTTGGGCTTAAGTTTGTCCTTTTTCTTGTCCGGCAGGCGTAGAACGAGTTCGCCGACATTGTAAGTTTTGGCCCGTAATTCTCTGCTTTGATATCTTCGAGCCTGCTACTGATAGAATGCGGAATGAGCCTTTGCAACGTCCCGCTCCTCCTCTAAGGCGTCCAAACTGTCCTGCCGATCCAACTCGGCTTCTCTTTCTTCGTACATGCGCACACGAGGTGAGTCATGAATTATATCGCAAGGCAGAACTGCCTCTGCGCCATACACCATGAAAAATGGTGTGAATCCAGTAGTTCGGTTTGGCATGGTCCGCAGCCCCCAGAGTACGGAGTCGAGCTCCTCTACCCAGTGCGTGTTAGATTCCTTGAGGGACCGCACTAGTCTGGGTTTGATGCCGCTCATGATTAGACCATTTGCTCGCTCGACTTGACCGTTAGTTTGGGGGTGATAGACTGAAGCATAATCGAGCTTGATGCCCATGTTTTTGCACCAGAGTTTAACCTCATCGGCAGTGAAGTTCGTGCCGTTATCAGTGATGATGCTGTGGGGGACGCCAAAACGGTGTACTACCCCGGATAGGAAGTCTATCACCGGTCCGGATTCTGCCGTTTTAACCGGCTTGGCCTCAATCCATTTGGTGAATTTGTCCACCATGACCAATAAGTATTTGTGCTTGTGGGTTCCCCCTTTAAGGGGTCCAACCATATCAAGCCCCCAGACCGCGAACGGCCAGGTAATGGGTATAGTTTTGAGGGCGGTGGGTGGCATGTGGCTCTGATTAGCAAAGAGCTGGCAACCGACGCATCGTTGGACTAAGTCCTGAGCATCTGCCCGGGCTGTCGGCCAATAAAATCCTGTACGGAAGGCCTTGCCTACGAGTGCCTGGGCTGTAGCGTGGTGCCCGCCGAGTCCGGCGTGAATTTCAGCCAGGAGATTCCGCCCCTCCTCTTCGGAGATACACCTTTGAAGGACTCCGGTTGTGCTTTTCTTATAAAGTTCTCCCTCATGGACCTTGTAGGCTTTAGATCGCCGAACTATGCAGCGGGCCTCATTTTGGTCTTCGGGAAGTTCCTGCCGAATTAAGTAGGCTAGGAATGGTTCTGTCCATGGGGCAATTACTACCATTATTTTGTGAGCTAAACGTGTTATTTCGTTGGCTGAGCCGCCGATTGTGTCAGAATGGTCTGAGTTAGGTGATGCACCTGGCTCCGGATTGTTATTTCCGGACTCCTCTTCCCATAACACGGATGGCTTGAAGAGCCGTTCTAGGAAGATGTTTGGAGGGACGGCGTCTCGTTTCGCGCCGATGCGTGCTAACACGTCTGCTGCCTGGTTATTATCCCGGGCTACATGGTGGAATTCGAGTCCTTCGAACCGAGCTGACATTTTTAGGACGGCGTTGTGGTAAGCTACCATTTTTGGATCTTTGGCATCAAAGTCTCCATTTACTTGGGATATTGTGAGGTTTGAATCCCCGCGCACCTCTAGGCATTGAATGCCCATGGAGATTGCCATCCGGAGGCCATGTAGAAGGGCCTCGTATTCGGCTGCGTTATTGGAGTCCATGTACATTATTTGAAGTACGTATTGGATTGTGTCTCCAGTTGGGGACGTCAGGATGACGCCAGCCCCCAAGCCAGCCAACATTTTGGATCCGTCGAAATGCATGATCCAATTGGAGTATGCGCCGTACTCTTTAGGGAGTTCGGCTTCGGTCCATTCGGCGACAAAGTCGGCCAGAACCTGCGACTTTATAGCTCGCCGTGGTTTATAGGTTATGCCAAATGGTAAGAGCTCAATAGCCCATTTTGCAATCCTGCCCGTTGCGTCGCGATTGTTTATAATATCGTTGAGAGGTACTTCGGAGGCCACCGTTATGGAACACTCTTGAAAGTAGTGTCGCAGCTTCCGGGATGCCATGAACACCGCATATGCTATCTTTTGATAATGTGGGTACCGGGACTTGCATGGAGTTAGAACAGTGGATACGTAGTACACTGGTTTTTGAAGTGGGAATATGTGCCCTTCTGTCTCTCGCTTGACGACGAGTACCGCGCTGACAACTTGATGTGTTGCTGCGATATATAATAACATAGGTTCGCCTAGGTTGGGCGCGGCCAGGACCAGATTTGTTGCCAGTATGGCCTTTATTTCTTCGAGTCCGGCTGTGGCAGCATCCATCCATTCGAAATGTTCGGTGCGCCGGAGGAGGCGGTAAAGGGGCAGAGCCTTTTCTCCCAAACGGGAGATGAAGCCACTTAAGGCCGCTACGCATCCGGTTAGTTTTTGTATTTGCTTGAGGTCTTTTGGAATATCCAATTGTGACAGAGCTCAGATTTTGGCCGGGTTTGCTTCAATTCCTCTACCGGATACGGTGAAGCCCAAGAGCTTTCCGGCTGGTACGCCGAAGACGCATTTTTCCGGATTGAGCTTAATGTCATATGCTCGGAGGTTGTCGAATGTCACCCTCAAGTCTTCTACTAGAGTTTCGACGTGTTTGGTCTTGACGACCACATCGTCTACGTATGCCTCTACTGTTTTGCCTATCTGGGTAGCCAGACATGTTTGAATCATGCGCTGATATGTTGCGCCGGCGTTTTTGAGTCCAAAGGGCATTGTGTTGAAGCAGAATGGCCCATATGGAGTAATGAATGCCGTTGCAGCCTGGTCTTTCTCCGCCATCTTGATTTGATGGTATCCAGAGTATGCGTCGAGGAAGCACAATGAATCGTGCCCTGCGGTAGCATCGATGATTTGGTCGATGCGAGGGAGGGGGAAAGGGTCCTTTGGACAGGCCTTGTTAAGGTCTTTAAAATTGACGCAGAGGCGCCAGGATTTGTCCTTTTTTGGTACCATTACTAGATTGGCTAGCCAGTCCAGATGTTTTATATCTCTGATGAATCCGGCTTCTAAGAGTTTGGCTAGCTCTTCTCCCATTGCCTGTCTTTTGGGTTCGGAAAATCGCCGAAGAGCTTGTTTGACCAGCTTGAATCCTTTTAGGATGTTTAGGCTGTGCTCTGCCAGCCTGCGTGGGATTCCTGGCATGTCTGAAGGGTGCCAGGCAAAAATGTCCCAATTCTCCCGAAGGAATTCTCGTAGTGCGGCTTCGACATCAGGACTTAATTGTGCCCCAATGGAGGCCGTCTTTGTGGGGTCCCTTGGATGGACCTGAAATTTGACTATTTCGTCTGCTGGTTTAAAAGAGGTGGACTTGGACCTCTTATTGAGTATCACATTGTCCCTATCCACCGTGGAGCGCAGCGTAGTTAGTTCCTCTGCCGCTAGGGCTTCGGACAATGCCTCTGGGGCCAGTGCGGCTATCTTATTTTCAGCGCGGAGTGCTGTATCTGGATCACTGGCAAGAGTGATTATCCCATTGGGTCCGGGCATTTTGAGCTTCATGTACCCGTAGTGGGGTATAGCTTGGAAGATTGTGAATGCCTCTCGCCCTAACAAAGCGTGATATCCGCTACCGAATGGGGCCACTTGGAACGTGACCTCCTCAGACCTGTAATTGTCCGGTGAGCCGAACACTACATCTAGTGTGATTTTTCCTGTGCAGCGTACTTCTCGACTAGGGATTATCCCTCTGAAGGTTGTGCTGCTTCGCTTGATGCGGCTGTAGTCAATATCCATTTTTTGAAGGGTTTCCTCGTAGATTAGGTTTAATCCGCTGCCGCCATCCATGAGTACCTTGGTAAGGCGAAAGCCGTCCACTATCGGACTGAGGACCAATGCGGCTGGTGCTCTAGCTGTTCGGAATTTAGGTTCGTCGCTGGCGTTGAAGGTGATAGCCGTGTCACTCCATGGATTTGCTTTGCTACTTGGTATTCTTCGGCGAGGCCGCGGATTGTTCGTTTTCGCATGTTATTTGATGCGAAAGTCTCGAAGACTGTTAATACCGTACCGGTACTGCTGGGCTGTTTGCCCGGGGCTAAAAAGCCTTCGCCACTTTTGGCCACCTGCCGTAGTATCCAACATGCTCGAAGGCTGTGTGTTGAAGTGGCGCCCTCCGTACTATGGATTTTGCAGGGTCCGTTGAGCCAGCCCTCCAGTACGGTTCCATGCCCTTTAGGGGGTCTTTGCTTTTTGGTTTTTAACCCAGGTGCTTGAGTATGGCGCACCCTTTTACTTCGGACTAGGGTTGTGGTCAAGGCCGGACTGTCCCAAAACCTAGTATCGGTGTTCCTGGCACTCTCTACCACACAGTATTTTTGTACGATAGTCGCTAGGTCGATGAAGCGTGTAACTTCGCGACGACTTATGGCGTTCATGATTCCCTTGTCCGTGCAATTGTTGCAAAAAATTGAAATCGTGCTTTCTTCGCAGCAGTCCTTTATCCTATTCATAACCAGGAGGAATCTGGCCCAGTAATGATGTACTGTTTCATCGGGCTCTTGCCGTATTCGAGATAGATCGCTTATGTTTGGGTGGGCGGGTGGAATCAAGTTCGGAACCCCACCCGATCTGAGGCTCAAAGGCCAAGAAGTTTCTGGATTTGGAAGCTTGACTTGCTGGATGCTTTCCAACGAATCTAGTCCGATGCCTGACTCTAAGTTCAGTATTTGATTAGCGTCCGTCCCTTCGCGGGAATCCGGCTTGGAGGGATCGGGAATTCGGACATAGTTGGTTTTCAACGTAGAAGAAGGGTTGCCGCATTGTTCCTCTACCACGACAACGTGGTGGGTGGCCTGAGGAGAGTTAATCTCTCTCAGATCGGGTTTAAGCCCAATCTGATCGTAATCTGTGGCGACTCCCAGGGCAGTGATGTGATCCAAGAGCTTGTTTACAGAGGAGAGCTCAATCGGATCTAACTGCTCGGCGAATTCCGGGCTGACGTGAAGATTGCTTTTGATGACCTGAGAGGTCATCGTCGGAGCGGTGGCCGAACATGCGGTCATAAGAAAACCACCTAGCCGGACAGTTTGGCCGGCGGCCAAAGCTCTCTTGACGACGGTGCCGTCTTTAAAGACGGGAGAAGGCATCCTTCCTGATCGCGACGGCACAGAGGAACTCTCAATGAAAGCACCAATGTCGGTGTCAAAACCAGCGGATCTCGGGTAGGGGGTCCCGAACTGTGCGTCTAGGCGGATGGTAACAGGAGACGAGGGACACGATGTTTTTACCCAGGTTCGGGCCCTCATGATGGAGGTAAAACCCTACGTTCTGCTTGATTAATATTGATGATGTGGGTTACAAGAGTAGATCTACCACGAGATCAAGGAGGCTAAACCCTAGAAGCTAGCCTATGGTATGATTGTTGTTCGTCCTATGGACTAAGGCCATCCGATTTATATAGACACCGGAGAGGGCTAGGGTTACACAGAGTCGGTTACAAAGGTAGGAGATCTACATATCCGTATCGCCAAGCTTGCCTTCCACGCCAAGGAAAGTCCCATCCGGACACGGGACGAAGTCTTCAATCTTGTATCTTCATAGTCTTGGAGTCCGGCCGATGATGTTAGTTCGGCTATCTGGACAACCCCTAGTCCGGGACTCCCTCAACAGCCTTTCATCCGCAAAGAGATGGACAGACCGAGAGAGTCAATCAAATTTTGGAGGATATGTTGAGAGCTTGTGCGCTACATTACGGATCTAGTTGGGACGACAATTTGCCATATGCAGAGTTCTCTTACAACAACAACTATTAATCTAGTTTGAGGATGGCCCCTTTCGAAGCCCTATACGGAAGGAGGTGCAGGACCCCGTTGTCGTGGGATGAAGTTGAAGACTGCCAGTTGTTTGGACCGGATTTGATTAAGGAGTCTGAATGGAAAGTGAAGTTGATTCGCGACAGGCTCAAGGTAGCCCAGTCCAGGAAGAAAAGCTATGTAGACTCAAAACGCAAGGAGACAGTTTATGAAGTCGGAGATAGAGTCTATGTTCGTGTATCACCACATCGAGGAGTTAAGCGTTTTGGGGTTAAGGGAAAGTTAGCACCGCGCTTTGTGGGACCATACCAAGTTTTGGAGCGTATGGGAGAAGTTGCCTATAAGTTGGAATTGCCTGAGGGATTGTCAGGAGTTCACAATGTGTTCCACGTTTCCCAGTTGAAGAAGTGCCACGCAGAGATGGCTGATATACCGCTAAGAGATACCGTGCCACTAGAGGCACTTCAGTTGGACAGTGATTTGACCTATGAGGAGAAACCAATCAAGATTCTTGAGTATGCCAGCCGAGTCACCCTCATCAAAGTTATCAAGTTTTGCAAAGTTCAGTGAAGTCACCACACCGAGGATGAAGCCACCTGGGAGCGAGAGGAAGATTTGCTAAAGGACCACCCTCACCTATGTTCTAGCCAACCCGAATCTCGAGGGCGAGATTCATATTAAGGGGGGTAGGTTTGTAACATCCCAAATTTTCAATTTGGAATGTTATACAATAGATCATTACTACATATCATATTTAATGCATTTTGTCTCGATCCTAGAAATTCTACGCAACTCAAGGACCCACGGAGAGAGTTGGGGATTTCGATATTTTCATATTTGAGTTTTCTCAAATTTTGGAAATAGGATCATTTGATTTTATTTATTTTATCTTCAATTATTTCAATTATATAAAAATGAGAGAGGGAATAAAATGACTTTCCCAAAATAAAGAAATATTGAGGATTTAATAAAAAATCAAATAAGATTTTATTTTGGATTTTCTGGCTATTTTATTTGAATTTAGGAAAAATGCGTGTTTTTTAAAATTGCATTTAGGCCCCAAATAAATATTCATCTAAAACGGCTTGATTTTAGAAGCCGGGGAAATTTATTTCGGGAATTTTGGAGTCCGTTTAGTATTTCTTTCGTTTGATTTTCTGCGCGATAATTATATAAAAAAAATCCGAACCGACTACGGGCCGTAACCGGCCAGGACTCCACTTGGCCGGGTCTTTATATAGCGCGCACCGGGCCGACCCGAGCCCAAACCGCCGCCGCCGCCAGCCCAAGCCGCCGCCGCTCCGAACCCTAACCCGAGAGCCGCCCCGCCGCTGCCGCCGCCGCCCGCGCTGCGCGCCGCCGCTGCCCGCTGCTGCCGCCGCTGCTGCCGCTGCTGCCGCCGTCGCCGC
>NC_041383.1:487878985-487991428 GCF_002162155.2 Triticum dicoccoides | reverse complement strand
CCGGACCCCGCCGCCGCCGCCGCCGACCGCCACCGCCGGACCCCGCCGCCGCCACCGCCGACCGCCACCGCCCTCGCCGGAGCCGCCGCCGCCGTCGACCCGCACCCCGAGGTTGACCTCGCCACCGCCGGTTTTTTAGAAAAACCGTTCGGTTTTTCCGTCGGTTTTTCATCGGTTTTTTAGTTTTGTTTTTTTATCAGATCGATTTTTTTCGGTTTAGGTTAATTAGCAGCGTTCGCTCATTCGTTCATTTTAATGAACGCGTTCATCATTTAGATCCAGTTAACGAACGTTTGTTCGTTAATCTGTTCGTCGTTTTTCTTTTTCCCGGATTTATTCCATGATTTTTTCGATCACGATTTCTAATCCGATTTTCGTTTTAGTATAACTTTTCGCTCGTTTAACGGAATCAGGCGATTCAAGCGCCTAGAGTTTTGTCTCGAAACCCTCTTTCTGAATAATCTACTCAAACAAGTTTTTGCTACTGTAAAATCTGACTTAGGTCTAGATTAGTAAACGAAGCTTGTTTCTTTCTCCGTTTGAGTTTTGTTTCTTCGTTCGATTTGATTCTTTTTGCAAATGGGAGTTCTTAAGTTGAGCTTTCTGGTTAGATCTCTTATTTGAATTTTACCTGTGCATTAGATGAGTACTTATTGTATGCTTGTTTGTTTGTTTGCTTGCGATAGAGTACCCGGATTGCGCCGCTTGCTACTTCGAATCCCTAGGTTTCGCGGATCATCAGCAAGGCAAGTAACACTTTGATCATACTTCTTTATTACCCAGTTTTTATGCATTAGATCAATCCTCAAACAATTGCATGATTAGGATCTGATTAATATGTGGGTTTTGGGAAGTAGATGAGGTAGTACCTATTACCAGTTTTATTATCAAACCCTTGGGAGTTACTTCTACGTTTGCTTATTATGCCATGCTATGCTAGTAGACGTGGATTGGTTGAGTGTATCCATGATAGATGTGAGATTGTTAATTAATGGTTTATTTAAGGTGGCAACTTTAATAAACATCTGGGTGGATTGAGGTACCTGGGTGTTCCAGGATTGCCTGTTTGTTTTTGGACCGCCACCCAGGCTCAAAGGGATCATAAGATTATTCATGCTAGAAACTTCCGTGTGCAGCCACATGCTATTATGGGCTCTAGCATAGTTGATTAAGTCAGGCGAATTCTTACAGTGGTAGACTAGCAGATGTAGGGGAAAGTACGTGTACAGGTCTACCCATGGTAAGGTGTTGCCGCTTCTCAAAGACTATGTCTCGTTCATCCGTTTCTCAAACACCATGTAGTGCGAGAAAACCAACGGAGGAGATCGAGTCTTGCGGGGAAAAGTGCACAAACCTCTGCAGAGTGTATAAACTAATCATGATTAGCCGTGTCCCCAGTTATGGACGTTTTGAGTATCTAGTACTTGGATTATCATGTGAATCTCATCATGTTACTCTAATTAATATTGTTGGGTTTGTTTAAAGATGATGTTAGTTAATTGGGATTGAGAATGATGTCAACCATTCTCAATGTTTAACAACCACCATGATAGTTTAATAAATTTATTCCTTTGCAGTAGGGAAAAATTGGCTTTATGCAAAACTGTAACCATGGAGCTTTCCACCAAGCCATATATGCATGTAGTATAGCTTCTTTCTTTCATTACTCTCTATGTGTTACATTGCCAGCATATTCCATGTGCTGACCCGTTTTCGGGCTGCAACATTCACGTTGCGGACTTTTCAGACGACGAGTAAGATGCCTTAGGATCATGGTTCTATACTCAGTGATGCCGTTGGAGTTGATGGACTCACTTATCTTCCAAGCCTTCCGCTGTTATCGTTATTAGATGGCCTTAAGCCATATTTATTGTAATAAGTTCTCTTTTGAGACATTCGATGTAATAAGTGTGTGATTGCTACTCTATTATAAATCCTTCGAGTACTGTGCGTGTCAGCATTACTAATCCAGGGATGACACTGATGCACAGAGATCAGGCTGTTTGAGGTCTGGTCGCTATAATACCTCATGAGGCTTTGCTGACTTAAGCCATGACGACCAAGGCCAGGCGGGTGTAGAGCGCAGGTTTCCTCTTTGGTGCAAGGGAGGCAAGCCACAGGTGCAGAGTCCGGAGGAATCAGCCAAAGATTTCCATTCTGGTGCAACAAGACCAAGACCGCCAGGACGGCAGGACGGAGGTCATCGACGAGCCCACCGTAGCATCACGACCAGAGGATTTTCAAAAGGAAAGACTACTTTTGTTAGGATAAGCTATACTACTTGTCCCCTTTCAAATCCGGCCATTGTGGGATCCCTTCCCGCCAATATTTGGGAAGAGGACCAAGGCCACTATAAATAAGACTTAGCCACCACCATAGAGGGGACGGATCCATTCTCACCCGACCACCTCACCAGCTCTCTTGAGCTCAAGAACACCTCACCTCCTGAGGCCAGTTCATCCATGATGTCTACTACACAACCTTCTTCTTGTATACGTTGTTGGGCCTCCAAGTGCAGAGGTTTGTAGGACAGTAGCAAATTTCCCTCAAGTGGATGACCTAAGGTTTATCAATCCATGGGAGGCGTAGGATGAAGATGGTCTCTCTCAAGCAACCCTGCAACCAAATAACAAAGAGTCTCTTGTGTCCCCAATACAGCCAATACAATGGTAAATTGTATAGGTGCACTAGTTCAGCGAAGAGATGGTGATACAAGTGCAATATGGATGGTAGATATAGGTTTTTGTAATCTAAAAATATAAAATCAGCAAGGTAACAAGTGTTAAAACTGAGCGTAAACGGTATTGCAATGCTAGGAAACAAGGCATAAGGTTCATACTTTCACTAGTACAAGTTCTCTCAACAATAATAACATACTTGGATCATATAACTATCCCTCAACATGCAACAAAGAGTCACTCCAAAGTCACTAATATCGGAGAACAAACGAAGAGATTATGGTAGGGTACGAAACCACCTCAAAGTTATCCTTTCTGCTCGATCTATTCAAGAGTCCGTAGTAAAATAACACGAAGCTATTCTTTCCGTTCAATCTATCATAGAGTTCATACTAGAATAACACCTTAAGACACAAATCAACCAAAACCCTAATGTCACCTAGATACTCCATTGTCACCTCAAGTATCCGTGGGCATGATTATACGATATGCATCACACAATCTCAGATTCATCTATTCAACCAACACAAAGTACTTCAACGAGTGCCCCAAAGTTTCTACCGGAGAGTCAAAACGAAAATGTGTGCCAACCCCTATGCATAGGTTCATGGGCGGAACCCGCAAGTTGATCACCAAAACATACATCAAGCGGATAGCGTGATATCCCATTGTCACCACAGATAAGCACGGCAAGACATACATCAAGTGTTCTCAAATCCTTAAAGACTCAATCCGATAAGATAACTTCAAAGGGAACACTCAATCCATTACAAGAGAGTAGAGGGGGAGAATCATCATAAGATCCAACTATAATAGCAAAGCTCGCGATACATCAAGATCATATCACCTCAAGAACACGAGAGAGAGAGATCAAACACATAGCTACTGGTACATACCCTCAGCCCCGAGGGTGAACTACTCCCTCCTCGTCATGGAGAGTGCCGGGATGATGAAGATGGCCATCGGTGAGGGATCCGCCCTCCGGCAGGGTGCCGGAACAGGCTTCCGAGAGGTTTTTGGTGGCTACAGAGGCTTGCGGCGGCGGAACTCCCGATCTATTGTTCGCTTCGATGGTTTTAGGGTATATGGGAATATATAGGTGAAAGAAGTCGGTCAGGGGAGCCAAGAGGGGCCCACGAGGGTGGAGGGCGCGCCCAGGGGGGTGAGCGCGCCCCCCTATCTCGTGGCCTCCTCGAAGCTTCCCTGGCTTGCACTCGAAGTTCCCTGGATTGCTTCTGTTCCAAAAATAAGTTTCCCGAAGGTTTCCTTCCGTTTGGGCTCCGTTTGATATTCCTTTTCTTCGAAACACTGAAATAGGCAAGAAAACAACAATATGGGCTGGGCCTCCGGTTAATAGGTTAGTCCCAAAAATAATATAAAAGTGTATAATAAAG
Source organism: Triticum dicoccoides (assembly GCF_002162155.2). NCBI lineage: Eukaryota > Viridiplantae > Streptophyta > Magnoliopsida > Poales > Poaceae > Triticum > Triticum dicoccoides. The sequence goes on along the minus strand of NC_041383.1, from coordinate 487,987,356 downwards.
CCCATAAACATTCAAAACAGATAATAAAATAGCATGAATGCTCCATAAATTATAGATACGTTGGAGACGTATCAATCCACTGTACTAGTTCATCCTCAGCCCTCCGAGGCAATCCACCAAAATGCTGGAGTAGGGTATTACATCGCAAGATGGCCTGAACCAGGATAAACTATTGTGTCTCTTTGTATCTTTGAGCTCTCGCGCTAGGCGTAGGAGGATCGCGAGCAGTCAGGCTGGGTAGGTTGAGATCTCCGCACGCACCGCTGAGTTCGAACCTCTCACGGGTTTGCGGAACCCATAATCCGATATTTGGCGCGCCAGGTAGGGGTGCATCAAAAATCTTCTGCCCCAACCGCCAAATCGTGCTGCCAGCGCCAATGGCGGGCGCTCCTCCATCGACCCAGCCGACACGCGCTCCCAAAGAAGCGTCGGGGCTGCGCTGTTTCACCCTCTCCCTGCGGCAGGTGCGGTGGCCTCCCAAGTTCCGACCGGAGATGCCGCCATGCTACGACGGTGCGGCGGATCCGGCTGCCTTCCTCCATGCATACGAGGAGGCAGTCTGGGCGGCTGGCGGAGACGACAAGGTGAAGGCCAACTGGCTCCCCATGGCCCTTGTAGGCGCACCGCACGCCTGGTTACTCAATCTGCCGATGTCCTCTGTGGCCTCCTGGGAGGAGCTGCGCAACCTCTTCCTCGCCCGCTACACGGCACCGGCGCCCCCCGTTGTTACAGCTCTCCTAGGTGGCCCACAGGAACCACGCTCCGACCACCACATCAAGCAGTTCTAACGACAAGTAAGCGCCGCCCAAGCGGGCTCGGGGGCTCCCTCGGGCTGGGTAGCACCCAAGGCCGACCTCACCTTCGACCTCGAGGATCATCTGATCGCCATGACGGGAGCAGGCGCACTCCTGATGCTTTGCACCCCCACCATCTACAACATGGCGGTCACTAGAACCCTCATCAATGGCGGAGCCAGACTCAACGTGCTCTTTGCGGAGGCATTCGGCCAGCTGCACGTGCCACCCAGCCGGCTCCGCCCCTCCAAGCTTTTCTCCGGGGTCGGCGGCGGCTCCACCAGCCCCCTGGGGCAGATCTACCTACCTGTCACCTTTGGGACCTGCGACAAATACTGCACCAAGCTCGTCGACTTCGACATCGCCCGGATTGACCTGCCATACAACGCTATCTTGGGGTACCCGGCCTTGGCCCAGTTTATGGCAGCAACTCACCCTGCATACAACCTCACGAAGATGCCTGGCAGCAACGGTGTCCACACGGTGGCGGGGGACACCAAAGACGCGCTGTAGGCCCTCAACCTTGCCTTCAGGCCAGCAGCATCCTCGCTGCCTGACGAGAAGGGGGGTCCAGAGGCCCCAGAAGCGGAGCCAGCCAAGAAGAAGCAGTTGTTCTCCCAAGACCGAGCTGAGATGAAGCAAGTGCTGGTCAGTGAGGAGGGGACTGCCAGCGCCACCTTCACCATAGGGGCTGGCCTCCCTTTGGACCAAGAGGAAGCATTGGTCAACTTCATGCGAGCCAACAAGGGTGTATTCGCTTGGGAACCCAAACACCTGGCTGGGGTCCCAAGAGGAATAATCAAGCACCACCTGAAGTTATGCCCAAACGTGCGACCAGTGAAGCAGAAGGCACGTCGTTAGTCTGCCGAGAAGCAGGCCTTCATCATTCAAGAAACCCGCAAGCTGCAAGCAGCAGGGGTCATCAGGGAGATACGATACCCGGAGTGGCTGGCGAATCCCGTCATCGTCCCCAAGAAAGGAGGGAAGGAGCGCATGTGCGTCGACTTCACCAACCTCAACAAGGCCCGCCCGCAAGATCCTTTCTCGCTACCCCACATTGACCAGATTGTGGACTCCACCGCCGAGTGCGACCTGCTGTGCTTCTTGGACACCTTCTTGGGCTACCACCAGATCAAGATGGTCGTGCAAGATGTGGAGAAGACGGCATTCCTGACCCCCTGTGAGGTGTATTGCTACACCTGCCTGCCCTTCGGACTGCGTAACACTGGGGCAACCTTCCAGCGACTGATGCATATCGCCCTGGGCTCGCAGCTCGGGAGAAACGCAGAAGCCTATGTTGAGGATATAGTGGTGAAGTCTCGGGTGGCCAGGACCCTGATAGCAGATGTGGAGGATACGTTTGCCAGCCTGTGCAAGGTGGATCTTCGGCTCAATACCGAGAAGTGTGTGTTTGGGGTTCCCTCTGGCAAGCTGTTGGGCTTCTTGGTGTCACATAGAGGGATCGAGGCCAATCCAGAGAAGGTCAAGGTGATAGAGGACATGAGCCCCCATAGACCCTGAAGGAGATGCAGAAGCTGGCAGGCTACGTGACCTCGCTTGGGCGCTTCATTTCCAAGCTGGGGGAGCGCACTCCCCTGTTCTTCAAGTTGACGAAAAGGAAGGAACCATTCGAGTGGACCCTAGAGGCAGACGCAGCCTTTCAAGACCTCAAGAGATATCTGACCAGCCCGCTAGTGATGGTGGCGCCGCGCCCACTTGAGCCCTTGGTGCTCTATTTGGCAGCCACCCCTCGCTCAGCCAGCGCCGGCCTGGCGGCGCTAAGGAGGGAGCGCCCATCCAATAAACCTCAGCAGGATGTACAACCAACAAGCAAGGCACAACACCCTCAGGATAATGTGCCTGGGGCCTTGACCGACTCGGTGGTCGACATTCCTCCCAAGGCCGCGATCGACCCCGCGACCGCTGGGGCTCCCGAGGGCGGACCTCGCGAAGCCATGGAAGACCAAGCCCTCATGAAGAACAAGACTCCGTTGATGCGCCCCCCCTTGTTGAGCATCCTGTCTACTTCATCAACACGGTACTGAGGGAGGCACGGGCGCGCTACCCCATGCCTCAGAAACTCCTGCTCGCGCTCCTGGTCGCCTCCCGAAAACTGCGCCACTAATTTCAAGGCCACCCCATCAAGGTTGTATCGGCATACCCACTGGAGAAGGTGCTCTGGAGCCTGAATGCCGCCGAGCGAGTTGCTGAATGGAAGATCGAGCTTCAGGCGTTCAATCTCGAGTTCAGCACCACGAGGGTCATCAAGGGTGCGGCCCTCGCGGACTGACACTCCCGACCACGGAGTAAGCGAGGACCGCTCTCCCTCTTGCCAGGAGACGAGGAGCTGGACGGATGGATCATGTATTTTGATGGGGCATTTTCGCAACAAGGCACGGGAGTGGGGGCCGTCCTTATCTCACCTACCAAGGACAAGCTCTACTACACGGTGCAGCTCTGCTTCCAGCAGGGTGAGAAGGTCTCTAACAACATTGCAGAATTCGAAGGCCTGCTTGCCGGGCTCAGGGCCATGGCAACACTAGGGGTGAAGCGCCTCACCATCAAGGGCGACTCTTAGCTCCTCGTCAACTTCTCCAACAAGGAGTACACGCCTAAGGACGAGCACATGGAGGCGTACCTAGAAGAGATGCGCAAGATGGAGAAGCAGTTCATGGGCATGGAGCTGCAGCACGTGCCGCGCAGAACAAACAAGGAAGCGGATGGCATCGCCAAGAGAGCCTCCCGCAGGCTCCCTTAGGAGCCGGCAGTGTTTGAGGAGCGGCTCTTCAAGCCGTCTGTGACTCCCCATGCCACGACTCCAGCACCGCCTCTGGAGGACTTGCCTCAGGCACCTAAGACGGGCGCCCCGGCCTGTGGCCACCCCTAGGGGGCCCGCCTGCTGCGTACGCTTGAGCCCCAGGAGGGGTGCCGGACCGAAGAGTTCAAGGCGTACCTGCTTCAAGGGACCTTACCGGAGAAGGAGGAGGACGCCGAGCGCGTGGACCATCAAGCCACCGCGTACTGCATCCAGGATGGTGAGTTATATTGCAAGGGGCCCAATGACGTTTCATTGTGGTGCATCTCCAGGGAACAGGGGTCGAGCTGCTAGAGGACATACATGGTGGGGACTGAGGGCATCATTCCTCGTCACGCACTCTGGTGGGCAAGGCGTTCTACAGCGGCTTCTAGTGGCCCAACGCGCTCAATAATGCCACACAGCTGGTGCGCTCCTGTGAAGCATGCCAGTTCCACGCTAAGCAAATCCACCAGCCCGTGCAGGGCCTCCAGACAATCCCGCTCACTTGGCCGTTCGCGGTCTGGGGGCTGGACATTTTGGGGCCGTTCCCTCGAGCGCCAGGGGGCTACCGATACCTCTACGTCGCCATCGACAAGTTCACCAAGTGGGCGGAGGTAGAAGCCGTGTGCACCATCCCATCTGGATCGGCCGTCAAGTTCATCAAGGGAATCGTGAGCCGATTTGGGGTCCCTAACCGCATCATCACCGACAATGGCTCGCAGTTCATTAGCAACCTATTCAAAACATGCTGTGCTAACCTTGGAACGCAGATATGCTATGCCTTAGTGGCGCACCCACAAAGCAATGGCCAGGCCGAGCGGGCCAATGCGGAAGTCCTGAGGGGCCTCAAGACCATGACCTTCAAGCAGAAGCTCGAGGCCTGCGGCAGGGGCTGGCTCGACGAGCTGCAGTCCGTGCTATGGTCCATCCGCACCACCGCGACCAAGTCAACAGGAGAGACGCCTTTCTTCCTCGTCTATGGAGCAGAAGCAGTTCTCCCTCACGAGGTCAAGCATTGCTCCACGCGGGTCCTGGCGTTCGAGGAGGCACGCCAGGACGCCACACGGGGGATGGATCTCGTGCTGGGGAAGGAATGCCGCCGTCAAGCCTCACTCCGGGTAGCGAGGTACCAGCAGGCGCTGCGGCGGTACCACTTCCGCAGTGTCCACCCCAGGATGTTAGAGGTGGGTGACCTCGTCCTGAGGCGGGTGCTCTCCAGGGAGGGGCTGCACAAGCTCTCTCCCATGTGGGAGGGCCCGTTTAGGATTGCCCGTGTCTCCAGGCCTGGCGCCACGCGCCTGGAGACATAGGACGGGGTCCCCATCTAGAACGCCTGGAACATCCAGCACCTCCGGAAGTTCTACCCCTGAAGAAAGGCTTCGGCCTGTGAAGCAAGGCTCCGGCCTGTTAAGGTCTCTTCTCGTGACACTCTCACATAATAATGAGTGGGGCTGTACACACCCCGGAGTCTCCTGAGAGTCGCCCTGGGGCTCATGGGGGCTCCCTCCCACGTCTTAGTGGTAGCACTTAGCTCCGCGCTGGTGAGAAGACTAGATTAGGTGCCGGACGCGGCTGTTCATTTGCTTTCAGAAGTTGCTTGCAGTTTTTTAGTGACCTTTCAATGGATTTGGTGTTTTTGAACTCTAGTTCCTCGAGCTATTTTCTTCTCCTGAGCTGTTTTTGGCCTAAGGGCATGAGAGAGGTGGTAGTCACTTGTCACTTCCTCTTGTGTGCATCGCACATGGGGCTAGGCAGGTGTGTGCGCCTCGGGCCTGCCCTTGCGCGCGCGCACCGTGCCAAACCCTGGTGCTTGAGCCTCATCCTCGCGAGGAGCCCTCGATCAAACTCACGGGCACCAGCATCCCTCATATCCGTGCCCCCCGGGCAGCACGATGCGGTGCATCAAGTCCGAGCCAATCTGAGGCAGGGGGCTCACATAAGGTGGAGTGAGACGCTCGTCAGTTTTTTCTCTTCCTTTGAAAGCAGCCCTGCAGCGGCTCCGCGGCGGCTCCTAAGACCCCAAGGCGTCTCCTTGGTTCTGCAACCCACAACTCCCCGGGAAGGGGGCCCCGTCGAGTACCTAAGGCCAGGTTCTCACGAGGCGGAAAACTACTACGCACATATCAAGCTAAGTTTTCCTGCCTTAGCTTACTTAGACCGCAAACGTCACAACACATCACCAAATAATAAGCATAGCATAAAGGGCATAACTGCCATAGTTCATTACATGCCCCTGCAGGGTACATCATTCTTTTTTTGAATTACAGGAGAAAGGAAAGGCTAAACAAAGAGGGCCCGAAGGCATACGAACTCGGCACCAGCACCACATCCTCAAGCAGCGCCTCAAGTGGCCCGGCGCTTCACCAGTTCTCCCATAGGCGACCTGGGGCTGCGGCCGGTCTTGAGTCCAATTTCGCCGGCCCCCAGCCTCATCCCGGGCTCCTCTCCAACTTCATTGGAGCGCCGCGGCGGGACGAAACACCAACGTCCTCGACACGAGCACGACGGCCTGGGGTCGATCGTAGCCACCACTGCTCGAGCTCTCATCCGAGGAAGAGCTGCCATCACGGGAGGAGGAGCGCGCGTCGCCAAGACCAAGCTCACCGTCGCCACCTTCGTCATCGCCATCGTCCTCCTGGGAGCACCCCACGTGGCGGCCTTCCTTCCTGAACACCCTCACATAGACGGTTGCCAGGCCATCGTACTTGAAGTGGAGGGTGCACCTTCCGCCCAGGCCACGCGTGCGGGCGAAAGTCTGCCAGCCATGGGTCAGGACCATGCTGTCGGAGGCGGCAACCTTGGCACCGACCCACGAAGCTCTGCTGCAGCAGCCGTCGGCCTGTAGCCAGAGACCGTCAAGCCCCAAGGAAGGAAGCTCGCCGGAGGAGAAAGGCAGAAGCCGGAGCGAGGTGTCGACCGGGCTCTCTGACCACACCATGAATTCAGGGAGGACGTCCAGCAGCGTGCTTCCCTTCGTCATGGGGACTGTTCCAAAGCCGGTGGCCCCCGCCGCGAGAAAAGGTGCCATCGCGGGCACCAAGAGTAGTGCCGACTCTGGGGGGTGCACACCGACGCCCCCTAGGGGCCGCCGCAGGAGCCGTAGGATGCTTGCGGGGATGACCGCGACCTATCTTGGGAGGCGGGGTGATACGTCTCCAACGTATCTATAATTTTTGATTGTTCCATGCTATTATATTACCCCTTTTGGATGTTTATGGGCTTTATTTTACAAATTTATATCATTTTTGGGACTAACCTACTAACCGGAGGCCCAGCCCGTATTGCTGTTTTTTTGCCTATTTCAATATTTCGAAGAAAAGGAATATCAAATAGAGTCCAAACGGAATGAAACCTTCGGGAGCGTGACTTTTGGAACGAATGTGATCCAGAGGACTTGGAGTGCAAGTCAAGAAGCAGCCGAGGCTCCCACGAGATAGGAGGGCGCACCCCCCTATAGGGCGCGCCCCCCTGTAGGGCGCGCCCCCTATCTCATGGGCCCCTCGGGCGTCCACCGACGTACTTCTTCCTCCTATATATACCTACGTACCCCGAAAACATCCATGGAGCACCCGAAACACAATTTCCACCGCTGTAACCTTCTGTATCTGCGAGATCCCATCTTGGAGCCTTCGCCGGCGTTCTGCCGGAGGGGGAATCGACTACGGAGGGCTTCTACATCAACATCCTTGCCCCTCCGATGAGTTGTGAGTAGTTTACCACAGACCTACGGGTCCATAGTTATTAGCTAGATGGCTTCTTCTCTCTTTTTGGATCTCTATACAATGTTATCCCCCTCTCTTGTGGAGATCTATTTGATGTAATCTCTTTTTGCGGTGTGTTTGTCGAGATCCGATGAATTGTGGGTTTATGATCAAGTTTATCTATGAATAATATTTGAATCTTCTCTGAATTCTTTTATGTATGATTGAGTTATCTTTGCAAGTCTCTTCGAATTATCAGTTTGGTTTGGCCTACTAGATTGATCTTTCTTGCCATGGGAGAAGTGCTTAGCTTTGGGTTCAATCTTACGGTGTACTTACCCAGTGACAGAAAGGGTTGCATGGCACGTATTGTATTGTTGCCATCGAGGATAAAAAGATGGGGTTTATATCATATAGCATGAGTTTATCCCTCTACATCATGTCATCTTGCTTAAGGCATTACTATGTTCTTATGAACTTAATACTCTAGATGCAGGAAGGAGTCGGTCGATGTGTGGAGTAATAGTAGTAGATCCAGGCAGGAGTCGGTCTACTTGTTATGGACGTGATGCCTATATACATGATCATGCCTAGATAATCTCATAATTATTCGCTTTTCTATCAATTGCTCGACAGTAATTTGTTCACCCACCGTAATACTTATGCTATCTCGAGAGAAGCCTCTAGTGAAACCTATGGCCCCCGGGTCTATCTCTTATCATATTTGCTTCCAATCTACTTTTATTTGCATCTTTACTTTTTGCATCTATATTATAAAATACCAAAAATAAATTTATCTTATTATACTATCTCTATCAGATCTCACTTTCGCAAGTGGCCGTGAAGGGATTGACAACCCCTTTATCGCGTTGGTTGCGAGTTCTCAGTTTGTTTGTGTAGGTGCGTGGGACTTTTGAGGAGCCTCCTACTGGATTGATACCTTGGTTCTCAAAAACTGAGGGAAATACTTACGCTACTATTGCTGCATCACCCTCTCCTCTTCGAGGAAAACCAACACAAGCTCAAGACGTAGCAAGAAGGATTTCTGGCGCCGTTGCCGGGGAGTTCTTCGCTCAAGTCAAGACATACCAAGTACCCATCACAAACCCATCTCCCTCGCATTTACATTATTTGCCATTTGCCTCTCGTTTTCCTCTCCCCCACTTCACCCTTGCCGTTTTATTCGCCCTCTCTTTCCCAATCTCCTCCTCTCTTTTGACTTGCCTTTTTCTGTTTGCTTGTGTGTTGGATTACTTGTTGCCATGGCGCAAGATAATACCAAATTGTGTGATTTCTCGAATACCAATAATAATGATTTCCTTAGTACTCCGATTGCTCCTCTTAATGATGTTGAGTCTTGTGAAATCAATACTGCATTACTAAATCTTGTTATGAAAGATCAATTCGCCGGCCTTCCTAGTGAAGATGCCCCTACTCATCTAAACAACTTTGTTGATTTGTGTGATATGCAAAAGAAGAAAGATACGGATAACAATATTGTCAAATTGAAGTTATTTCCGTTTTCTCTTAGAGATCATGCTAAAGTTTGGTTTTCGACTTTGCCTAAAAATAGTATTGATTCTTGGAACAAGTGCAAAGATGCTTTTATCTCTAAGTATTTTCCTCCCGTTAAGATTATCACTCTTAGGAACGATATTATGAATGTTAAACAACTTGATCATGAGCATGTTGCCCAATCTTGGGGAAGAATGAAATTGATGCTTCATAATTGCCCTACTCATGGTTTGAATTTATGGATGATCATACAAATTTTTTATGCCGGGTTGAACTTTGCTTCTAGAAATCTCTTAGATTCAGCCATGGGAGGCACATTTATGGAAATCACGTTAGGAGATGCTACAAAACTTATTGATAATATTATGGCTAATTATTCTCAATGGCACACCAAAAGATCTTCTAGTAAAAAAGTGGATGCTATAGAAGAAATCAATGTTTTGAGTGGAAAGATGGATGAACTCATGAAATTGTTTTCTACTAAAAATACTCCTCTTGATCCCAATAATATGCCTTTGTCTTCTTTGATTGAGAATAATAATGAATCTATGGATGTGAATTTTGTTGGTAGGAATAGTTTTGGAAACAATGCTTATAGAGGAAACTTTAATGCTAGACCGTTCCCTAGTAATTCCTCTAATAATTATGGAAATTCCTACAATAATTCTTATGGTAATTTTAATAAGATGCCCTCTCATTTTGAGAATAGTGTGAAAGAATTTATGATTTCTCAAAAGAATTTTAATGCCTTGCTTGAAGAAAAATTGCTCAAACTTGATGATTTGGCTAGGAACATTGATAGACTTTCGCTTGATGTTGATTCTCTTAAACTTAGATCTTCTCCTCTTAAGCATGATATCAATGAGTCTCTCAAAATAATGAGAATTTCCATTGATGAGTGTAAGGAAAGGACCGCTAGATTGCGTGCTAAGAAAGATAGCTTTATAAAAGCGTGTTCTTCTAGTTTCCATGAAAATAATGATGAAGATCTTAAAGTTATTGATGCGTCTTCTATTAGATCTATGTTTTGCAATATGAATTTTGATGATTATGGGACTGATGATGAATCAACTTTGCCTAGAAGGTGTCCCAAGAATTCGGAGTCTTTAGATCTTGATGCTAAATTTGGTAAAAGTGAGATTGGAGAGGTCACAACTTCAAATAACATTGAACCTACTATCTCGGATTTCAAGGAATTTGATTATGATAATTGTTCTTTAAAAGGTTGTATTTCCTTGTTGCAATCCGTTGTTAATTCTCCTCATTCTTGTAGTCAAAATAAAGCTTTTACCAAACATATCGTTAATGCTTTGTTGCAATCTTATGATGAAAAACTTAATTTGGAAGTTTCTATACCTAGAAAACTTAATGATGAGTGGGAACCTACTATAAAGATTAGAATTAAAGATTATGAGTGTTTTGCTTTGTGTGATTTGAGTGCTAGTGTTTCCACAATTCCGAAAACTTTATGTGATATTCTAGGTTTCCGTGATCTTGATGATTGCTCGTTAAATTTGCACCTTGCGGATTCCACCATTAAAAAGCCAATGGGAAGGATCAATGATGTTCTTATTGTTGCAAATAGAAATTTGGTGCCCGTAGATTTTATCGTTCTTGATATAGATTGCAATCTTTCTTGCTCTATTATTCTTGGTAGACCTTTCCTTAGAACGATTGGCGCGATTATTGATATGAAGGAAGGGAATATTAGATTCCAATTTCCATTAAAGAAAGACAAGGAGCACTTTCCAAGAAAGAAAGTCAAATTACCTTATGAATCTATCATGCGGGCTAATTATGAATTTAGTGCCAAAGAAGGCACTCGTTAGATCTATCTTTGCTTTTATGCCTAGCTAGGGGCGTTAAACGATGGCGCTAGTTGGGAGGCAACCCAATTTTCTTTGTGTTTTTTGTTTTTGTTCCTGTCTAGTAATAATTTTTAGCTTCTACTTTCTGTTTAGATGTGTTTTTATTTTTTAATTAGTGTTTGTGCCAAGTAGAACCTATAGGATAAACTATGATGATAGTTGATTTGATTCTGCTGAAAAACAGAAACTTTGCCCTCACTAGAAAAAATTCAATAAATCACAGAAACGTGATTTTGCATTGATTCTTTTTGCTGCTGATCAATAGATAAATTGTCGAGTACTTCCTATTTTGGTAGCCTTTTTAGAGTTCCAGAAGTTTGCGTTAGTTACAGATTGCTACAGACTGTTGTGTTTTTGATAGATTCTGTTTTTCGTGTGTTGTTTGCTTATTTTGATGCATCTATGGCAAGTAAAATAGTTTATAAACTATAGAGAAGTTGGAATACAGTAGGTTTAACACCAAAATAAATAAAGAATGAGTTCATTGCAGTACCTTATGTGGTGGTTTTGTTTTCCTTCACTAACGGAGCTTATAAGATTTCCTGTTGAGTTTTGTGTTGTGAAGTTTTCAAGTTTTGGGTAAAGCTTTTATGGACTATGGAATAAGGAGTGGCAAGATCCTAAGCTTGGGGATGCCCAAGGCACCCCAAGATATTCAAGAATAGCCAAAAGCCTAAGCTTTGGGATGCCCCGGGAAGGCATCCCCTCTTTCGTCTTCGTTCATTGGTAACTTTACTTGGAGCTATATTTTTATTCGCTACATGATGTGTGTTTTGCTTGGAGCGTCGTGTATTCTATTAGTCTTTGCTTTTTAGTTTACCACAATCATCCTTGCTGTACACACCTTTTTGGAGAAGCCTATTTGATTAGAATTTGCTAGAATACTCTATGTGCTTCACTTATATCTTTTGCGCTTGATAGTTTTTGCTTTAGTGCTTCACTTATATCTTTTAGAGCACGGTGGTGTCTTAATTTTGAAGAGATTACTAGTCTCTCTTGCTTCACTTATATTATTTTGAGAGTCTTTTAGAACAGCATGGTATTTGCTATGGTTATAATTTGGTCCTAGAATGATGAGCATCCAAGTTGGGTATAATAAAAACTATCATAGAAAAAGAATTGGATGCTATGATCAACTTGATGCTTGATAATTGTTTTGAGATATAAAGGTAGTAGTGTTAGGGTAATGCTAGTGTGTAATTATGAAATTGAGAAATACTTTTGTTGAAGTTGTCAAGTCCCGTAGCATGCACGCATGGTAAAGTTGTGTGACAAATTTGTTGCATGAGGTGCTCTTTTGATTGTCTTCCTTATGAGTGGTAGTTGGGGACGAGCGATGGTATTTTCCTACCAATCTATCCCTCTTGGGGCATGCGTAGTAGTACTTTGCTTCGAGGACTAAGTAGACTTTTGCAATAAGTATATGAGTTCTTTTTGACTAATGTGAGTACATGGATATACGCATACTCATCCTTTCACTTTGCTAGCCTTTCTTATTACCGCACAACTTTTGCCGGTATCGTAAACCCTTTATTTACCTTCCTCAAAACAGCCACCATACCTACCTATTATGGCATTTCCATAGCCATTCCGAGGTATATTGCCATGCAACTTTCCACCGTTCCGTTTATTATGACACGTCCCATCATTGTCATATTGCTCTTTTGCATGATCATGTAGTTGACATCGTATTTGTGGCAAGGCCACCTTTATAATTTTCATACATGTAGCTCTTGATTCGTTGCATATCCCGGTACACCACCGGAGGCATTCATATAGAGTCATATCTTGTTCTAGCCTTGAGTTGTAATTCTTGAGTTGTAAATCCATATAAGTGTGATGATCTTCATTATTAGAGCATTGTCCTAGTGAGGAAAGGATGATGAAGGCTATGATTCCCCCACAAGTCGGGATGAGACTTTGGGCTTTACAAAAATAAATAAATGAGAAAGGCCAAAAAAAGGAAAGGCCAAAGAAAAAAAAGAAAAGAGAAAAGAAAAAAATAAAATGAGAGAAAAAGAGAGAAGGGACAATGCTACTATCTCTTTTTCCACACTTGTGCTTCAAAGTAGCACCATGATCTTCATGATAGAGAGTCTCCTATGTTGTCACTTTCATATACTAAGTGAGAATTTTTCATTATAGAACTTGGCTTGTATATTCCAATGATGGGATTCCTCAAAATGCCCTAGGTCTTCGTGAGCAAGCAAGTTGGATGCACACCCACTTAGTTTCTTTTGTTGAGCGTTCATATATTTATAGCTCTAGTGCATCCGTTGCATGGCAATCCCTACTCACTCACATTGATATCTATTAATGGGCATCTCCATATAGCCCATTATACGCCTAGTTGATTTGAGACTATCTTCTCCCTTTTTGTCCTCACAACCACCACCATATACCACCATAGTGCTATGTCCATGGCTTGCGCTCATGTATTGCGTAAGAGTTGAAAAAGCTGAAGCGCGTTAAAAAGTATGAAACAGTTGCTTGGCTCGTCATCAGGGTTGTGCATGATGGGAGTATTTTGTGTAATGAAAATGAAGCATGGCCTAACTATATGATTTTGTAGGGATAAGCTTTCTTTGGCTATGCTATTTTGATAGGACATGATTATTTGTTAGTATGCTTTGAAGCATTATTATTTTTATGTTTTATAAGGTTTTAACTTCAATCATTTGGATCTGAACATTCATGCCACAATAAAGAAAATTACATTGATAATTATGCTAGGTAGCATTACACATCAAAAATTTCTTTTTATCATTTACCTACTCGAGGACGAGCAGGAATTAAGCTTGGGGATGCTTGATACGTCTCCAACGTATCTATAATTTTTGATTGTTCCATGCTATTATATTACCCCTTTTGGATGTTTATGGGATTTATTTTACACATTTATATCATTTTTGGGACTAACCTACTAACCGGAGGCCCAGCCCGTATTGCTGTTTTTTTTGCCTATTTCAGTATTTCGAAGAAAAGGAATATCAAACGGAGTCCAAATGGAATGAAACCTTCGGGAGTGTGATTTTTGGAACGAACGTGATCCAGAGGACTTGGAGTGCAAGTCAAGAAGCAGCCGAGGCTCCCACAAGATAGGAGGGCGCTCCCCCCTTGTAGGGCGCGCCCCATGTCTCGTGGGCCCCTCGGGTGTCCACCGACGTACTTCTTCCTCCTATATATACCTACGTACCCCGAAAACATCCAGGGAGCACCCAAAACACAATTTCCACCGCCGTAACCTTCTGTATCTGCGAGATCCCATCTTGGAGCCTTCGCCAGTGTTCTGCCGGAGGGGGAATCGACCACAGAGGGCTTCTACATCAACATCCTTGCCCCTCCGATGAGTTGTGAGTAGTTTACCACAGACCTACGGGTCCATAGTTATTAGCTAGATGGCTTCTTCTCTCTTTTTGGATCTCAATACAATGTTCTCCCCCTCTCTTGTGGAGATCTATTTGATGTAATCTCTTTTTGCGGTGTGTTTGTCGAGATCCGATGAATTGTGGGTTTATGATCAAGTTTATCTATGAATAATATTTGAATCTTCTCTGAATTCTTTTATGTATGATTGAGTTATCTTTCCAAGTCTCTTCGAATTATCAGTTTGGTTTGGCCTACTAGATTGATCTTTCTTGCCATGGGAGAAGTGCTTAGCTTTGGATTCAATCTTGCGGTGTCCTTACCCAGTGACAGAAAGGGTTGCAAGGCACGTATTGTATTGTTGCCATCGAGGATTAAAAGATGGGGTTTATATCATATTGCATGAGTTTATCCCTCTACATCATGTCATCTTGCTTAAGATGTTACTCTGTTCTTATGAACTTAATACTCTATATGCACGCAGGAGTCGGTCGATGTGTGGAGTAATAGTAGTAGATGCAGGCAGGAGTCAGTCTACTTGTTATGGACGTGATGCCTATATACATGATCATGCCTAGATAATCTCATAATTATTCACTTTTCTATCAATTGCTCGACAGTAATTTGTTCACCCACCGTAATACTTATGCTATCTCGAGAGAAGCCTCTAGTGAAACCTATGGCCCCCGGGTCTATCTCTTATCATATTTGCTTCCAATCTACTTTTATTTGCATCTTTACTTTTTGCATCTATATTATAAAATATCAAAAATATATTTATCTTATCATACTATCTCTATCAGATCTCACTTTCGCAAGTGGCCGTGAAGGGATTGACAACCCCTTTATCGCGTTGGTTGCGAGTTCTCAGTTTGTTTGTGTAGGTGCGTGGGACTTTTGAGGAGCCTCCTACTGGATTGATACCTTGGTTCTCAAAAACTGAGGGAAATACTTACACTACTATTGCTGCATCACCCTCTCCTCTTCGAGGAAAACCAATGCAAGCTCAAGACGTAGCACGGGGCGGCATGCCCCTCCTCGGAAGCCTTCCCCTTCTCGGCCGCTGAAAACCTCCTCGGCGACACCATGGGAGCAAGATGGAGAAGAGGAGAAGCAGGCGGAAGCAATACGAAGGAGATATAGGCGAGGGGTTCTGCCCCTTCCTCGCATTTATAGCCAAGGGAGGCCAACCGCCAGCCTCCATGACCTCGTGCCATCATGACCTTCTGCATGCCGCATCGCCCCGTCAAGTCGAACGGTTGCTGAGGCAGCATGCGGAAGCAGAGTCGCCCACGTCCCATCAATCGACACGCATCATCAAGGCCGCAGGCGGTTAGGGCCCGCGGTGCTCTGCACTTGCCCTTTGGCTTCGCCTGGAAGGCAAGCCTGAGCGCGCCTTGGGGCCGGGGGCTACCGTCAGCGTTCTGGATATGGGGGTATCCAGCCATGCCTGCCTGCGGCCCACCACATGGCTCCATCGACGGCCTGGTATGGCCCAGCTTCAACATCAACAACACAAGACCCTCGCGAGGGGCCAAGCCTCACGAGGCAGATGACGCCAAGACCCTCGAGGGGATCAGCCTCTTCAGGCTGGCTTCGGAGGGGCGGAGAGTTCGATGCAAGGTATACCTCATGAGGCTCAGCTGACACGAGCCATGATGACCAATGCCAGGCGGGCGCAGACAGGTTTCCTCTTCGGTGCAAGGGAGGCAAGCCACAGGTGCGGAGTCCCGAGGAATCAGCCAAAAGTTTCCATTCTGGTGCAACAAGATCAAGACCGCCATGGCGGCAGGACGGAGGTCATCGATGAGCCCACCGCAGCATCATGACCAGAGGCTTTTCGCAGGCGAAGACTACTTTTGTCAGGATAAGTTGTACTACTTGTCCCCTTTCAAATCCAGCCGTTGTGGGATCCCTTCCTGCCAATATTTGGGAAGAGGACCAAGGCCACTATAAATAGGACTTAGCCACCACCATAGAGGGGTCGGATCCATTCTCACCCGACCACCTCACCAGCTCTCTTGATCTCAAGAACACCTCACCTCCCGAGGCTAGTTCATCCACTATACTAGTTCATCCTCAGCCCTCCGAGGCAATCCACCAAAACTCTGGAGTAGGGTATTACACCGCAAGGTGGCCCAAACCAGGATAAACTGTTGTGCCTCTCTGTCTCTTTGAGCTTGTTGCGCTAGGCTTAGGAGGATCGCGAGCAGGTAGGCTGGGTAGGTTGAGATCTCTGCACGCACCCCAGAGTTCAAACCTCTCACGGGTTTGCGGAACCCGTAATCTGATAGTGCTAACTTCCTATTCCCTTGCATCCACCTTTGATCCTTTTTGCTTCCTTTTGTTTGGATTATGCAATGTTTTACACTTGCTTTCCTCACTATATCTTTTGTGGGTTCCATGTGATAGCAATTCTGAGAATCAAGTCCATCACATTAATCCCGAACGTCCTGGAGGGTCGAAGTGCTATCACACGTCTGAGGGGGCTGGTGCATCTTCTAGTGCTCAATCTATGCATCCCAAGCAGACCACCAAGAAAGTGGCTAACAAGCCAAAGCCGAAGGTCAAGTCCGTGCCAGAGATGTCTGCTAAGGAGTTTTGCATGGCTCGTCGCCGCAACCCGTATTCCCAACCTCAAGATCCTGCTCTTATCAACCGTCCCTTCTGGAGCAAGCAACAATGCTCTATCTATTTTGATGTGCTCAAAGAAAAGAAGGACCTGTTGTGAGTGTCAGGTCCGTTGACATTCCTTATTTGGAGAAGGACCGTGCCTACTTTGGAGAGGCTCTTGAGATGTGTGCTCAGCTGAATATCCTCAAGGTCATGGAGTTCAACAAGGATTTTGATGCTGACATTGTGGCTCGGTTTTATGCCACTGTTCACCTTGGCACTAATGAGGAAAGGACTATGACGTGGATGACCAATGGCAAACTTCTCTTAGTTAAATGGAAGGCATTCATGGAACTTTTGGGTTATGAGGACCAGGGGCTTAACAAGCCACTTGGCTTTCGCCTCCACAAGGAGTCCACCTCTACTCACAATTCTGGCCTTTGGCCTTATAGCATGATGAAGGTTAATTCCACCATGAATAAGAAGACATATGAGTTGTTTCCTCTTCTGGATATTCTTCATCGCATCTTCAGGCAAACTCTTTTCCCTTGGATTGGGAACTCGGATTAGGTACACTCCTACCTAGTGGATATGTTTCTCTTTTGTCAGCATGAGAAGGAGGTAAACACAGGAGAATCTTTGGATGTTTCTCATGTCATGTGGTCGGAGATCCTCTCTGCCATCACTGAGCACAAGTGTCCCATCTATGGCCCCTTCCTGATGTTGCTTATTGAGAAGGTTTGGGCATACACCTATCCTAATATCATGTTTGAGACCGGTGACTTGATCTCTCATGAGATCGTTCGACTGAGACAAAAGGAGAATTGGGGCACTTATATTCCTGATACAAAGACTACATTGGGAGATGCTAAGGCTGAGGATTATGAGGATGACGGGGCCGATTATGAGCCCTCAGGAGTGGAGCCATCTTGGGCTAAGAATCTCAAGCTGAAGATGAAGAAGTTATTCTGTATGGAGTCATAAGGGCAGTATATGGCACATGTGTTAGAGAAGAAATCATGCAATCATCACAAGGCCCTTATGCGTCAGCTTGGAGTTGAGGTTGCTAGTTGGTCAGAGGACAAGATCATTGACGAGGAGGAGTGGACCTCTCAACACTATCCCTGGGCCGATTCAGAGACCAATTAGCCTGTTGCTGCTGCCAATGACGGAGGCGCGAGTGACCACGCGGAGCTGTGAGGATGGGGATCTTCGGTGTTGCCATCACTTGTGACCTTTGTAGCACTCTTTGCCCTTTTTGGTCTATCGATGCCAAAGGGGGAGAGAGTTTAGGGGATTTGCCGAGTTGCGAGTGTGTCTTATTTGTTGTGTCTTTCTTTCTCTCGTGAACTCTTTTATCGTTCGCTTGCTTTGATTTGGTTTATGTTTATGAGACTTGGATATCCTGTCATATGGTGTGAGACATATGCTATCTTATAAATATCGTTATGTTGTCTCGTACCTGGTTAGTATGTGAGTTTTAGGCTTATTTTGTCCTATCCTTATGCTCATATGCTACTCCTTGCATCTTAGTTTACTTCTCTCATATCTCATAGATGCAAGTGTTTCCGGTCTATAAAATATAGGGGAGTGTTGATCCTAGTGTGTGCGCTTTGCATTACAAAAGCATTCTTAATTAAGTGCACACATCTAGGGGGAGCCCATCTATGTTTTGTAGATTCCAGGGTTTGCTTATTCTTATGTTATATCTCTATGCAAATCCCGTATTGTCATCAATCCACCAAAAAGGGGGAGATTGTTAGGGCATATTTCTCTCTCAGTGGTTTTGGTGATTGATGACAATGCTTTTGCGGACTAATCATGTGCATTAAGCATTTTAGATATTCCTTCATATGGCATGAAACGATTTCTACCCCTCGGTGTTTGAAAGAGAAGACGGTGTTCTTTTCCTTCATTTCATTTTTGGTGGATTTGAGTCATAGGATATACCGTACTATCAAGAGGGGGTCCGTATCGGAAAGGTTTGGGTGGAATCAACATGGACACATCTCCCTTGCACCCCTAGTTATTTCTCGCTTCTTTGGAGTGTCCTCCGTGGTGTTGGGAGTGGCTCAGGATGAAGCCGACGGTAGTACCATGGTTCGCAGCGGTAGTACCGCCTATGTAGGCAGGCAGTAGTACCGCTCCAGTACCGCTGTACTACCGCCTCGGTTCAGGACTCAAGTTTCTCGTGTCGGGTTCAGCGGTAGTGCAACGGTAGTCCAGCGGTGGTCCCTCCATCATACTATCGCTGACCCCATCTAGACCCAATCAAGCAGGGGCACTAGGAGCGGTAGTACTACGCCTACCACCGCTGCTAGTACCACTCATAGCTTTCTTCATTTTTTCTCTCCCCTGTGCTCTCGTAAGTCGTTGTGCGTTGTCCCAGCGGTAGTACCACTGGGGCAAGAGTAGTGCCGCTGCAGCAAGCGGTAGTACCACTCCCTTGAGCGGTAGTACCGCATGTTGCGGGCTGAGCACATGGATTACGGTTGGATCTTGTCCCCCACTATAAAAGGGGGTCTTCTTCATTAAGAAGATCTACCTCTTCCTCCCCAAACTCCATTGTTGCTCCAAAGCTCATTTTCACTCGATCTCTTTCCCTAGGCAATCAAACTTGTTGATTTTCTAGGGTTCGGTTGAGAAGGCCCCGATCTACACTTCCACCAAGAGAAATTTGATTCCCCCCACTAATCCCTTGCATATCTTGATACTCTTGGGTGTTTGAGCACCCTTGACGGTTGAGGTCACCTCGGAGCCACATTCCATTGTGGTGAAGCTTCATGGTGTTGTTGGGAGCCTTCAATTAAGTTGTGGAGATTGCCCCAACCTTGTTTATAAAGGTTTGGTCACCGCCTTCAAGGGCACCACTAGTGGAATCACGGCATCTCGCATTCCCTAGTGGCTTCTTGGGGAGCATTGTGCCTCCACACCGCTCCAACGGAGACGTACTTCCCCTCAAAGGGAAGGAACTTTGGTAAAACATCCTCGTATTCACCGACTCCACTTGTGGTTATTTATTACCTTTATTTTGTGCAAGCTTTACTTGTGTTGCATATCTTGCTTGCTCGTGTTGTTGTTATTGCTAGCATAATATAGGTTGCTCACCTAGTTGCACATCTAAACAACCTACTTGGTGCTAAACCTAATTTGTTAAGAAAAGCTAAAGATTAGCAGTTGCCTATTCACCCCCTCTAGTCAACCATATTGATCCTTTCGCATGATTAAACCATTTCTTTGCCCAGTGGCGACGAATCCTTTGCATCCTGTTATTTCTCTCAGTAGTTGTTTCAACTCCAAGAGGAGTTTTATAACCTTCGGGACTAGACATTTTGGTAGTGGTGTTCTTCTCTCTGCCACGACCACCCTTCTTGGGATTTCCATTAGAAAATAGAGACATTGCATGGTGACTTGTTCATCCTTGGGCTGACTATGAGCTGAGGGAATATCATCTTCCTCTTCATCAGATTCAGACTCGGACTTCTTCGGTATCTTGGGTGGCTTTGATGCTTTTCCTCCACCAGTCAACCTCTTATGTTTAGACGAGAGAGACAACTGAGGTAATTCTCCTTCAGAACCAGATTGCTCTTCCGAGCTTTGTGCCATGACCAACCTGAGGAAAGGAATAGAAGCGAGGGAAAACATGATAGGGTCACAAACATGCACGAAAGCAATTTTGACTAAAAACAGAAAGTTTTTCGGAAGCAGCGAAGGAATCCATGGCATACATTTTGGAAGATATCATTGACAGACTTGCAACATGTCATAAAGACAGAGTGACAACTATCCAATCTTTCAAACGAGTACACATGAACCCTAGATCGAAGATAACTGGTACGAGGGAGAACTACAAACCGTACAAGTCACAACTTAGAGAGACCTAAAGATCTACCCCAAGGAAAATAAATCAGGAGAAATAGCATTGGTAAGAACAACCCTAGAAGAGAGGAGTAGACAGGGCTAGTTCCAGATCCAAGCTCCCTAGCTTGGAAACAAGGATCAACTACGGCAATGCAGAGGAGAGGATTTACCACACTAGCGTGACCAACGACGACGAGACTTCACCAGAGTTGCATGGCGAGGCACGTCGACGACGTTGCTTCGAGCTTGGGCTCGAGAGGAGAATGGGAGAGGGTCTGAGGATGAACTGGGGAAGAACACACCTAGAGGAGTGTATATATATAGCCCGTAGGCGGAACCACCTCTTCCGAGATCTACGGCCGAAAAGCACGGGATGTTCCACATTCAACGAATGAGATCACGATTGTGAGACCGTGGGCATGTGTCAGTCGTTTCCTGCGAATATCTCGGAAACTGAACTGAAGGCCGAAGGATTTGAAGAAGGGTAAGCGCCAAAAAAATAGATTAAAGTTCGAATTTGAGTTCATTCACGACCAAGGACGCCTGATTGAAATCTTCTTCAGATCAAATTGCATGTTTATGACGGACATTATCGATTGGATGAGAAAGAATAGTGGGAATGCAGGATCCAACCAAAACACTCAGCCAAATTTGAAGAAGGGTAAGTTGACATTTGGACAAAACACAAATGCAATGAAAAACAAAGAGACGAATGAAACCACAATGAACTAGCACCAACAATAGATCTCAGGATAAAGGATAAACGAGAGGAATCCCAGCGATAATATCAGCAATAGGGGGTTAGTTCTTTCTCGCAACCCACACTTGCATGGGCAACGAGGATCTCTTTTTCTTCATCTGAGCAGGAACATTCTTTCATTGAGATCTGTAAATCATCTGTGCACTTCGAGAGTAATCATATGAGTATGCATTCAAGTTATTTCCAGAGATATGAGTATAATGATTTGAGGAGGTACACATGTACTCCTTCTGTCGTAGGTGTGACCGATACCCATTCAAAAAATTTCCTATACCATTATGCGAATGATAATCATCTCCTCGAAGAGAACTACTCTGCATATTGAAGTTAGTAGTGACAGATAGATTTTCAATGAGGCACTTCTTCACCCAGAGTTGCTTCTTGGGTGAACCAGACCTGCAGTTAGTACCAACATATTGAGCGAAAACCTTACCACTTTGTTGTTTGTACAACTTGTAATTCGAGCCCTCAGACTCATCAGTGACAACAGTAATGGGAGTATCACATCCTAACAGAATTGCTGGTTCGAGTGTTTTGCTTTTATCAAGAACCCAACTCGTTTGAGGATACTGTTTGGGTGTCCAGTAGGTTCCATCAACGTTGAGTTTCCTTTTGAAACCCAATCTTTCCTTTCAAAGATATTTCTGCAGTATTGACTTCTTGAGCACATCACAGAGAGTTTGATGCCCTTTGAGGCTCTTTAGCATTCCTGTCTCAAGCAAGTTCTTTAATCTGTAGTTTTCATCAAAAATAGCAACAAAATCCTCGGGCGAGGGGTTAGAAATATCATTCATAGTGCTTGCAATATTCTCAATGTTAGCATTGGAAGTTCCAGCATGCAAATCAACACTACTACATTCTAGGCATTTTAAGCAAGGAGGCACAAAATCATCAGGAAGACGATTCACTACAAAAAAAAATACACATCCGTGACATTTTGGCCCGAACGAAAAAAATCTGTCATGCTTATGACACTTCTATGACGATAATTGTGACAAAACCCGGTATCATCATAGATGTGGTGGACTCCTACTTCTATGACAAAAATGGCCTTTTCATCCAGGGCGGGCCGGAGACGCACCTGCATGACATTCTTTGGGCAGTCCATGACAGAAAAAATCATGGTAGAAGCGAGGGCGAGGAAAATTTCGGGGAGTTCCCGGTTAAGGTGGGTGGCCGGGGCCGAGGATGCACGTTTCTCTCATATACGTATGCACATGTGTGCAAGGCGTTGGGCTCTAACTGAACCCGAGCGAGGTGTTCTCTTACTGAACCCAAGCGATTGCAGTAGCTACGTTACTGAACCCGAGCGATCAATCCCTTGGCTGTTAACTGAACCCGAGTGATTCCTTTGCTACTGCTGCTAACTGAACCCAAGTGATTGATCGCTACTGCTACTGCTACTTACTAAAGCCGATCGAACCTCCTGCCTCTTGACGAACAGTGAACGTGGGTGTCGGTGTAAAAACCGGTAGATCTCAGGTAGGGGTTCCCGATCTGTGCGTCTAAGGCTAATGGTAACAAGAGGCAAGGGACACAATGTTTACCCAGGTTCGGGCCCTCTCGATGGAGGTAAAAACCCTACTTCCTGCTTGATTGATATTGATGATATGAGTGTTACAAGAGTTGATCTACCACGAGATCGTAGAGGCTAAACCCTAGAAGCTAGCCTATGATGCTTATGATTCTGTCTCTAAGGACTAAACCCTCCGGTTTATATAGACACCAAAGAGGGCTAGGCTTTACATGGAGTCGGTTACAAAGAAGGAAATATAATATCCGGATCACCAAGCTTGTCTTCCATGCAAAGGAGAGTCCCATCCGGACACAGGACGAAGTCTTGAGTCTTGTATTTTCATGGTCCAACAGTCCGGCCAAAGTATATAGTCTGGCTATCCGGATACCCCCTAATCCAGGACTCCCTCAGTAGCCCCTGAACCAGGCTTCAATGACGATGAGTCCGGTGCGCAGTTTATCTTCGGCATTGCAAGGCGGGTTCCATCTCCGAATACTCCAAAGTAATTATCGAACACTTGAATCGTGTCCGGATCCACAAGACGATCTTCACATACCACCGTAGAGAGCATAGCACTTCATAAATATGATCTGCTGGCAATTTTTGTACAGCTTGACATGACACCACGGTCGAGTCATTATTCGAATCGTTTTCCGACAACCAGGCACATCGCATATTGCGAGGCGGTTTCCTCTGCATGTCTTGCCGAAGCAGAGATCATGTCCCCTTATTACGGGATTCTCATCAATACGGGTATGGGTAGCCCAACCGCACCGTCAATTGGGGCGAGTGGGGAACGAGCGGGTTCCGCTAGGTAAGTGGGGAGGCGCAAAAGCTTTTTACTGCCTCTATAAAGAGATAAGGTCTTTTCCTTTTTTACCCATGCCTTTTCCTTCCGCTAGTCCATTCCCCTTTGCTTGAGCCCTAGCGCCCAAGCACTCTTTTTGCATCGAAGAGAGATTTCGAAGATGTCCGGATTTGGAGCGGGAGACAAATGGATGGCCTCTACCGTTTGGGAGAGGGATATCAAAAAGCTCTGAGAGGCCGGGTACATGGCCAAGAAAATCGGCCATCATCTTCCACCGGTGGGACAGATCCTCCCCACTCTTGAGCCCCATGAGAGGGTCGTGTTCCTTCCTCATTTTGTCCGCGGGCTCGGGTTTCCCCTTCACCCATTTGTTCGCGGCATCATGTATTATTACGGGATTTATTTTCATGACCTTTCCCCAATTCATTGCTTAACATCTCGACGTTCGTCGTCGTGTGTGAGGCTTTTCTCCATATTTCGCCCCACTTCGGCTTATGGCTGAAAATCTTCAACGTGAAGCCCAAGGTGGTGAATGGCGAGCACGCCGAATGCGGCGGCGCCATGGTAAGCAAGATGCCGAAGGTCGTATGGCCGACCGACGCCTTCAATCATTCCGTCAAGGAGTGGCAGTAGCAGTGGTTCTATATCACCAAACCGCACGGTAAAAAGTGGGCCGCTGCTCCCGAATTCAAATCCAGAGCCCCACTATGGCTCACGTCCTGGCCCGAGAATGGCCTGAACTGGTCCTCATCTGACGAGCTGTTGATGCTCCAAACGCGCGTCCAGAGCATGGTCGACAAGGATGTCAAACTCGTCAACATAGTCCAGGTGATGTTAGTTCGCCTGGTTCTCCCTTGTCAGCATCGAGCCTGCAATTTGTGGGAATACGACCCGGCCGAACACCAGACACTACGGGAGCTCTATGGCTCCTCCCACAAGGACATCTGGAAGGTGCTCTTCAAGTCCGGCAAACCGTGGACGGGCTCCGCCGAGGACCGTGGGTATCAACTATACCGTTCTGCGAATCCGGTAAGTCTTTGTTGTGCTATGTCCATTGATGTTTTAGCTGACGTGTCCTGAGGGAGACGCTTCTATCATGCTTTCTATAATAATCCCAGGAATGGACGAGAAAGGTGGAGCGGATGCACTGTCCAGCCCCACTGCTGGAGGAACCGGTTGGACCTCTTCTGACGAAGATGCTGGTCCCAGCGCCTTACAAGGCGCCAAAGAAAGAGGTCTCCAAGAAGGTCAAGAAGACCCGGAGTGTCCTCTGTCGTCGTGATGCTTCAAACACAAAATCCGAAGACTCCCGCGACCATCTCTCCTCCAAAGATGAAGAGGAGGAGGAAGAAGATGAGTCCCCCACAGGGGGAGGGAAGAAAAGGATGGCCTCCTCATCCCTGGAGGCCGAATTGCTAAAGAGGGGGAAAGGTTCCCTCCCTAAGGCGTCCACCACGGCTGCTGATAGCAGCCCAGAGTGGGATCCCAGGGCCCAGCCCCTGGTAAAGTCGTAAGTATACGAAACCCGCACACACCTACGTGCCCGAGGTCATTAGAATGTAGTAGTTTTAACTGTCGCCATATTTTGTACAGCCCGGTGAGGTCCCACGCCGGACAGTCCTCATCGGAGGATTCACTGAGCTCCAATGCCCTGGCGAGTGAGACGCCTCCAGAGGCCCCTTCCCCGAATCCTAGGTGCGACACTGAGGTGTGTCTCAGAGGGGCCCGGACCAGGGGGCATATCCCTGGGGCCGGACACACGAGAGCAGCGGCTCCCATGTTTGTCGATGGCGGGGGCAATCTTGGATTCGGCCCGCAGCCGGACACGATCCTGGAGACCTTTGGGGCTCCAGGATCGGGCGAGCAACTAACTTTGACGGGGGGAGGCCCGCCCACTCCGCCAGCATCCTCTGTCCAAGCAGAGTTGTCGGGCGGCCTATCGACGGCGCTAAAGAGTTCGTCCATCGTCGATGAGCATCGTACCCTCATGGGTGCGGTGATTGAAAAGATTCAGTCCTTCGAGAGCGGACTGAATGAGTCCTGCCTTAGCCTTATAAAGGGCTTTGAGTTATGTTAACCTTTTGGAGATTGTCACAGTATGAGTAGTAGCCCCTGATACACTGTCCAGCGAATGAGAGAGAAAGCCGGACAAGGGATCAAATCATCCGCTTTGCAGGAGACTCAGTTAATGACATGTATCCCTTTGTTTGAAAATAGGCGTCCGCAGAGACGACCGCTGCTCATAGTGCGGAGGTGTCCGGACTAAAGTAGCGTCTGGAATGGGCCGAAGAGGAACTTGGCTGTGTGAAGAAGTAGTTGGAGGACAAGCAAGGTATGTCGAAACCTTGTGCTAAGTTGAGCACGAATTAGAAGTTGTGCCTGATGAAAATATTTGTATTGTATGCTCTAGGGGCGAGTGCCGAAATTGAGGCGCTGAAGAAGCCTGTGGCCGAAGCCGACAATAAGGCCGCCGCCGAACAAGCTCTTTGTGAGAAGCACGAGGCCAGGGTCATTGAAGCTGAGCGAGAGCTCCAGGAGGCCGTGAAGAAAAGTGAGGCCTTGGAGCAGAGTCTAGTAGGAATAGAATCCGAACTTGCCCTTGCTCTCCAAGCCGCCGAGGATGCTCGAGAAGAAGCCCGAGGTGATCTGAAGGACATTCAGGATGCCCGGAAGGTTGCGGCTGGTAAGGCCTTTTGTACTCAAGGCCATTTTTGCATAGTAATGGGAGGAACTCTAAGCGACAAGCTGAATTCTTGTTTCTCCAGGGGCATTTGCGGATCTTCCACACAGCATATCAGATGCTGCCCAATTCTACCAGATTGAGGAGAAGAAGTCCACAGAGAAGCATTTCTGGTCACAATATTTGGCGCCGAATTATCTGGTGCCCTTTATCGATCAGCTGAAGCAGCTGGTCGAACTACACCAGGCGGCCGAACTGGCCATTAAGGACTTGGTTGTCCGGCTGTGGCCCGCGGAGCCAATTCCAAGCAGTTACTTCGGACTCGTGAAGCGGATTGTTGGTGCTTGCCCTCGGCTTGATGTCATTAAGCGATCGGTCTGCATAGAGGGTGCACGCATGGCGTTTGCCCGTGCGGAAGTGCACTGGGGAAGCTTGATGCTGAGAAGCTGATGACTGAGGGACCACCGGAGGGTAAGGAGCATCGCAAGCCCGAGTTGTACTATGAGGGTGTCCTGAAAGGAGCCCGCCTTGTGGCGGATAAGTGTAGCAAAGACACTATATTTCCCTGAAGGCAGTCGTGCCATTCTTTGTAATGCGGGATAATGGCACTTTTATTATTTATTGCCTATTTATGTGAACTTTTGTTCTTCCTGTGCGGCTGTTTAGTGTATATAAATCCTGAGAGTTGGCCAGTCGTCGGCTTCTGCCCCCACGTAAAAAGTACGGGGGTTTTCGGGACATACATGAACACTCTTTATCCCATTGTTGGGTCCTTTTAAGGAGGTGTTCCTTACGACGAACCAGGCAATCAGACTATAGGGCTTTATCACTGTCACTTAGCCATAGGAATTCGAGTATGGTGGGCGCAGCCCCTGGTGTTTGGAAGACCGTACTAGGGGCTCTATCGGCGCCTGATCGGAAGACCGATCCGTCACACTTTGCATTTATAATGGCATGATGCGGAATAAATCTTTAAAGATTTTACAACCTCTCGAACAGCTGACCAGCTCTCGCTGTATCATGACAGTCAGTTTTCGGCTTTCTCTACTGAGGTGCTCGTCCGGAAGAACCGGGACACAATCGTAGTAGTTCTCCTAGCGCTACCTTAGACGATGGAGCGGAACGTAAGGTACCAAAACATGGGAGCCGGGGAAACCCAACTAATGACCCAAGACATGATTCGGTGCTGATGCATATAGTGCTATAAGTTCGGGGTGCCGAGCGACCGAAAAGGTGGTCGGACTTTGTTTCCATATCATGAATACTATGAAGCCCCTGGCATAGTGGGGCATAACACGAGTTGTGGGTGCTGTTTATGACAGAAAGGCGTCAATGAGGAACGGCGGCCGGTAAGTGTTATTTAAGTCTATGCATTGTAGTAGAGTGACATGTCTATGCATATGAGTACGGTTTTATGATTATAAAAAAGGGGTGTTTTTGGTGGAACCTGTCGTGGCCGAACTGGAGGAGGCTGTGTGTGGATTTGAAATGTGTCCGGATTGCCTCCTTTGGTGGGGGGGGGTTACTTATGTGCTCCTGCCTTGTGCGTCCGAGCTGATTCCACGTCATCAGTCCTGTTCTGCGCCAAAGTTAGTCTGTAAAGACAAATGCTTAAAGGCAGCTGCATGTCCTGTGGTTGAACCGCAGGTGCCTGATTGGAGCCTGGCTGAACTAGGCTATCATGCCATAAAGTAGCTCGGACTCCTTAGTTGGTGTCTGGGTAGTTGGGTGCCGAATCAAAATTAGATAAACAGGCACGACTCGCTATTCCAGCAGCGGTATGATTTGCACTCTGAGGGTGGAGTTCAGCCTTGCCCATAATTGTGACTATGTCACGCGGGACTGGCCTAATGTTGTACCCCATTGAATCTAGCCAACGTGGTTCGTCCCGGTAGTATGTGGTAATTACTGTATAAGGGGACAATGCCGAAGACTTATTCTTTCGCGTGGTTTTGTTTGGTGCTACAAAGACAACCATTAGTATGGTGGGCCAGTTAAAACTTGGCCTTTGCACCTGGCATCTTTGAGGAGATGTTATTGATAGCTTTATGCCCGTGGGGGTTCATGCGAGATGGAGCCCCCAAACTATTGGGTTGATAGTGAGTGCAATAAAATTGCTGTGGTTGATGTTGTCCAGACGGTCGATGTGGTCAGAGATGATCGGACGTATTTTTTTTGCTATGGGGGGATCTTCCTTTGGTCTCACTATGTTTGATCGGTCTTTCGTTGTTTGGAACCTCCCTTCATTGTTTCCGGCGCGCGACCGGCCGTTTTGTTTTGAGAATCCGTCATTCTCTATTGGTATGCTTAGCCGACCTTCTGGGGGTACCATGAATTTCACATGGTTGATGGAGTATTCTGCTTGGGCCGGATGGGCTTGAGCTGTTCTTTTTCCACTGACAGGACTGGGGGCCGCTGAATTCGGCACCAACTTCCCTGACTTGACGTTTATGACGATTGCGCCGAGGCTTGAGGATGCTGCCTCGTGTTTTCTGCGTATTGTCCTGGACCGTGGTGATGTATTGGTGTCGGGGTATGTGCCTTAGGTTCTCCTTCTTTGGTTGAGGTAGTGAATTGTGCCGTGTATGCTCTTTGTCAGGGCGGTCGAGTCCGTATTCCTCGGTGGCCAGGACCTTGGTCCATCTGTCAGTGAGCAAATCTTGGCCAGCTTTGAGCTGCTATTGCTTATTTTGCAGGCTCCTCACCGTGGCCATAAGCCATCGCTTAAAGCAAACTTGTTCCGCGAGATCCTCAGGCACGCCAAATTCATCATTGCCGAGGCTCACCTCGTCTTCAGAGGGGGGCATGTAGTTGTCCATCTCCAAATATCTGTCCGTCGCTAGTCCGGCCTGCTTGAAGGTAGGCTGATCGGGATTGTATTCATCTTCGGCACCATCCGGATTGTTTTTGTCTCCAGTGCCGGTATTGCTGTGGCGGGGCTTGGTATGGCGCTGACGACGCCCATGCTTTGCTTTCTTCCTTGAGGGGTTATCCTCCATTGCCTCATCGCCATTGGTTTCTTTTGGAGTGTCTACCATACATATATCACATGAAGAGGTGGCTGTCCACCGCCCCGTGGGTGGTGGTTCCTGTTCTTCTCCTACATCGTCGTCCATACCATCGATGTCTTCGGAGTCGAAGTCAGGCACATCGGTCAAATCATCGACCATGGCTATGAAGTGGGTGGTGGGTGGGCAATGAATTCCCTCGTCGCCAGCTTCCCACTCGAGCCGGACATAGTTCGGCCAAGAGTCTCCTGACAAAGAGAGAGACTCTAACGAGTTTAGCATGTCACCAAAGGGCGAGTGCTGGAAAATATCCGCAGTGGTGAACTCCATTGCTGGAGCCCAACCAGATTCGGCGGGCTCGGGGTGCGCGGGCTGGAACCTACAGCCGGACACGAGTCCGGGGGTCCGGTGTCACAGGCTTCCTTGGGGGTGAAGTCTGTGTTCGGCTCTACCGCCGGTAAGGGTGCAGCCTCCGGGGCGGGGTCCATCCACCCGTCCTCGGGCGACGCAATCTGCCCGGATTTAGGTTCGGGGCTCCTGCAGGGGCGATATCCCAAGCATTGTCCAATAGCAGGTCTAAGCCGTGCTCATCATGACTGTCCGGCGCTCCTGGCATAGGCCCGAATCCATTGAAGATCAAGTCTCTGCGGATATCGGCCGTGTAGTTTAGGTTTCCGAACCTGACCTGATGGCTAGGGGCGTAGCTGTCGATCTGTTCCAGATGGCCAAGCGAATTGGCCCGCAGTGCGAAGCCACCGAACAGGAAGATCTGACCGGGGAGAAAAGTCTCACCCTGGACCACAGTGTTGTTGATGATTGAAGGAGCCATCGAGCCTTGCAACGATGACACAGAGGAACTCTCAATGAAAGCACCAATGTCGGTGTCAAAACCGGCGGATCTCGGGTAGGGGGTCCCGATCTATGCGTCTAAGGCTAATGGTAACAGGAGGCAAGGGACAAAATGTTTACCCAGGTTCGGGCCCTCTCGATGGAGGTAAAATCCTACTTCCTGCTTGATTGATATTGATGATATGAGTGTTACAAGAGTTGATCTACCACGAGATCGTAGAGGCTAAACCCTAGAAGCTAGCCTATGATGATTATGATTCTGTCTCCAAGGACTAAACCCTCCGGCTTATATAGACACCGCAAAGGGCTAGGGTTTACATGGAGTCGGTTACAAAGAAGAAAATATAATATCCGGATCACCAAGCTTGTCTTCCACACAAAGGAGAGTCCCATCCGGACACGGGACGAAGTCTTGAGTCTTGTATCTTCACGGTCCAACAGTCCAGCCAAAGTATATAGTCCGGCTATCCGGATACTCCCTAATCCAGGACTCCCTCAGTGGGGTTTGGTTGAACGAGTCGAGATGTGGTTGGGGTTGGATGAATAGTTCCCGATGGGGGTTGGATGAACAAGACCCTATGGTAGTATATAGGTCGTTGCCGCTGGATGAACATGACCCCGAGAGGAGGCCACCACAGTCGAGTTGGTTGGGGGTAGATGAACAGGACCCCGTGGAGGGCTGGTTGAACAGTAGCCGGTGGATGGATGGATGAACAGTAGCTGGTAGAGGCAGGAGGGAGACGCGGTGGATGAACAGTGCAGGTGGAGGCTAAAGCAACTGGACGGTGGGTGAATAGTAGCCCTTGGAGTCCCGTTTTGTGGTACGCCACAACCCTCCGATGAACAGGACCCCGTTTCGACCGTAGCGCTCCAACACAAGTTCGTTTCCTCCGTTATTCGGTACGCCACACCCCTCCTGATGAACAGGACCCCCGTTTCGACCATAGTGCTCCAACATAAGTCCGTTTCCTCCGTCTTGCGACACGCCACACCCCTCTAGATGAACATGATACTGTTTCGACCATAGATGGTCGAACAAAAGGCTGTTTCCTTTGTACTGTGATACGCCAGACCCTGTTTCGGCTGTTTCGTCCAAGCTGGTTGGCTCCCATTGAACAGAACGCATTTCGACCCAGTCTGTTGCCTCCCGATGAACAGGATGTTGTTTGTCCATTCCAACCCAGGCGGTTGGCTACCCGATGAACAGGATGCCGTTGCTGCCATCCGTAGCCTCTCCATGTACATGAGCCCTGGCCGTACGTATGCGCGAGTAGGCGTTCGAGACCCTGCCCGTATGTACGTATGTGGCCGTATTTTTGGCATGTGGCTGTACTACGTGTACACGGTTTAGAAGGGACTGCCTAAACTGCTACGTCGGGGGCTCTACTACTACACGTGCTGATGCTTGCTCGAACACGGTTCATCGTTGCAGAGAGACTGATCGACCAGTATGTACGTATAGGTTTACGACAATGCTACGCACGCTTTGACCGGGTGGGTCCCAGCTGTCAGGGAGGATAAGGATGCACTTCCTTGTGTGCGAAGATATAGCTAGTGGGTCCCCACTATTATGGGGAGGGACTGCCTAGGAAGGGAACGACAAGGAGCCAGAGAAGACGAGTCGGGTGGATGCCCACATGGAGGGGAGTACGAGGGTTCACTAGTTTGGCTGTGGCGTAAGGCTACCGTCACCGGAGAATAACAGGGGTGTGGGTGAGTAGAGGGAAGGCCTAGCCAGTCATAGTACGGTTGGTCCGTGAGGCCTGCGCGGCAGCACAGCCAGCCATGGGAGGCTGGAGTAGGCGGTACGGCGGGCCTGGTTTGGGTGGATGGAGCAAGAAGACCAGAGGTTGAAGACGCAACATGACCGCTGATTTAACATCCAACGGTCAGTGCAGCTAGAATCATGTTGACTAAGTTGACAAAGCCCGTGCGTGTTAACTTAGTTCGCCGACAAGTCAACCTCCAAATCTGGTGGGTCCCAGCTAGCAGGGGGAATCATTTTTGCTTGTAATAAGGTGGCACTTCATTGCAGTGAAGATGTTTTCTGGTTTTTTAATTTCTTCTTTTTCGAGTTAGAATAAAAAGAAAACAATTTAGCATCTTTGGTACAATCTATATTTTCACGAAATGGATGATAATAAAGCTGGTGGGTCCCAGCTGTCAGGAGAGGTAACTTTTTTCTGCGTAATAAAGGAAACACTTCCCTGCGTGCGAAGATGTAGCCGGTGGCTCAAACCTGTCAAGGGGAGAAATCATTTGTTTTTGCATAATAAGGAGGGACTTGCTCGCGTGCGGCCATGGGCCATGCGGGTCCCTACTGTCAGCCACTCCACGTACATGCCTCTTCTGATGGCTGTCGTTTGTTGACAAAGTTGACCACGCCGCAACGAGAGAACCAACATGGTGGACAATGGCGAGGCCTAGGAAGGGAACAAACCGGAGCCGGTGAAGACACAATAGTGGATGCCCACACAGAGGGGAGTACGAGGGTTCACTGGTTCAACTACTGTGTGAGGCTGCCATCGTCGGAGAATAACAGGAGGTGTTGGTGAGTAGAGGAATGGCATGGACGGCAATGGTAGTAGGGTGGGCCGGTGAGTCCTTCGCGGCAGCACATCTAGCCATAGGAGGCGGTAGCAGGCGGTACTGCCGGCGGTGGTTTGGGCGGCTGAAGCAAGAATCCGAGCAGGGCCAGTCCCGAGGGAGGGCGGGAGGGGCGGCCGCCCCGGGCCCCTGAGTACGAAGGGGCCCCCGATGGATTCTTTCCATATATACGTGATATTAGCCCATGTGTAGACAAATTCTAAAGAAACAGGAAAAAGGTAACAAATCGCAATCTTCTCAGCTTGCCGTATGAGGCGCAATCTTCTGCTTCTACTCCGCTTCCCCAGTTGGCAACTAATCCGCCCCAAGGTCTACAGCTCCCCTGCCCGTATCTTCTATTTCTGTTTTTTCTGCTGTTGTCCGTGATTAGTGGAACTTCCTCTTTTCAGATTTCCTGTCAAAGAAGAAACCCCGAGTACAGACTTTTCAGATTTCAACCAAACTCCTCTTCGACGCAGATCCCTCTTTTTCTGTAGTCTTTATAGGTCATTCATTCGTTTTACGAAGATGAAGATCCATCCTTTTCGAAAAATGAAGATGAAAATCCATCCTTTTTGAAAAATGAAGATGAAGATCATCCCCGTACATATCTCTTTCTCACACTCCGATTTCTTCGGTTGTTTGGGATTAGAAAAGACGAGCTCGGATTTTTGGTCGTGATTAATAAGAAGCAGCAAAATCTTGCAATTTTTAATCTTCTACCATCCAGGTACCTTGTTCCAAGCCTTTGTTAGCAATTTTTTACTTTATTAATAGGGTTTGTAATTTCTTGTTTCATTTGTATGTGTGGCAATTATCAAGATGTTATCTAGAAAGTAT
The DNA here is from genome assembly GCF_002162155.2 of Triticum dicoccoides. Taxonomy (NCBI): domain Eukaryota; kingdom Viridiplantae; phylum Streptophyta; class Magnoliopsida; order Poales; family Poaceae; genus Triticum; species Triticum dicoccoides. Next base: position 487,953,794 of record NC_041383.1, on the reverse strand, counting down.
CAATCTGGTAATGAGTAAATAAAAAAAGTTGCATATGAGTTGATTGATTTTCAGAAAGGAGATATTGACATTTTTCAACAACCGATGCAAGTACTTCTACTAGAAATTCTGAAAAATGCCTTTTGTTACCGTTGAAGAACAACCGAGTGAGAATAGGATGATTTTAGAGTAGGCAGTAGGCACAAACCTAATAGAAAAATATAATTGCCAATTGAGAAAAGCAACCAATTTTTCTGTGAATGTTTATGACCTTTATTTGTTGGGTAGTCAACATGACAAGGCAACACAAATTATAGCGCATCGAGAATTTAGTTGCAATTGAAATGGAGAAATATGTGGCTTTAGGACCCCTTTAAGCCATCTTGCCCCGAGCCCCTGAAATCTCAGGAATGGCCCTGCATCCGAGATTGAAGAAGAAGCGCAACATCCGTTGGATGGACATCCAACGACCACTACTGCTAGAACCGTGTGTTGACTATAAGTTGACAAAGCCTTGCGTGTGCGTCAACTTAGTAGGCCCACAAGTGTGTGACAGAGAACATATAGCCCATTTGCGATTTGTAAGAATGTACAACCCATTTTTGAATTCTAATGGAATTTACTACAACCCGTTTGCAGTTTGTTAAAATTGCAACCCATTTTCAAGCTAGGACAACGATTAATAATTTCAACCAACCGCTCAAAACACAATTCAATAAAATTTCCCACATTTGATGGGATCTGAAATATCTTTATCCCAAAATTTCTAGTCAGAATAAATATAATTTCAAAATAATTTTGTATTACGAAAAATTCCAATGAAATATTACGGGTGCAACAAGTAATGAAATTAAAATTTTCAATCCAATAATAATATTTTTTAACTAATTATGTGTTTGGCGCATTTTTTATAGTTACAACCAAGTTTTTATAATTACATCCAATTTATTATTTCTTAAAGCCCATTTTCTTGTTAAGCCTAATGCATCCCTCTTGGGAAAGATTTGCAGCCTAGCGGGGCAGAGAATAACAAGTTGACCTGTGCTAGGTATTCCTTAAAAAAAGTATAGCTAGGCTAGCCATTTTCAACTTGAAAAAAGTTAATACCTAGGCTAGATATTTGGTCTACATAAAATAATAGCCTGGGCTAGACGCGCCACATCCCGCTGATACATCTATTTTGCATCATGTTTGCCTACTATTATTTCTATTATTTTTATGCATAATAGTGCTTTTTGGAGTAATTATAATGCCTTTTCTCTCATAATTTGCAAGGTTTACACAAGGAGGGAGAGTTCTGGCAGCTGGAAATCTGGACCTGAAAAAGCCACACCAGGCTACCTATTCTGCACAACTCCAAATGAGCTGAAAATTCATGAGGAATTTTTATGGAATAAGTAAGAAATACTGGAGCAAATAACTACCGGAGGGGGCCACCTGATGAGCACAAGACACCAGGGCGCGCCAGGGCCCCCAGGCGCGCCCTGGTGGGTTGTCTCAGCCCAGCCCACCTCCGGTGCCCCTCTTCTGGAATTTAAGTCATTTTGACCTAAAAAAAAGGAGAGCACTTTCGGGACGAAGCGCCGCCATTTCGAGGTGGAACTTGGGCAATAGCACTTTTGCCCTCCGGTGGAGCGATTCCGCCAGGGGAACTTCCCTCCCGGAGGGGGAAATCATCGTCATCATCATCAGCAACAACTCTCCCATCTTGGGGACGGCAATCTCCATCAACATCTTCCACAACACCATCTCCTCTCAAACCCTAGTTCATATCTTGTATTCAATCTTTGTGCCGGAACTATAGATTGGTGCTTCTGGGTGACTAGTATGTTGATTACATCTTGTAGTTGATTTCTATATGGTTTATTTGGTGGAAAATTATATGTTCAGATCCATTATGCTATTTAATACCCCTCTGATCTTGAGAAGGATTATCATTTGTGAGTTGTTACTTTTGTTCTTGAGGTCACGGGAGAAATCATGTTGCAAGTAATCGTTTGAACTTGATATGTGTTCGATATTTTGATGATACTAGTCTATGTGTACGTGCAATGCACGTTAATTTGGAAGTGTATTAAGTGCATGCGGATATTAAGTAGGATTATATTTGCATGTTATTATGTGATTAGCACTATATTTGGCATGAAATTAACTGCATGCTAAATGTGTTGAGCGCTCGACATTGAAGCAGTTTAGGTCGTTGGATTGACATGATTTGATGGCCGAGATTAATTGGATCTGCCCCTTTGGGTCTTTTTATGTTGGTATAGATGTATGTTGTGATTACCTTAGTGGTGTCATGTGAACGTCGACTACATGACACTTCACAATATTTGGGCCCAAGGGAATGCAATGTGGAGTAGTTATTAGATGATGGGTTGCGAGAGTGACAGAAGCTTAAACCCTAGTTTATGCGCTATTCTGTAAGGGACCGATTGGATCCAAAAGTTTAATGCTATGGTTAGAATTTATTATTAATATGTTTCTCGTAGTTGCGGATGCTTGCGAGGGGGTTAATCATAAGTAGGATGTTTTTTCAAGTAAGAACAACACCTAAGCACTGGTCCACCCACATACCAAATTATCAAAGTAGTGAACATGAATCGAACCAACATGATGAAAGTGACTAGATGAAATTCCCGTGTACCCTCAAGAACACTTTGCTTATCATAAGAGACCGTTTTTGCCTGTCCTTTGCCTCAAAAGGATTGGTCTACCTTGCTGCACTTTTTTTACTACTACCGTTACTTGCTTGTTACAAATTATCTTGCTATCAAACTACTCTGTTACTTACAATTTCAGCACTTGCAGACACTACCTTGCTGAAAATCATTTGTCATTTCCTACGGCTCCTCATTGGGTTCAACACTCTTACTAGTTGAAAAGGCTAAAATTGATCCCATATACTTGTGGGTCATCAAGGCTCTTTTCTGGCGCTGTTGCCGGGGAGTGAAGCGCTCTTGGTAAGTAGAAATTGGTAAGGAAAAATTATTACTACATGCTGAAATTTATTGTCACTTGTTACTATGGAAAACAATCCTTTGAGGGGTTTATTCGGGGTATCTTCACCTCAAACGGAACTACAATTATTTACCCCTCAACCTACTGCACCTACTGAAAATATTGAATATGAAATTCCTTCAGGTATGGTAGAACAACTGCTAGCTAATCCTTATGCAGGAGATGGAACCGAACATCCTGATAAGCACTTGATATATGTGGATGAAATTTGTGGATTGTTTAAGCTTAAAGGTTTACCCGGAGATGAAGCTAAGAAGAAGGTTTTCCCTTCATCTTTGAAGGGAAAGGCATTGACATGATATAGGGTATGCGATGATATTGGATCTTGGAATTGGAATCGGTTGAAATTGGAATTCCATCAAAAAATTATCCTATGCATCTAGTTCATCGTGATCGGAATTATATATATAATTTTTGGCTTTGTGAAGGAGAAAGCATCACTCTATCTTGGGGGAAGCTTAAGTGAATGTTATATTCATGCCCCAATCAGGAGCTCTCAAGAGAAATTATTATTCAGAATTTTTATGCTTGGCTTTCTCGTAATGATCAATCCATTCTCGATACTTCTTGTATTGGTTCTTTTATGAAGAAGACTATTGAATTCCGGTGGGATCTTTTAGAAAGAATTAAACACAACTCTGAAGATTGGGAACTCGACGAAGGTAAAGAGTCAGGTATTGAGCTTAAGTTTGATTGAAAGTTTAGCACTAAATATGGACTTAACTCTGAGATAGTAGTCTCCTTTTGTGAATCTTTTGCTACTCATGTTGATCTTCCTAAAGAGAAGTGGTTCAAATATCACCCTTTAATTAAAGAAGAAATTAAAGAACTGGTAAAAGCTAAAGATGAAACTATCATTTATAATGTTCATCCAGTTGTTCCCACTGCTTATATTGAAAAACCACCTTTCCCTGTTAGGATGAAGGAACATGCTAAAGTTTCAACTGTGGTCCACAAAAGTTATATTAGAACACCTAAACCAGCTAAAAAATGAAAGTAGGACCTAGTGTTGCTATGGATAAAGATCTCTCGGTCGATAATATTGATGAGCATGTTATTTACTTTTGTGATGAAGCTGCTAGAATTGCCAAACCCGATGAAACAGAGAAACATAGACCTGTTGTTGGCATGCCTGTTGTCTTAGTTAAGATAGGAGATCACTTTTATCATGGTTTATGTGACATAGGTGTTAGTGTGAGTGCTATTCCTTTTACCTTATATCAAGAAATTATGAATGATATAGCACCCGCTAAAATAGAAGACATATATGTTACTATTAAGCCTGCTAATAGAGATACTATATCACCAATTGGGATTGTTAGAGATGTTGAAGTCTTGTGTGGGAAAATAAATACCATACTGATTTTCTTGTTCTTGGTTCCCCAGAAGATGACTTTTGTCCCATTATCTTTGGTAGACCTTTCTTGAACATCGTTAATGCTAAAATAGATTGTGAGAAACAAATTGTCGGTGTTATTTTTGGTGATGAATCTCATGAGTTTAATTTTTCTAAATTTAGTAGAAAACCTCATAAGAAAGATTTTCCTAGTAAGGATGAAATTATTGGTCTTGCTTCTATTGCTGTACCTCCTACTGATCCTTTAGAACAATATTTGCTAGACCATGAAAATGATTTGCATATGCATGAAAGAAATGGAATAGATAGAATCTTGTTCGAACAACAACCTCTGCTTAAACACAATCTGCCTATTGAAACTCTAGGAGGTCCTCCTCCACCTAAAGGTGATCCTATGTTTGAATTAAAACAATTGCCAGACACTTTGAAATATGCTTATCTTGATGAGAAAAAGATATATCCAATTATTATTAGTGCTAACCTTTCGGAACATGAAGAAGAAAGATTATTGAAAGTTCTAAGGAAGCATCGAGCTGCTATTGGATATACTCTTGATGATCTTAAGGGCATTAGTCCCACTCTATGTCAGCACAAGATTAATATGGAACCTGATGCTCAACCCATTGTTGATCACCAACGTCGGTTGAATCTGAAGATGAAAGAAGTGGTAAGAATGGAAATATTAAAACCTCTGAAAGCAGGTATAATCTATCCTATAGCTGATAGTAGATGGGTAAGTCCTGTTCATTGTGTCCCTGAAAAGGGAGGTGTCACTATTGTTCCTAATGATAAGAATGAACTTATCCACAAAGATTTTTTACAGGCTATAGAATGGTAATTGATTTTAGAAAATTAAACAAAGCAACTAGAAAAGATCATTACCTGCTGCCTTTTATTGATCAAATGCTAGAAATATTATCTAAGCACACACATTTTTGCTTCCTTGATGGATATTCTGTTTTTTCATAAATGCCCGTTTCTCAACCTGGTCAAGAAAAGACCACTTTTACTTGTCCTTTTGGAACTTATGCTTATAGACGTATGCCTTTTGGTTTATGCAATGCACCTACTACCTTTCAAAGATGCATGACTCCTATATTCTCTTATGTTTGTGAAAAGATTGTTGAGGTTTTCATGGATGACTTTTCTGTTTATGGGAAGTCTTTTGATGATTGTTTAAGCAATCTTGATCGAGTTTTGCAGACATGTGAGCAAACAAATCTTGTCTTGAATTGGGAGAAGTGCCACTTTATGGTTAACGAAGGTATTGTTTTGGGCCATAAAGTTTCTGAAAGAGGTATTGAGGTGGACAAAGCCAAGGTTGATGTAATTGAGAAAATCCCATGTCCTAAAGATATCAAAGGTATTCGTAGTTTCCTTGGTCATGCTGGTTTCTATAGGAGAATTATCAAAGACTTTTCTAAAATTTCTAGGCCTCTTACAAATCTTTTGCAAAAGGATACTCCTTTTGTTTTTGATGATGATTGTTTAGAAGCCTTCGGAACACTCAAGAAAGCCTTAATTTCTGCACCTATTGTTCAACCACCTGATTGGACTTGCATTTTAAAATTATGTGTGATGCTAGTGATTATGCTATTGGTGCGCTTCTAGGACAAAGAGTTGATAAGAAACTAAATGTTATCCACAATGCTAGTAAAACTTACACAGTGCTCAACGAAATTATGCTACTACTGAAAAAGAATTCTTAGTAGTGGTGTTTGCTTCTGATAAATTTAGACCCTACATTGTTGATTCCAAAGTGATTGTTCACACTGATCATGCTGCTATAAAATATCTTATGGAAAAGAAAGATGCTAGACCTAGACTCATTAGGCGGGTTCTTCTACTAAATAATTTGATTTGCATATCACTGATAGAAAAGGAGCGGAGAACCCCGTAGCTGATAACCTATCTAGTCTTGAAAATATTCTTGATGACCCACAACCTATTAATGATAGCTTTTCTGATGAACAGTTAACTGCAATAAATGTTTCTCATAACACTCCTTGGTATGCTGACTATGCTAATTATATTGTTTCTAAATACATATCACCTAGCTTCACTTACCAACAAAAGAAAAAATTCTTCTATGATTTAGGACATTACTTTTGGGATGACCCACATCTTTATAAAGAAGGAGTAGATGGTATTATTAGACGTTGTGTGCCTGAGCATGAACAGGAACAAATCCTACGGAAATGTCACTCCGAAGCTTATGGAGGACATCATGCGGGAGACATAACTGCTCATAAGGTATTGCAATCTGGTTTTTATTGGCCTACTCTCTTCAAGGATGCTTGTAAGTTCGTCTTATCTTGTGATGAATGTCAAAGAATAGGTAATATCAGTAAGCGTCAAGAAATGCCTACGAATTATTCACTAGCTATTGAACCATTTGATATTTGGGGATTTGATTTCATGGGACCTTTTCCTTCCTCTAATGGGTATACTCATATTTTGGTCGCAGTTGATTATGTTACTAAGTGGGTAGAAGCTATTCCAACTAGTAGTGCTAATCACAACACCTCTATTAAAATGCTTATGGAAGTTATTTTCCCAAGGTTTGGAGTCCCTAGATATTTAATGACAGATGGTGGTTCACACTTTATTGATGGTGCTTTCCGTAAAATTGTTGCCAAGTATGATGTTATCTATATAATTGCATCGCCCTATCATCCTAACTCTAGTGGTCAAGTTGAACTTAGCAATAGGGAAATAAAATTAATTTTACAAAAAACTGTCAATAGGTCCCAGAAGAATTGGCCTAAGAAATTAGATGATGCACTTTGGGCTTATAGAACTGCATATAAAAATCCTATGGGTATGTCTCCTTATAAAATGGTTTATGGAAAAGCTTTTCATTTGCCTCTTGAGTTAGAACATAAAGCATATTGGGCAATTAAAGAACTCAACTATGATTTCAAACTTGCTGGTGAGAAAAGGTTATTTGATATTAGCTCATTAGATGAATGGAGAACTGATACGTCTCCAATGTATCTATAAATTTTTATTGTTCCATGCTATTATATTAGCTGTTTTGGATGTTTATGGGCTTTACTCTACACTTTTATATCATTTCTGGGACTAACCTAGTAACCGGAGGCCCAACCCGAATTGCTGTTGTTTTTGCCTATTTCAGTGTTTTGAAGAAAAGGAATATCAAATGGAGTCCAAATGGAATGAAACCTTCGGGGGCAATCTTTTTGGAACAAATGCAATCCAGGAGACTTGGAGTGGACGTCAAGAAGCACTCGAGGCAGCCACGAGGCAGGAGGGCGCGCCCTAGGGGGGTGGGCGCACCCCCCACCCTCGTGGGCCCCTCGTGGCTCCCCTGACCTACCTCCTTTGCCTATATATACCTCCATACCCTGAAAACATCCAGGAGCACCACAAAAAACTATTTCCACCGCTGCAACCTTCTGTATCCGCGAGATCCCATCTTGGAGCCTTCGTTGGTGCTCCGCCGGAGGGGGAATCGACCACGGAGGGCCTCTACATCATCTCCAAGGCCTCTCCGATGAGTTGTGAGTAGTTTACCACAGACCTTCGGGTCCATAGTTATTAGCTAGATGGCTTCTTCTCTCTCTTTGAATATCAATACAAAGTTCTCCTCGATCTTCTTGGAGATATATTCGATGTAACTCTTTTTGCGGTGTGTTTGTCGAGATCCGATGAATTGTGGGTTTATGATCAAGTTTATCTATGAGAAATATTTGAATCTCCTCTGAATTCTTTTATGTATGATTGGTTATCTTTGCAAGTCTCTTCGAATTATCAGTTTGGTTTGGCCTACTAGATTGATCTTTCTTGCAATGGGAGAAGTGCTTAGCTTTGGGTTCAATCTTGAAGTGTCCTTTCCCAGTGACAATAGGGGCATCAAGGCACGTATTGTATTGTTGCCATCAAGGATAAAAAGATGGGGTTTATATCATATTGCTTGAGTTTATCCCTCTACATCATGTCATCTTTCTTAATGCGTTACTCTGTTCTTCATGAACTTAATACTCTAGATGCAGGCAGGAGTCGGTCGATGTGTGGAGTAATAGTAGTAGATGCAACCAGGAGTCGTTCTACTTGTCACGGACGTGATGCCTATATACATGATCATGCCTAGATATTCTCATAACTATGCACTTTTGTATCAATTGCTCGACAGTAATTTGTTCACCCACCGTAATACTTATGCTATCTTGAGAGATTCCACTAGTGAAACCTATGGCCCCCAGGTCTATCTTTTATCATATAGGTTTCCCATCTACTTTTATTTGCATCTTTACTTTCCAATCTATATCATAAAAATTAAAAAAAAATCTTATCTTATTATCTCTATCAGATCTCACTTTTGCAAGTTACCATGAAGGGATTGACAACCCCTTTATCGCGTCGGTTGCGAGGTTCTTGTTTGTTTGTGTAGGTACGAGGGACTTCTGTGGAGCCTCCTACTGGATTGATACCTTGGTTCTCAAAAACTAAGGGAAATACTTACGCTACTTTGCTGCATCACCCTTTCCTCTTCAAGGGAAAACCAACGCAGTGCTCAAGAGGTAGCAAGAAGGATTTCTGGCGCCGTTGCCGGGGAGGTCTTCGCTCAAGTCAGGACATACCAAGTACCCATCACAAACTCATCTCCCTCGCATTACATTATTTGCCATTTGGCTCTCGTTTTCCTCTCCCCCACTTCACCCTTGCCATTTTATTCACTCTCTCTTTTCCGTTCGCCTGTCTTTTCGCTTGCCTCTTGTGTGCTCGTGTGTTAGATCGTTTATTTCGTCGTCATGGTAGTCCCTTATCTGCTCCTATGTCTCCCAAGTTTGAAGTTCTTCACTTTAAGCAAAGGCAAGGAGAAAACTTAAAGGATGCTTGGTATAGGATGATGGAATCTTATCGTAATTGCACCTTAGAGGTGAATTTTAGAATTTTACTTCGCAATTTTTATGTTGTACTAAATATGTCCCATAGACAACTCTTGGATTGCATTGCCAAATGAAATTTTATTGAAATTGATCCCAGTATTGCGCATGAAATTATAGAGGGAATAGTGGGAACACTACCTCAAAAAGGTGGGCTACATCATACCCAAGAAGAGACACAAGTTTTTGAAAATATTTGCGAAGTAACAAAAATCTTACAAAAGTCTCTTGAACCTCTTAAGAGTGTTAGCGGAAATCTTCACCGTATGAATATGTTGATTACTCTTTGCAATAAGCGGCTGGATTCTTTAGATCTAAAAATTTCCGAGTATGAAGGGAAACGTAAAGAACCTCCCGGATTCGAGCATGACTCCGTTAAAAACTAAAAACTAAAGAGGGCAACACTTAGATCTATCCTCGCTTTTATGCCTAGCTAGGGGCGTTAAATGATAGCGCTTGTTGGGAGGCAACCCAATTTTATTTTTGTTCCTTGCTTTTTTGCTTCTGCTTAGTAATAAATAAATCATCTAGCCTCTTTTCAGATGTGGTTTTATGCTTTAATTAGTGTTTGTGCCAAGTAGAACCTATAGGATCATCTTGGGTGATAGTTAATTTGATTCTGCTGAAAAACAGAAACTTTTGCGTGCATGAGAATAATTTTAATAAATCACAGAAACGTGATTCTTAGTTGATTATTTTTGAAGTAGATCAATAGACAAATTGCCTAGGACTTCCTATTTTGGTAGGAGTTTTAGGGTTCCATAAGTATTCGAAAGTTGCAGATTGCTACAGACTGTTTTGTTTTTGAAAGATTCTATTTTTCGTGTGTTGTTTGCTTATTTTGATGCATCTATGGCTAGTATCGGGGGGTATGAACCATAGAGAAGTTGGAATACAGTAGGTTTAACACCAATATAAATAAATAATGAGTTCATTACAGTACCTTATGTGGTGGTTTTTCTTTCTTGCACTAACGGAGCTCATAAGATTTCCTGTTGAGTTTTGTGTTGTGAAGTTTTCAAGTTTTGGGTAAAGATTTGATGGACTATGGAATAAGGAGTGGCAAGAGCCTAAGCTTGGGTAAGCCCATGGAACCCCAAGATAATCCAAGGAAAACCAAAGCCTAAGCTTGGGGATGCCCCGGAAGGCATCCCCTCTATCGTCTTCGTCTATCGGTAACTTTACTTGGAGCTATATTTTTATTCACCACATGATATGTGTTTTGCTTGGAGCGTCTTGTATGATATGAGTCTTTGCTTTTTAGTTTACCACAACCATCCTTGCTGTACACACCTTTTGGGAGATACACACATGATTTGGAGTTTATTAGAATACTCTATGTGCTTCACTTATATCTTTTGAGCTAGACAATTTTGCTCTAGTGCTTCACTTATATCTTTTTAGAGCACAACGGTGGATTTATTTTGTAGAAATTATTGATCTCTCATGGTTCACTTATATTATTTTGAGAGTATTTCAGAACAGCATGGTATTTGCTATGGTTATAAAATTGGTCCTAGAATGATGGACATCCAAGTTGGGTATAATAAAAACTATCATAGGAAGTGGGATGATATGATCAATGTGATACTTGATAATTCTTTTGAGATATAAAGGTGGTAATATTAGAGTCATGCTAGTTGGGTAATTATGAATTTGAGAAATACTTGTGTTGAAGTTGGCAAGTCTGGTAGCATGCACATATGGTAAAAGCTGTGTAACAAATTTATTGCATGGGGTGCTCTTTTGATTGTCTTCCTTATGTGTGGAGGTCGGGGGCGCGCGATGGTTAATTCCTACCAACCTCCCCCCTAGGAGCATGCGCAGTAGTGCTTTGCTTCGAGGGCTAATAAAACTTTTGCAACAAGTATATGAGTTCTTTATGACTAATGTGAGTCCATGGATTATACGCACTCTTACCCTTCCATCATTGCTAGCCTCTTCGGTACCATGCATTGCCCTTTCTCACCTTGAGAGTTGGTGCAAACTTCGCCGGTGCATCCAAACCCCGTGATACGATACGCTCTATCACACATAAACCTCCTTATATCTTCCTCAAAACAGCCACCATACCTACCTATTATGGCATTTTCATAGCCATTCTGAGATATATTGCCATGCAACTTTCCACCGTTCCGTTTATCATGACACTCATCATCATTGTCATATTGCCTTGCATGATCATGTAGTCGACATCGTATTTGAGGCAAAGCCACCTTGCATAATTTTTCATACATGTCACTCTTGATTCATTGCCCATCCCGGTACACCGCCGGAGGCATTCATATAGAGTCATATCTTGTTCTAGTATCGAGTTGTAATTCTTGAGTTGTAAATAAATAGAAGTGTGATGATCGTCATTATTAGAGCATTGTCCCTTATAAAAAAAGAAATTCCAAAAAAAGAAAGGCCAATAAAAAAAGAAAAAAAAGAAAGGCCATATAAAAAAGAAAAAGAAAGGCCCAAAAATTAAAAAAGGGGACAATGTTAATATCCTTTTCCACACTTGTGCTTCAAAGTAGCACCATGTTCTTCATGTTAGAGAGTCTCTAGGTCTTGTATATTCCAATGATGGGCATCCTCAAGATGCCCTAGGTCTTCGTGAGCATGCAAGTTGGATGCACACCCACTTAGTTTCTTTTGTTGAGCTTTCATACATTTATAGCTCTAGTGCATCCGTTGCATGGCAATCCCTACTCCTCATGTTGACATCAATTGATGGGCATCTCCATAGTCCGTTGATTAGCCTCGTCAATGTGAGACTTTCTCTTTTTTTGTCTTCTCCACACAACCTCCATCATCATATTCTATTCTGCCCATAGTGCTATATCCATGGCTTATGCTCATCTATTGCGTGACAGTTGAAAAAGGCTGAAGCACATTAAAAAGTATGAACCAATTGCTTGGCTGAAACTGGGGTTATGCATGATGGGAGTATTTTGTGTGATGAAAATGAAACATAGCCTAAATATATGATTTTGTAGGGATGAACTTTCTTTAGCCATGTTATTTTGAGAAGACATGATTGCTTAGTTAGTATGCTTGAAGTATTACTATTTCTTATGTCAATATGAACTTTTATTTTGAATCATTTGGATCTGAAAATTCATGCCACAATAAATAAAATTACATTGAGAAATATGCTAGGTAGCATTCCACATCAAAAATTCTGTTTTTATCATTTACCTACTCGAGGACGAGCAGGAATTAAGCTTGGGGATGCTTGATATGTCTCCAACGTATCTATAATTTTTGATTTTTCCATGCTATTATATTACCTATTTTGGATGTTTATGGGCTTTACTCTACACTTTTATATCATTTTTGGGACTAACCTACTAACCGGAGGCCCAGCCCGAATTGCTGTTTTTTTTGCCTATTTCAGTGTTTCGAAGAAAAGGAATATCAAACGGAGTCCAAACAGAATGAAACCTTCGGGAGCGATTTTTTTGGAACAAATGCAATCCAGGAGACTTGGAGTGGACTTCAAGAAGTAGCCGAGGCAGCCACGAGGCAGGAGGGCGCGCCCTATGGGGGTGGGCACGCCCCCACCCTCATGGGCCCCTCGTGGCTACCCTGACGTACCTCCTTCGCCTATATATACCTCCATACCCTGAAAACATCCAGGAGCACCACGAAAAACTATTTCCACCACCGCAACCTTCTGTATCCGTGAGATCCCATCTTGGAGCCTTCGCCGGCGCTCCGTCGGAGGGGGAATCGACCATGGAGGGCCTCTACATCATCTCCAAGGCCTCTCCGATGAGTTGTGAGTAGTTTACCACAGATCTTTGGGTCCATAGTTATTAGCTAGATGTCTTCTTCTCTCTCTTTGAATCTCAATACAAAGTTCTCCTCGATCTTCTTGGAGATCTATTTGATGTAACTCTTTTTACGGTATGTTTGTCGAGATCAGATGAATTGTGGGTTTATGATCAAGTTTATATATGAGAAATATTTGAATCTCTTCTGAATTCTTTTATGTATGATTGGTTATCTTTGCAAGTCTCTTTGAATTATCAGTTTGGTTTGGCCTACTAGATTGTTCTTTCTTGCAATGGGAGAAGTGCTTAGTATTGGGTTCAATCTTGCGGTGTCCTTTCCCAGTGACAGCAGGGGTAGCAAGGCACGTATTGTATTGTTTCCATCGAGGATAAAAAGATGGGGTTTATATCATATTGCTTGAGTTTATCCCTTTACATCATGTCATCTCTCTTAATGTGTTACTCTGTTCTTCATGAACTTAATACTCTAGATGCAGGCAGGAGTCGGTCGATGTGTGGAGTAATAGTAGTAGATGCAGGCAAGAGTCGGTCTACTTGTCACGGACGTGATGCCTATATACATGATCATGCGCCTAGATATTCTCATAACTGTTCACTTTTCTATCAATTGCTCCGCAGTAATTTGTTCACCCACCGTAATACTTATGCTATCTTGAGAGAAGCCAGTAGTGAAACCTATGGTCCCCGGGTCTATCTTTTATCATATTAGTTTCCCATCTACTTTTATTTGCATATTTACTTTCCAATCTATATCATAAAAATACCAAAAATATTTATCTTATCTTATTATCTCTATCAGATCTCACTTTCGCAAGTTACCGTGAAGGGATTGACGACCCCTTTATCGCGTTGGTTGCGAGGTTCTTGTTTGTTTGTGTAGGTACGAGGGATTTCTGTGGAGCCTCCTACTGGATTGATACCTTGGTTCTCAAAAACTAAGGGAAATACTTGCGCTACTTTGCTGCATCACCCTTTCCTCTTCAAGGGAAAACCAATGCAGCGCTCAAGAGGTAGCAAGAACCCAAGCTTGTGAAAATGCCAAGCTATTTATACAAAAAGTTAAAAGATGGCATGATAAAAGAATCCAAAAGTGCGAGTTCGAAGTTGAAGAATATGTTATTTTATACAACTCTTGTTTCAGATTCTTTGCAGGAAAACTCCTCTCCAAATGGAAAGGACCCTATGTTATTGAGGAAGTTCATCGATTTGGATCTATCAAAATATATAATGCCGAAGGTACTAACCTAAAGGTTGTTAACGAACAACGATTAAAACATTATATCTCAGGTACGCCCATTAATGTTGAAAGCAATATTATTCAAACTATGACACTGGAATAACACATAAAAGAAACCTTCCGAAACACAACAGAATCATGAAAAAGAGGAGGTATGTGATACCGTAAGTAAACGGACTCCGAAAAATCTGCAAAAATATTTTCTGTCCGTTCTGGAATATAACAAACAATAGGAAAATAAGAAACAACCAAGAAGGGACCCCTGGTGGGCGCTAGACACCAGGGCGCGTCTGGCTTGCCAGGCGTACCCACGTGGGCTGTGCCCACCTCGGGTACCTTCCGGACTCTGTTTTTCTTCCGTTTGCTTGTTTTCGAAGTTAAAAAAATCTTTATATACCCCCCGAACCCATTGACCTCTGTATCGCAGAAAAATCCTCCGTTTTCATTTCTTGCTGTTTTCTAACAGATCTAATCCACCATGGCCGCTCCAAGTTCCTCCGAGGACAAGTTCTTCGAGAACGTCATCAACCCATATTTGCGGGAGGTGATGCAGTACCCTCAAGCCATCCAGATGCGTGAGGGGGTGCTCCACATCTGTGATGTGCAAGGCCTCAAGGGAACTGGATCCGTGGAGGCCAGGCTTGAAGCTATGGAGCAGGAAGTCTTCCGGTGCAGGGGGATGGTGGAACGTGGACTCAATGCCAATCACCTCATGATCGCGGACTACACCCGTGATCTCAAGGTGGATGGCAAGTCCATGAAGGACATCGTATTCTCCTTCAACGAGCAAATCAACTTTCTCCAAAGCCAGATCTACGACCTTCAAAACCAAGTCTTTGAATATGAGGCAAGGTTTAAAGGTATGAGTTTGGCTGCCAGTTGCAGGACCCGAGAGACTCACTCATCCTCTTAATGATGGTGAGCCTCTTCCATGGAAACCCGAGGACAAGATCGCTACCACTTCACCACCACCACCTCCTTCTTCATCAACCAAAGAAAATTGAGTATCGGGTATGGGCACTCCCCTTGGCTTTCGCCAAGCTTGGGGGAGGTGCCCCGGTATTGTATCACCTCCACTATCTTTTGCTTTTACTTTTCTTAGTTTGATCCATAGTTATCTTTTGCTTTAGATGAATAAAAGTTTAGTTTGATCCTTTCTTTTCGAGAGTTTGCTTAGTGATCTATCCTTGTAATCATGTGCGAGATTTATAATAAAGTTTAGTTTGAGTTTTGCTTTCTTTACTTTCATGTTTCAATAAAAAGAAAGGAAATAAATGCAAAAGATCATATGCTAATCTTATGGTAAGTAATGATGTCACACAAGGAAAAGTATAAGTAGAAAATTTTATTGTAGATTGACAAACATAGCATTGGTCAATTATGAAATTCATGAAAGAATTAATAAGGGAAGAGAAGATTCACATGCAAATACGCTATCTTGGAAATATTTTGTGATTGTGAGCACCCATTAAAATATTATATGTGAAAATTGTTGACGTTGGACACGGAAGACAATGTAATGATTTATGTTTGTTCATATTCACATAGAAGCTATATTGTCATAAATCCTTCAACATGTGGTGTTTGCCCCCTATCTTTGCTAGCCAAAAATTCTGCACCAAGTAGAGATACTACTTGTGCATGCAAAAACCCTTAAACCCAAATCTTGTTTTGAGAGTCCACCATACCTACCTATGGATTGAGTAAGATCCTTCAAGTAAGTTGTCATCGGTGCAATAAGGCAATAAAAATTGCTTCTAAAAGTGTTGGATCATTTAGTGTAAGAGAAAATTGAGCATTGTACAAACTTGTGATGGTGAATAATAAAAGCGACAAACTTCATAATAAACGTTGCCATCATAAGGGGCAATATAACATGACGTTCTCTTGCACTAAGGGATTGAGCATACAAACAAAAAGCGCATGGCAACCTCTGCTTCCCTCCATGAAGGGCCTATCTTTTACTTTTATGTATTTACTTTCATGCAAGAGTCAAAGTTCTTCTCTCTATTCCTTTTTATTTTCTCTTTTGGCAAGCATCATGTGGTGAGGAAAGATCTAGGCACATATATCCAGTTGAATCTGGGTAGCATGAGTTATTATTGTTGACATCACCCTTGAGGTGAATACGTTGGGAGGCGAAACTATTGATACGTCTCCAACGTATCTATAATTTTTGATTGTTCCATGCTGTTATAGTATCATTCTTGGATGTTTTACAATCATTTTATAGTCATTTATATCATTTTTTGGTACTAACCTATTGACATAGTGCCCAGTGCCAGTTGCTATTTTCCGCATGTTTTTTACATCGCAGGAAACCAATACCAAACGGAGTCCAGACACAGTGAAACCTTTTTTGAATTTTTTGCGCCAGAAGACATCCAGTGGGCCAGGAACACACCTGAGGGGAGCACAACCCACCAGGGCGCGCCTAGGGGCCCAAGCGCACCCCGTTGGGTTTTACCCTCCTTGTTGGCCTCCCGCACCGCCTCTTTGGTATATAAATACCCCAATATTCCAGAAATCATAGGGGAGTTGATGAAAATCAATTCCAGCCACCACAGAGTCTAGAAACACCAATCTAGACACCATCACGGAGGGGTGCATCATGTCCATTGGTGCCTCTCCGATGATGTGTGAGTAATTCTTTGTAGACCTACGTGTCCGTTGTTAGTAGCTAGATCGCTTCCTCTCTCTCTCATTCTCTCTCTCTCTCTTGATTATCAATACAATGGTCTCTTGGAGATCCATATGATGTATGTCTTTTTGCCGTGTGTTTGTTGGGATCCGATGAACTTTGAGTTTATGATCAGATCTATGTTTTTATCCATGAAAGTTATTTGAGTCTTCTTTGATCTCTTATATGCATGATTGATTATAGGCTCGTATTTATTCTCCGATATTTGGGTTTTGTTTGGCCAACTTGATCTATTTATCTTGCAATGGGAAGAGGTGCTTTGTGATGGGTTCGATCTTACGGTGCTTGATCCGAATGACAGATAGGGAAATGACACGTATGTATCGTTGCTATTAAGGATAACAAGATGGGGTCTATTTCTACATAAATAGATCTTGTCTACATCATGCCATCGTTCTTATTGCATTACTCCGTTTTTCCATGCACTTAATACACTAGATGCATGCTGGATAGCGGTCGATGTGTGGAGTAATAGTAGTAGATGCAGGCAGGAGTCGGTCTACTAATCTTGGACGTGATGCCTATATAATGATCATTGCCTGGATATTGTCATGATTATTTGAAGTTCTATCAATTGCCCAATAATAAATTGTTTTCCCACTGTTTGCTATTTTTTCTCGAGAGAAGCCACTAGTGAAACCTACGCCCCCTGGGTCTCTTTTCATCATATTTGCCTTTGCGGTCTATTTTCCTTTGCTTTTATTTTCAGATATATTAAACCAAAAATATGTCAGGACCCCAATTCCAAGTCACACCGATCTAGCATGTAACACATCATATCGGTTTGCGGCCTCATGCACGGTATTCCCACGGGTGCCACCTTACCTGGCCCAGGACCATTTGCTCCTTTTGGCTCACATATATGATAGTGTCGCTAGCATCCTGATGACAGAGAACCCGGGCCGACATGACTAGTCGTAAACCCAAGGTGGCGCTAACTTACAGGGACAGGCATACATGACCCAGCAACGAACGTGTCGATCAACAACGTATGAACCCAAGTCATAGCAAGCTACAAGGACTTAAAGGAACAACGCATGATATCTCCCTGAAGGGACAGACACAGTAATGAAGAAGGACACATGCCGACCAGCCTAAGTGTTCTGGAGCAGTAGCAAGCTACCATGGGTCAGTGGAAGCACTAGGAGACATTTCCTGGTAAGAGAGGCTACCAAGAATAAACAACTAGGCCGTCGGATCCCACACATACCAAGCATTTCAAATCATACACACAATATGCTCGATACATGCAAATACAACATGGCATCAGGACAAAACTCTACAACTCAAAGTACTTTGTTTAAAAGACTCCGGAGAACCATACATAACATATCCATACAGATAGGGGTCACACGACCCGATACTCAAGTCATACAAACATACAAGCACATGCGGAAGCAAACTTGTCTGAGTACAGACAACTAGAAAAAAAGAAAGCTTGATGAAGCCTGTCTATATACAAAGGCCCTTCACAAGCTCAGGGTCACCACCTGGGTGTCAAGCTACTCATCAACATCGAGATCTACATAAAATCCATCAGAAGGGGTAGCGTTCTTCTCTGCAACAGTAATTAAGCAAACATGAGTACAAAGGTACTCAGCAAGACTTACATCAGATCCTACATACATGCAACATTATCAACCAAGGGGTGGTGGAGTTTATTGCAGCAAGCCATCTTTGACTCTTGGCTAGTCTACCCTACGAGACACTTTATCTTGTAAAGATTTTGCGCACACGAGTCCACTACTCACCACAACAATACTCTACCGCGTATCCTCTCCCGTCATCCTACGGAAGGGCCATCCACGACACTCACACTTGTCTTGAGGCTTTTAGGAGTATCAATTAACTTGTCTATGAACTGTATATGCAACCAAGTGGTCCTTTACTGCGGACGTGGCTATTCGAATAGATGATGTTAACCCTGCAGGGGTGTACTTCTTCACACATGTTTCCACCACTTAGCGTCTGCACACGACATGTGCTCGGCAGACTTCAAGAGAAAGCCGACGTGGGTGTAGACCACGACCTGACTAACCGCACAAGTCCCTAGTCCAGGTTTATCGCCTATTCAGGTTCCATCCATAGGGAGTCCGGCTGAGGTTTCCACTATGGGCCCGAACAATGTGTGCAGGGTTCCCGAGGCACCAAACGGGCACCTCGGTACACCGGGCCACGTACCTGCCGCTTCACAACCCACCCCGAGGGTCAGTGCTGTGCACGGCCTCCAGTAAACTACAAACACCAGAAACTACTTGCAACTCCTAGACAGAGGACAAGGGGGGTTAATAAATCGAGCGGGGTCATATTTCAGGTCCAAATGCATGGTAGTATCTGATGTTAAATCACACATACAGATCTCAGTTTTTAGGGACGGTTCCAACAAAACAACCCACCATGTACTCCTACATGGCCTCTTATCGATACCTTTACCAAATCGTGTTGAACACCTCACTCTTATCACCGACATAAACATTTCACTCTAGCCCATCACCCAGATGAACCAGACCTGACACGACTCTAAGCATAGCAGGCATAGCAAGGTAGGAAACACAAACATGGCTCAATCAACTCCTACACATGCTAGTGGGTTTCATCTAGTTACTGTGGCAATGATAGGTCATGCAGAGGAAATGGGTTCAACTACCGCAACACACATCAGTTTGAAACATTGTTGTCTAAAATGCAGTAAATGAGAGCAGGAGCAAGAACATGGGATTTTATCGATATGATCAAATGGTGGTTGCTTGCCTGACAGAGTGGTCGAGGGGTACTGTCCTTCAGTTGGATACTCATGGATATCCTTAGGAGCAGAACCTACCGCAGAGAATACACCGGTAACGCAATCAATACACGACGATATGCAACAATATGATGCATGCATATGACATGACAAAATGAGTGTGTTGGGCTAATGCAACTACAAACAGGGTAGTTTGAGTCATTTTGAACCAAAGGTTCAACTCCAAACCCAAACTATGAATTCAAATAGTGCATTATAATGTTTTGATCTAAACAGCAGGGTTAAGTTGTTTAAACATGCATGAAACTAGTACATATGGATAGATTGGATTTTCTGATCATTTTTCATATATAAATCTTTTCATTTGGATCTACAAATTAATTTCTATGATTTTTTGAAGTTTATAACAATTTCTGGAATTTCCTGAATAAGTTTAAATCCAGAAAAGTCATTATTGCGTCAGCACTGCATCAGCAGGTCAACATGGCGGTCCAGGTCAAACCTGACTAGTGGGGCCCACTAGTCAGTGACTTAGTTAGTTAACTAACTAATTAAGGTTAGATTAGTGGCTAACCTATGTTTGACCAGGGGCGGGGCCCACATGTTAGTGACCCAGGGAGGTCAATCCCTGGTTAAAGTGGGTTAAATTAATGGTGTTTAGCCACCGGCGATGACCGAACGCGGCGGAGAACGCGGGATTCGCACTCCGGCGACCAAATGGATGGCGGAGGCCATCTACGCGAGGCCTAGAGCGAGCCACATCCAGTGGTGGTGGTGGTTGGGCTCGGGGATGCCGGAAACGATGCCGGCGACGATGTTGGCGGCTGCCGGAGCTCGGGCGAGCTCGAAGTCATTGCTACGGTGAATGTGGAGGCGTGCAGTTAGCTCCTACAAGCTCTACGCATTGCGGTGAGCCAAGTGGACAAGTCAATGGAGCCGTTGCGTGGCCGGAGCCATGTTGGCAGCGAGCTCAGGCGTCGGCGCATGCGGTTGAGCTTGGTGCTTTTGCTATGGTGCGCGGCAGCGAGAATGGGGAGGGGGGGAGGAGCAGAAGCTCATAGCGGTCACGATAGAAGGGTCAGCGGGGTCGGGGACGAGCTGGAGTAGTCAGAGCGGCAAAGGGGATCTCCAACGATGGTGGATCTGAGCGAGCTCGTTGCAGTGACTCCAGGACGAACGAGCGCTCGGGGCTCAGTCTGCTCGACGAAGTGGACGACGACATAGCTCCTGGACACGGCATGGCGACAAGGAGGCGACGGTGGCTGCGGCTACGTCGATGACGCGGGCGCGGTTGCGTCGGCCATGGCGGGGAAGAGCGAGGGAGAGGAGCAGGGGGAGAATGAGGTGTCGGGGAGGTCGGGACGAGCTCGGGGAGATCATCCATGCACCGAAGCGGCGTCCAGGTGAGGCAGGCGACCAGGGTGGTGGCATGGCTAGCTCGGGCGCGCGGGCACGCAACTCCCTGCCTGCCTGGCGGGAGCTAGCAAGTGACTGTCATGGGCCAGCACAATGCTGGGCTGGCCAGTGGGCTGCCAGGTGGGTTGCCAGGTAAGTCACTCTTTTCCCTTTTTTTCTTTCTGTTTTCTATTATTTTGTAAACTGTTGGGCTTTATTTAAAATACCATAACACTTTCAAAAATCATGAAACTTCTTGAGGGCACTGTTTGGAATATTTCCAATAGCCATCATTTCATTTCATGATTATTTGGACATTTAAAATAATTTATAAAATTTAAATGCCCAAATGCAAATAACATATGATTTAATTCAGTGACCCAAGTTGATCTAGAAAAATGTGAACCATTTTTGGCAAAGGTTCTAGACCAAGACAAAGATGATGAACATTTTTGAAGGGCATTTCAGGTTCATTGAAAAAGTATTTTAGTAAACCCTAGTTGGATTAAGTGGTGTTGGGGTTTCTGCCATCCCCATTTCAGGTTTCTAAAAATTTAAACATGATGCACTCACTCTAATGCATGCAATGACTAGGGTTGGGCCAAAATACAAAAATACCTTGCTGCAATTTATTTGTTCCACGATCTATTTATCCTATCTACCAACTTTATCTCACGTTATTTGCCTATCTTGAGGCCCCGTACCTGAAAGGGATTGACAACCCCTTTAACACGTCGGGTTGCGAATATTTGTTATTTGTGTGTAGGGGCTATTTACGTGGTGTGAGGAGGTTCTCCTATTGGTTCGATAACCTTGATCTCATCACAGAGGGAAATACCTACCGTTGCTATACTGCATCATCCCTTCCTCTTTGGGGACATACCGACGTAGTTCTAGTATATATCAAAAGGAATTTCTGCACCGTTGCCGGGAAGGATCTTCAACATCAACTAGGTTCCTAATCACAAATCTCATCTCCTTGCAATTTACATTATTTGCCATTTGCCTCTCGTTTTCCTCTCCCCCACTTCACAAAAATTTGCCTTTTTATTTGATTTCGCCCTCTTTTTTGTTTGTCGTTTTCTCGTCAGGTCTGTTTTTGGGTGCAATCTTATTGTGTAGTCATTCATGACTCAAGAGAACACCAAGTTGTGTGATTTCTCAAATACCAACAACAATGATTTTATTAGCACTCCGATTGCTCCTCCCGCCACTAGTGCGGAGTCTTGTGATATTAATACTGCTTTGCTGAATCTTGTTATGAAAGATCAATTTGCTGGTACTCCTAATGAGGATGCTGCGTCCCATCTTAACACATTCATAGAATTATGCGATATGCAAAATAAAAAAAGATGTGGACAATGATGGAATTGTGCGATATGCAAAAGAAAAAAGATGTGGACAATGATGTTATGAGGTTGAAATTATTCCTGTTTGCTTTACGAGATCATGCAAAAATTTGGTTTTCTTCTTTGCCTCGCAATAGTATAGATTCTTGGAACAAGTGCAAGGATGCTTTTATTACTGAGTATTTTCTGCCTGCAAAAATTATTTCCCTTAGAACCCAGATCATGAATTTCAAGCAACTTTAACATGAGCATGTTGCACAATCTTGGGGAAGGATGAAATTGATGCTAAGGAATTGCCCAACTCATGGGTTAAATCTTTGGAGGATCATACAACTTTTTTATGCAAGATTGAATTTTGTTTCCCGCAATCTTTTAGATTCCGCCGTTGGGGGGGGGGTACTTATGGAAATTACTTTGGGTGAAGCTACTAAATTGTGAGACAATATTATGGCAAATTACTCACAATGGCATACCGAAAGCGCTCCTACTAGTAAAAAAGTCAATTGGGTAGAAGAAGTAAATTCTTTGAGTGAAAAAGTTGACGCTATTATGATGTTGGTTGCTAATAAAAGTGCTCCTATTTATTTTAATGATGTGCCTTTGTCTAATTTGATTGAGAAAAATAGTGATGCCATAGATGTGAATTTTATCTCGCGAAACAATTTCACTAACAATGCTTATAGAGGAAATTTTA
This sequence comes from Triticum dicoccoides, assembly GCF_002162155.2. Classification (NCBI taxonomy): domain Eukaryota; kingdom Viridiplantae; phylum Streptophyta; class Magnoliopsida; order Poales; family Poaceae; genus Triticum; species Triticum dicoccoides. The sequence goes on along the minus strand of NC_041383.1, from coordinate 487,930,623 downwards.
ATCCTAGGACTTTTCCTAGTAATTCCTCTAATGATTATGGTAGTTTGTATGGTAATCCTACTTTTAATAATAGTAGAAACACCTCTGATCTTGAGAACAATATTAAAGAATTTATCAATACTCAAAAAGCTTTCAATACTTCGATAGAAGAAAAGTTGAATAAAGTTGATGATTTGTCTAGAAGTATTGATAGAATTTCTCATGATGTAGAAACTCTCAAGATGAAAATTTTTGTGCCTAAAGTTGAAGAATCAATTAAATCTCTTTATGTATCTATGGATGAAAGTAAGAAAGCAATGCTATGATTAGAGCTAAAAGAGAATTTTTAGAAAGATTGTTTTCTAGTGATTATTTTCATAAAAGTGATGAAGATCTTAAAATGATTGGTGTTTCTTCTATTGATTCTTTGTTTAGTAAAATTAAGATTGATGAAAAAGGGACTGGAGAAGAGTCAACTTTAGTTATAAGGCGTCCCTATGATTCGGAGGGTGAAAATCTTGTTGAGAAAGTTGATAAAAGTGGGTTTGAAGAGGTCAAGACTTTAACTATTTTGGATTACAAAGACTTTATTTATGATAGTTGCTCTTTGGTTGATTGTATTTCTTTGTTGCAATCCATGATAAATTCACCCCATGCTTATGAACAAAATAAAGCTTTTACTAAACATATTGTTGATGCTATGATGAAAGCTTTTGAAGAAAAATTGGAATTAGAAGTTTCAATTCCTAGAAAATTGCATGATGAATGGGAACCTACCATTAAAGTCAAGATTAAAAATTATGAGTGTTTTGCTTTATGTGACTTGGGTGCTAGTGTTTTTACAATTTCAAAATCTTTATGTGATGTGCTTGGTCTTACCGATATTGAAGAATGCTCTTTAAATTTGTACTTGGCGGATTCTACTATTAAAAAGCCTATGGGAAGAATCAATGATGTTCTTATTCTTGCAAATAGGAATTATGTGCCCATAGATTTTATTGTTCTTGATATCGATTGCAATCCGTCTTGTCCAATTATTCTTGGTAGACCGTTTTTACGTACTATTAGTGCCGTGATTGATATGAAAGGAGGCAATATTAAATTTCAATTTCCACTAAGGAAGGTAATGGAACACTTCCCTAGAACAAAAATTAGGCCACCATATGAATCAATCATGAGGGCATCATATGGATCTAGAACCAAAGATGACAAAACTTAGATCCTACGCGTTATGCCTAGCTAGGGGCGTAAAATGACAGCGCTCGTTGGGAGGCAACCCAACTTAGATCCTACACATTATGCCTAGCTTGATGTTTTCAATAAAATACCCAATTATACCTCTGGTTAGATGTGTTTTTTGGTTTAAATTAGTGTTTGTGCCAAGCAAGGCCTTTGGGATGATTTGGGTGAAAGCTGATTTGATCTTCCTGAAAAACAGAAACTTTTGCTCACATTTTTTTATCTGAAGAGTGCTTTTGAGTTGATTCTTTTTGAAGAAGATTAATAAACAAATTATTCACGTCGTCCGAATTTTTCAGAAGTTTTGGAGTTACAGAAGTATTCGAAGTAGTCAGATTGCTACAGACTGTTCTGTTTTTGATAGATTCTATTTTCTTTGCGTCGTGTGCTTGTTTTGATGATTCTATGGTTTTCTTTGATGAGTTTTTGCCATAGAAATGTTGGAATACAGTATATATAATGCAAAAAATAAAATATGAATAGGTTTCCAACAGTACTTATAGTAGTGGTTTGCTTTCTTATACTAGCGGATCTCACAGAGGTTTTGTTGAGTTCTGTGTGATTGAAGTTTTCAAGTTTTGGGTGATCTTATGATGGATGAAGGAATAAGGATTGGCAAAAGGCTAAGATTGGGGATGCCCGAGGCACCCCAAGATAATATTCAAGAAGTAGCAAGCAACTAAGCTTGGGGTGCCCCCGAGTGGCATCCCCTCTTTCTTCTAACAACCATTGGTATTTTACTTGGAACTATATTTTTATTCATCACATATTATGAGTTTTGCTTGGAGCGTCTTGTATGATATGAGTCTTTGCTTGTTTTGCTTTGTGTTTTAAGTGTTGAATTCTTGCTGAACACACCTTTTTGAGAGAGCCAAAAATTATGCTATGCTTGCTCCTATAATTCACTTAAATTTTTAGAGCCTTAGATTTGCTCTAGTGCTTCACTTATATGTTTTTGAGCATGGTGTGCTTTGTTAATTTTGAAGAAATGCTCTCATGCTTCACTTATATTTATTTGGGAGTTAGTATTTTTTAAGAAATTCTCTCTTGCTACACTTAGATTATTTTGAGAGAGAAATATTATGCTCATGTTCTTCACTTAAATTTGTTTGAGCTTATCAACATATGAAAATAGTCCCAAAGTGATAGATATCGAAGGAGGATATAATAAAAACTTTCATGAAGATCATTGGACAAAATAAACTTGATTCTTAGTAATGGTTTTGAGATATGACAATATGATATGTGAGTCATGTTGATGAGTAATTATGCTTTAGTAAGAATATTGATGTTATGGTTTGTGATTCCCTATGCAAGCACGTAAGTCAATAGTTATGCAATGAAATTTATATCCTACTTGTGGTGCATTACTTGGTGTTACTTACGCTTAATGCTTGGGTATGAGATTTTTCGTTTCTTGGTTGGTTGCTTCTCAATCTATTTGCTAGCCTTTATTTTACACTAAGTATGATCACTACTTGTGCATCCAAAACCCTTTAAACTAGTTTTGCCATATGAGTCCACTATACCTACCTATATGCGGTATTTCCATGCTGTTCTAAGCAAATTTGCATGTGCCATCTCTAATTTTCAAAATAAATTTCCCTTTTGTGTGCTCTACCGGTCGCGGGCGGTGAGGGATGGCAAATATTTTCCATGCTAGATGTGTTATTCTCATGATGAGTGTTTATTCACTTGTCATTTCATGAGAGTATGACAAAGGTATTAGGGATGCCCAGTCCTGAAATGAAAAATGAATTTACTTTGTGTTGTCAAATAATAAATTCCTTGGAAATTGTTGGTATGGAGGGCAACCGTGGATACGGTTAGCCATGGAAAGTGAAAGTAATGGTGGAAAAAGGAATAAACTTTATTTTCTGTTTGGGAACCACCTATAATGTATCTAGCATGGAAAGTGTTGGGAGCTCTAAGTCGTTTTCATTGGTGGGAAAAGTATGCCTCTCAAAATGTTTTTATCTCTCAATTTTAGCTATGAGCTCTGGCACCTCTACAAATCCCTACTTGCCTCTGCGAAGGGCTTTTCTTTTACTTATGCAATTTTTATTTTGAATTTGAGTCTCCATCTTCTCTTATAAAGCACCAACTAAGGGGCACTATAATCATATTTGAGCATTGGGTGTAGCTAATATTCGAGTGTGTTTCATGAATGGATCAATGATTGAGCATAATGGGCTAGGGATAATTTGCTTTAGTGTTGATATTTTGAAAGACATGGTTGCTTGTTGATATGCTTGAGTATTAAAGTCTTCATGTCAAAACTAGACTGTTGCTTTGAACCATATAAAAGTCCAAATGTCCATGCTATAAAGAAAAGAAATGCGATGAACATGTTAGGCAACATCCCACATCAAAAATTCTGTTTTTATAATTTACCAACTCGAGGACGAGCAGGAATTAAACTTGGAGATGCTGATACGTCTCCAACGTATCTATAATTTTTATTGTCCCATGCTGTTATATTATCATTCTTGGATCTTTTACAATCACTTTATAGTCGTTTTATATCATTTTTTGGTACTAACCTATTAACATAGTGCCCAGTGCCAGTTGTTGTTTTCTGCATGTTTTTTACATCGCAAGAAATCAATAACAGACGGAGTCCAAATGTAGCGAAACTTTTTGTGGATTTTTTTGGGCTAGAAGACATCTAGTGGGCCAGGAATGCACCTGAGGGGAGCTCCGAGGGGAGCACAACCCACCAGGGTGCGCCTGGGGGCCCAGGCGCGCCCCAGTGGGTTGTGCGCTCCTCGTTGGCCTCCCGCACCGCCTCTTTGCTCTATAAATACCCCAATATTCTAGAAACCCTAGGGGAGTCAACGAAAATTAATTCCAGCTGCCGCAGAGTCCAGAAAACACCAGATCCAATCTAGACACCATCAGGGAGGGCTGGATCATGTCCATTGGTGCCTCTACGATGATGCGTCAGTAGTTCTTTGTAGACCTACAGGTCTGTAGTTTGTAGCTAGATGGCTTCCTCTCTCTCTCTCTCTTGATTATTAATACAATGGTCTCTTGGAGATCCATATGATGTAAGTCTTTTTGCGGTGTGTTTGTTGGGATCCGATGAACTTTGAGTTTATGATCAAATCTATGTTTTTATCCATGAAAGTTACTTGAGTCTTCTTTGATCTCTTATATGCGTGATTGATTATAGCCTCGTTTTCTTCTCTGATATTGGGTTTTGTTTGGCCAACTTGATCTATTTATCTTGCAATGGGAAGAGGTGCTTTGTGATGGGTTCGATCTTACGGTGCTTGATCCCAGTGACAGAAAGGGAAACGACATGTATGTATCGTTCCTACTAAGGACAACAAGATGGGGTCTATTTGTACATAAATAGATCTTCTCTACATCATGTCATCGTTCTTATTGCATTACTCCGTTTTTCCATGAACTTAATACACTAGATGCATGCTGGATAGCGGTTGATGTGTGGAGTACTAGTAGTAGATGCATGCAGGAGTCGATCTACTAATCTTGGACGTGATCTATATAATGATCATTGCCTGGATATCGTCATGACTATTTGAAGTTCTATCAATTTCCCAACAATAATCTTTTTCCCACCGTTTGCTATTTTTTCTTGAGAGAAGCCACTAGTGAAACTTACGGGCCCCGGGTCTCTTTTCATCATCTTTGCCTCTGTGATATATTTTCCTTTGCTTTTATTTTCATATCTATTAAACCAAAAATACAAAAATACCTTGCTGCAATTTATTTTTTCCATGATCTCTTTATCATATCTACCACTTTTATCTCACGTTATTTGCCTATCTTGAGGCGTCGTACCCGAAAGGGATTGACAACCCCTTTAACACGTTGAGTTGCGAGTATTTGTTATTTGTGTGCAGGGGTTGTTTATGTGGAGTGTGGAGGTTCTCCTACTGGTTCGATAACCTTGGTCATCACTGAGGGAAATACCTACCGTCGCTATACTCCATCATCCCTTCCTCTTTGGGGAAATACCGACGTAGTTCTAGCAGACATCAATTCTAAGCCCCTATCTTTCTATGTGTATGGTTGAATCGTTTTGCTCATGTGTATGCGGTGAGTATTAGCAATCATAGAAGACTATATGATGGTTGAGTATGTGGACTTGCCTAAAGGCTCCGATACATGACCCTTCTTGAAAATATGATGAATTGTAGTTGCAAAGTTGACTGAGAACATAGTTTCTTGGTTTCCAATAGAGTTTATACTTTATACTTCGATGCAGTGGTGAATTGTTACATATTCATGAGAAGTCTATGATAAAAGTTCTATGATAAATTTTTTATGTTAAAGTTTGTTGTTGTTATAATAATTTACATGATGCTTCTATGTCCGTATTTGTTTTTATCGACACCTCTCTCTCTAAGCATGTGGACATGTTTTTTGATTTCAGTTTTCGCTTTAGGACAAGCGAGGTCTAAGCTTGGGGGAGTTGATACGTCCATTTTGCGTCATGTTTACCTACTGTTATTTATATTGTTTTTATGCATAATAGTGCTTTTTGGAGTAATGCTAATGCCTTTTCTCTCATAATTTGCTAGGTTTACAGAAGGAGGGAGAATTCCGGCAGCTGGAATTCTGGACCTGAAAAAGCTACGTCAGGCTACCTATTCCACACAACTCCAAATGAGTTGAAACTTCACAAGGAGTTTTTATGGAATAAATAAGAAACTAGAGCAAATAACTACCGGAGGGGGGCCACCTGGTGAGCACAAGACACCATGGTGTGCCAGGGCCCTAGGCAGGCCCTGGTGGGTTGTGCTCAGCCCAGCCCACCTCTGGTACCCCTCTTATGCTATTTAAGTCATTTTGACCTAGAAAAAAAATAGGGAGAGGACTTTCGGGACGAAGTTCCATCGTATCGAGGCGAAACTTGGGCAGGAGCACTTTTGCCCTCCGGTGAAGCGATTCCGTCGGGGGAACTTCCCTCCCGGAGGGGGAAATCATCGTCATCATCAACACCAACAACTCTCCCATTTGTGGAGGGCAATCTCCATCAACATATTCAACAGCACCATCTCCTCTCAAACCCTAGTTCATCTCTTGTGTTCAATCTTTGTACCGAAACTATAGATTGGTGCTTGTGGGTGACTAGTAGTGTTGATTACATCTTGTAGTTGATTACTATATGGTTTATTTGGTGGAAGATTATATTCAGATCCATTATGCTATTTAATACCCCTCTGATCTTGAGCATGATTATCATTTGTGAGTAGTTACTTTTGTTCTTGAGGTCACGGGAGAAATCATGTTGCAAGTAATCATGTGAACTTGATATGTGTTCGATATTTTGATGATATGTATGTTGTGATTCCCTTAGTGATGTCATGTGAACGTCCACTACATGACACTTCACCATATTTTGGCCTAAGGGAATGGATTGTGGAGTAGTTATTAGATGATGGGTTGCAAGAGTGACAGAAGCTTAAACCCTTGTTTATGCGCTATTCCGTAAGGGACCGATTGGATCCAAAAGTTTAAAGCTATGGTTAGAATTTATTCTTAATACTTTTCTCGTAGTTGCAGATGCTTGCGAGGGGGTTAATCATAAGTAGGAGGTTTGTTCAAGTAAGAACAACACCTAAGCACCGGTCCACCCACATACCAAATTATCAAAGTAGCGAACATGAATCGAACCAACATGATGGAAGTGACCAGATGAAATTCACGTGTACCCTCAAGAACACTTTTGTTATCATAAGAGACCATTTTGGTCTGTCCTTTGCCTCAAAAGGATTGAGCTACCTTGCTGCACTTTTGTTACTACTACAATTACTTGATAATTACAAATTATCTTGCTATCAAACTACTTTGTTACTTACAATTTCAGGACTTGCACACATTACCTTGCTGAAAACCACTTGTCATTTCCTTCTTCTCCTCGTTGGGTTCAAAACTCTTACTTATCGAAAAGGCTACAATTGATCCCATATACTTGTGGGTCATCACCCGCCCAGTTGATACCCTTCTCTCCTCTAGACAACAAGAAAAACATCGCTCAAGAAAAACTCTGCTCACACCTCAAAAATACAAATACTGCTCGAGCTGTTGGGTCCCAGCTGTCGGCCACTCCTTGTGCAATTCTCTCGTTTATTGGCTATAAGGTCGACATTGGTGTGGGACCATGATGTCAGGAAACCAGGAGGAAGCAAAAAAATTATAGTTGTATATAATAAGGATTCACTTGCGTATGTGCGGCTATGGCCCTGGTGGGTCCCCACTGTCGTCCTCTTCAAGTAAAGTCATCTCCTGATTCCTCATGTTCGTTGACCATGTTGACAATGTGAGACGGAGGCGCCATAGTGATCGCAACAACTCGAAGGACGACAGAGAGGGCCTCACGGGCCCTATAGATGGTCTGATACAGCGCCCGCTGCTCATTCAGGAAGCCAGGATCATAGGGCCACATATCCACAACGGCATTGTCGTTCACTTGTTCGCAAGCAATTCGTCCTTCCGTGAGCCGGTGCTTGTTAAGGAGACGGAGGTTACAACATAGGTCCTCCTGTGCTGGTAGCTCTTCCGCCATTAGGGCGTCGAAGTGCGTACGCACCTGCTCTATGGTGAACACGGCATGAACCGGCTTGGGCGGTGGCGCCGACTCCTGGTCGGAAGCCACGTCCATCGTCTGATTGTCGTCGCTCAACTCGTCAAGCTCGCTGGTGAGTCAGCATATGTCCGGCTACTGGACCGACCCACTGCCAAGCACGAGTCTGACCGCCCTGGCCCAGCCAAACCGCCTCCCTCGCCCGCACAAGCTTTCCGCCCGAAACGGTCAGCGCCGCTCGCGCCGCTTCCCGGTGCAGGCGATTGCTCATCGTTCAAACGACACAAGTGCCATCCGTCCATCCATCTGCCGCCCACATTAATGATATGCAGTTGCCGAGGCAGCTACTCCGATGCCACCCATCCGTCCCTCAGCCGTCCACAATTGCTATATAAACTACTGTGCCGGCCATAGCCGCAGTCATTCGACTTCGTTCCGTTTCTCCTGTCCACACCACTCCCACCATGGCTTCTTCGCACTCCAGCGCTCTTCGGGGCGGGAGGACGACAAACAAGAAGGAGATGGCAGCCATTGCTGCCAACTGGCTGGCCGGCAGGCAGCCGGAGGACGACGACGTCCCAATGGAGAACGTGGTAGTCGATGATCCGGCGCCAACCCCCTCCTCCGTGCCATCCTTGCCGGTGCATTGCACCATGACCATCAGCGAGGACCATGCCCAATACATAGACATGGTGAGGCAGAAGCATGAGGAGCAGCTCTAGGAGGCGCAGGCCAATGCCGCCTACAACTACCATGTCCTCCAGAAGCACCTGCAGGCGGAGGAGCAGATCACCGCGGAGCGGACGGAGCAGGAGGCGCTGCTCGAGTTGTACCGCTCCGCCTGCGAGAGCCGCCTCGCACACTGGCAGTACCGCATGCGGGTGGCAAAGGTTGCTGCCGCCTACAAAAAGGGCGATGCAGCTAGTGAGGCGCTGTTTGGCGAGACCAATGATGAGGCAGAGGACAATGTTGGCTCCGTCGAGGCCCCAACCCGCCAGTACCGAGGCGAAGGGCTTCACCATCTTCGGCGAGGCCCTTCTCTGCCGAGGCCCAATCCTGCCAACAACGAGGCAGAGGACACCGCCGGCTCCGCCGAGGCCCCGACCCGCTGACACCGGGGTGGAGGACTTCGCTGGCTTCAGCGAGGCCCTGCTCCGCCGAGGCCCCGCCCCGCCAAAAACGAGGCAGAGGACATCGCTGGCTCCACCAAGGCCCCGCCCTGCCGGCAACGAGGGGGAGGATTTCCGCCGCTCCACCGAGGCGCCGCCCCACCGGCTACAAGATAGAGGACATCACCGGCTCCGTCGAGGCCCCGCCCCGTTGCCAACGAGGCTACGCCACACAGAAAACGAGGAAGAGTAGAACACGGTAGGTTGCCGCCGCTCGGGTCCAAGTGAGGCCACCGCTGCTACCCTCGGTTGAAGCCAAGCTTGGCGGGTTGAACACTGACAACCGATTAGCTTCTTGGCAGTGACATGGAGTCGAAGAGCTGTGCTGGAGAAGAAGCTTCCGTTCGACTCAGCCAGACACGGGAAATGGGCGCTGGAGATCATAGATTTGGTTAATTAATTATACCTCCATCGCACCCCTTTTTAGTTGAAGAATGTATGAAATATAATGAAATCCGGCATGTTTATATGAAATCCGGCTGTGTTTGAACAAATTTAGTTCGATTAGTTCGAATTCTTGTATCACTGACATTGGATGAATGTGCGTACTAGCATTATCCCAGGATGCACGGTGATCACCTCGTTTGCAGCAGTTTCACATGTACAAAAAGTTTGAGCGGATTTTTAGTGTGGCTGTACATTGCAATCAAACTCACAGGCCTGGCAATTCATAGAGAACATTCAAAACAATCGATGATTATGCATCTCAGTGATTCACATGTTAGAGCCAATATTTACTTCACAACTAAAGAGTAAAGAAAAATCGATCGATGTTGCTGACAACAAAGGGCGTCCCATTCGAAAATATCAAACGCATGTCTTCTTGCTAACATCAATAAAATTTGACAAGGTTATCCCATTCCAAAATATCAAATGTGTGTCTTTTTGCGTACATCAATGAGCAAACTTTGACAAGGTTTTCCCATTCCAAAATATCAAATGCCTACGATTGTGGAATGGGCGGGGTTTTTTATCAGTTCGAACATTGACATGGCACCTTCTGCTAAATAAACCAGTTGTTCTTTTTGTGCAGTTCCACCAAAATCAACCAAATTTGTGCATAGCTTGTATGATTTTGCCTTTATATGTTGCAACGCCTTGAACATATCGGCACCTCCTTTCTTGTAGCTAATTTTGTGGCTAGAGGTGGAAATGAATGATTCGAGAACATTCAATGTATTGTGCATGATGAAGTATAATGGGCACGAACCATCAGAACATTTTGTGCAGTTCCCATTGAAATCAAGATGAGCACCCCTGTTTGCATAAATACAAAAAATGATTAGTAAAGCAAAATGTATTATGAATTTACAATTTAAACATGCACCTACACGGTCCATGCAGAGCACACATTTGAAAAAAATGGAACTCACCAGAAAGAATCCTAGAACAACATTGCACTTTCCCATCACAACAAAAATGATGAAATATGTGAGTCCTTTTGAGCTGAAGTTAGTTTGGTCTTGTAGGGAGTAATGTAACCATCCTTCAACTGCTCCTTCTGATGAGAAGGTAGACTGGGCTTCTTCATCCTGGCATAATCGGAACTAGGCACTTCACGTATTCTATATTCTTCTTAAGAGGAGGATGATCTTGTTGTGCAAAGACAAGAAAACAACTAAATGCTAGCATCCCTGTTTGCTCAAAAAAGGAAAGGAAATATTTAAAACAACCATTACATTAACAAAGGGAGTAACTGATGAAATGTATAGTCACAAAGAGATGCATCTCCTCATTATCCTCATAGGAAATGATATGATACCAAACACAACAGCTGAACTTGAACTGTATTATTACTTAATTTTATTAGTGGCTATAACGGTGGCAAACCGGTGCATCAATTTATTAGCAGCCTTAGATTAACATGCGAAACAATACCTGTTTCTCATGAGAGTAGCTAAACAGAAGCACAACACCAATAGAGATGACAAAGCTCAATCATATGGATGAAATCCGTGGGCCTGTACCAACCTTTGTCAGGAGCCTTATTGTGTAGAGCATGAAGATGAAGCACTTCTCCGGAACCATCCGTTATTATATCTACTATGCTTGCCATGCTTACTATAAACTCCTCGATTAGTTTAATGTTTCCAACATCTTCTTGTGCAGGTCCACTAAAATATATATTATCTTCAAACAAGATCCCTGTTTGCACAAGTAGAGATAATTACATATTACATTAAGAGTGGCATCAAATCACAGTGGCAAAACGATTGCTCGTTCCAGCCATACCAATAAATTAAGATACACAACTGTATGATTACTTATGTCATCACTGTTCCAGTGCTTCATTACATCACTGGGAGTTGATTTTTGTTCTTATTCCACTTGTTCTTCCCCTTCATCAGTTGTTTCAATAACAGACAAGCTTCTCCTTCAATGTAAGATCTGGCATGTCAATTAGGGAGCACAAGTATAGCGCTAAACAACAACATTACTTTTCTGATGACATTAGCAAAATACAAGCCAACCATTGTGAAATATCATTATCTTACCTCAATGGGATATTACGGTGCACATACAGATTAGAATTCTGGTCTCCTTTTGTGGAGTTCACAAAAATCAAACAACATTACCGTATAAGTAGCAGAACATATGAAAGCACACTACACAATCATGTGGAAGAAGGCCATTACTGACCTCTCATGACGTGGAATTCGAACAACTCACAAGAAGAAGATCTGAAACAAATTTGCCGACACAGATAGGAAGTCAGATCTCCTCTTGTGCAGTTCCACTAAGATCAAGCAATCAAGCAACATTGTCGGTGTGGCATTTTGGTTGCACTGCACAAAACATTCTTAAAGCAAAAGTGTTTTGTGTAGTGCAACAAAAGGTCGCAATAGCAACGAGGTGAAGTACATAACCCTGTTTACACAGAGGTTCAAAGGAAACAATTACTGGTCAATAACGGTGGATGACACAGAAGCCCACAAAAAGAAGCATCTTACTTATCTAAATGGGAAAGAAAGCAAGACAATAGCATTTCTGAAACAGTGGCATTGATTCGTATTAAAGGAGAGATTATATTAACAATAAAATTCATTAAGCATGTAATTTGCTTTTAAATTGTGGCATTGCTTCAATTTTCTAGTGGCATTATTAGATTAACAACAGGTAAAGAGTTGTATGGGACAGTGGACGCACCAGCACCATGTGCATCTACCGATGTATAAAGGGGTGATGCACAGTCTGTTGCAACAAAGAACAACCAACCAAGGAGCATATTTGTGTTGATCCTAGTTTGGTTATATTTAGACACCTTTCCCTATGTGAGGGCAGCAAATCTAGTCCTCCTCAAACTCTACAGCCTTGTCCCTCACCCACAGAAAGATTAGTTCATTATAGATGTGCGTACTGTGTTTGTCATTGTTTTCCCTTTTTGACCAACGTAGGTGCTGGATAGCCAGTCTGTACTACTTTCCCCCTTCCTTTCCTTTTTGAACCATGTCCTAGATTCATGCTATAAAAATTTCCCCACTACTTACATGTTTGATCCAACACCTAGATTTGAGTGCAGAAGCAGAAAAGATCCACATGCAGCTAGAGCAATGCATGTGGATTAAGTAAATTATACCTTAAGGTTCTTGGGGTGTGGTTCAGTGGGCGGCCGGAGGCCGATATGCCCACACTATGTACGACATCAAGGAAGAAGGGATTGGAGGCCCTCCCGCGCCGCCGATGGGAGAAAGAGAATAGCTACGTCAGTAGTGGATTCCCTCCCTCACCGAGGGCGACAACATTAAGCCTCCTTCCCTTTCCTGGCAGACGGTATCCTGCCGGCTCTTTGACCAGCAGTGAGGGGAGTAAGAGCGAGAGAGGCCAACACAGTCTTGTTTAGATCTGGAGAGGGTGAGAGAGTGTGAAGAGAGCAACTACAAGCGCTGAGGCTCTAGCGTGTATGTATATAGTGGAGAGAGTGTGTGAAGAGAGCAAACCCTAGAAAATAAGCGCCGAGGCTGCAACATATATAGTTGGAGTAGTTTTATTTTTCTCTCCATAAAAATCATTATAAATTGTGCACAAAACGGAACTCTTTATTTAACGTAGTGAAGAAAAATACTAGGGCAATGCTAATACGTGAAGAAAATTTAACGCTCGAAGGAGTCAACTCGCAATTAACACTGCACGCCTCCCGATCGCGCTTACTATCGTTCATGTGTGCTACACGACCCTCCGAAGTGAACAACAACTGAACCACACACAGTCAAAATATTGGAAAGGTGGGATGCACCATCCTCCAATGTGAGCATGTGGTGGAAAGAAGTGAAAATAAGACTGAATAATATGGTAAAACAAAGAAAATGAGATTAGCCGGGAAGTAGTAAACTGCTAATACATGACAACAAAAAATAAATATTACTGGCTTCTTTTTTTCTGTCTTCTAAATGCTATAGTGCGAGGCAGCAAATGTGTCTCCGACATACATGCATGTACCTCTTCTCTTCTTGTAGGTACTCCATTTATCTCACTTCCGCTTCCCACTCCCATGATATTCCTATTCTATGAACCTGTGTGTGTGTGTGTGTGTCTGTTTAACAACATGTGGGTGTTAGAGAGAGCGACACGTCGACCTACAGAGAGATGGTGTGTAGTAACTACGAAGCCACGAGAGTTAGTGCATCCTCTCGTTTCCGGGCGTCCGGTCGGGACAGCTGCCACGCCTGCTCCTGACTGACCACCCTAGCCCACCCAAGGCCAGCCCCTCCATTGCCCCCGCGCGCTTCCCGCCCGAAATGATCAGCGCCGCTCCAGTGAATCGGTGCCGCATTCATGCCTGGACAGAGCAGACATGATCTCTCACTAGCGCATGCGTTGAAGGGAGAAGCGGATTCAATGAAGAGTGATGGTTGCTTCGTCCGTCCAACTTACTACCGGGTCTATGTGATTTGACGGCCCATTGGTCATTACTATTACTGAGGTGGTATGATGGTGTCGAGTCTCACTTGAACTGTACACTTTACTTTGGTGCATGACACGTCTAACATGGCGAAAGGAGCTAGAGTGTGTCCACTCTTTACAATTTTCTCCACTCTTGCAGTGGAGGAGTGCGAAATCAGCGAAAACACAAAAGCAGCGAAAAATGTACGATGCTATGTAAGTTTCAGCTTCTATTTCATGTATCTTGCATCCAAGGTTGCCCCGTTGCAACATTCCATCAAATACAAAGGAGACTAACATACATGCTATTGCATCTCAATGATTCACAGGTCATAGCTAATACGCCCTCCGTTCCAAAATAAGTTTCTCAACTTTATGCCAACTTTAGTACAAAGTTGTACTCCCTCCATTTACTTATACAAGGCCACTATGGAATATACGTTTTGCATCTATACAAGGCCAACCAACAGCAATCAAGGAAAGAATTAATGATATTTCCTTGTACTAGCAACCCGTTTAATACTTGCATGCATGCTATCACAATGACACTAGCTACTTCCTCCATTCAGTTTCCTTGCATGCATGATGCATATTAATGATCCTAGTAAACGAAAAGAAAAGCTAGCTTACAAAGTATGCATTACATTTTACCTTGGTACATGTAATATGTGTTTATGGCTTTGTATATAAAAATGGAGGGAGTACTAATGTTGACACTTATTTTGGAACAGAGACAGCTAAAGAAAAAAACGATCCATGCAATCCCTAGGACTTGAACCGTAAACCTAACCAGGATTTCAATTGCTAGTGAGGTTGAACCTTCCGAAGGAATGAAGTTTCCAACCCTTTGACCATCATATCATTTTGTGCAGCTTCACTAAAATCGAGCTGAGCATCCTTATGGCAAAGAACTTGAAGTGTGATTAGAATAAAACTAATGGGACTAGTATTTATGAGACATAAACTCATCACGAATGCAGTAGAAGCCAGTAGAGGTACGTGCGGGGAAAAGAAGTAGAGAAATACCCACATGGAGTGATGTAGGCAGCTGGGGCAGTGGTGCAAGCCAGCTGTAAAGGAAGTTGTACCTGAGGGATGTCGGGATGTAGCTAGCTTAGAGGAGGGCAGCGAGAGGCGACAACTTCCCACGTCGCGACAGTGAGCAAGGGGCGAAGGCAACCACACCGGCTTTGTGTGAGAGAATGCTGGGACCCCTGATCGGGACGCGCCTGAAAGCACAGGTGCTCCCGGGGTGATTTTGGTAATTAATGTCAACATATATCTTGTTGGACTAATATTTTCATCTAGTATATTTTAGATAAGTTCAACACTGGAGTAGCATGGACAAGAGGATGTGGAACCCCTTCAAGATGCTAAGGACAACATTCACAAAAGCTCAAGATTCTACATTTTCATTTTAGTGATCCAAGATCACATTGAGTAGATAGGAAAGCCAATACTATTAAAAGGGTATGAGGTATTGCTTAATGGCTTGCTTGCTCAAAGTGCTCAGTGATATGCTCCAAAGCCCTCAACCACTTTCTCATTTCCACATATGTCCTAAACCTAAAAGTCAAACTCGGCCCCACCAATTTGATATATCTGGTGCCACCGAGTTCATTTGACATAGCCACTGCCAAACCCTAATCAGTTCAGTCTCACCGAGATGGGCTTGCAAACTCCCTGTTACCTGTTGTAACAATTTTGGTCCCACCGAGTTTGTGCAATCGGTCCCACCGAGTTTGCTTGACCAATTCTTTGTTTGCTTATTACCAAAATTGGTCTCACCGATTTTTTGTAATCGGTCGAACCGAATTGAGGTTTTACCCTAACCCTTGCACATCGGTCTCACCGAGTTGACCTTGTCGGTCCCACCGAAAACTCTAATGTTCACATTCGACCTGAATCGGTCTGACCGAGTTTCACCATTCGGTCTCACCGAGTTTGGGAATCTGTGTGTAACGGCTAGATTTTGTGTGGAGGCTATATATACCCCTCCACCCATTCTTCATTCGTGAGGAGAGCGATGAGAATGTGCCTACACTTCCAACATTCATTTTATGAGAGAAAACCACCTACTCATGTGTTGAGACTAAGACATTCCATTCCAACCACAAGAATCTTGATCTCTAGCCTTCTCCAAGTTGCTTTCCACTCAAATCATATTTCCACCATAGCCAAATCTGTGAGAGGGAGTTGAGTGTTGGGGAGACTATCATTTGAAGCACAATAGCAAGGAGTTCATCATCAACACACCATCTATTACCTTTTGGAGAGTGGTGTCTCCTAGATTGGTTATGTGTCACTTGGGAGCCTCCGTCAAATTGTGGAGTTGAACCAAAGAGTTTGTAAGGGCAAGGAGATCGCCTACTTCGTGAAGATCTACCCAAGTGAGGCAAGTCCTTCATGGGTGTCGGGGGTTGGGTGCGACATATGCCAATGGATGGCTTATCATGGTGGGAGCGAGTAGAACGTCGCCGGTGCTTGGAAACGGGATGAGGCGAAGGCATGCACGCCGGCGAATCTTACCCAGCTTCGGGGCTCTCCGGGGAGATAACACCCCTACTGCTGCTCTGCGGGGTCTCCGCATGATCACTAAGGCGTAGTGACTACAAGGTTGCTCCTAGAGCTATATTCGAGAGGTAGGAGAAGGCAAGGCTAGCTTTCTCATTCCTATGTGATCTGGTCTAAGGCTAATGGATGCGAACCCTTTGCCCCGGGGGGTTTATATAGGCCTACCCCCAGGGGGTACAACGGTAATCTGGCTGGGCACGGGTCCCAGGCGTCTGTCTCTCAGGCCGCCATCTTCTCCGCCGACTGCTGGGGCCCGCCGACTTGGGGCCCCGTCGGCGAGTCCGGCACTGTAGCCGTGATTCTAATGATGCAGGCTTGGTCACGGGGTCATGGCAACAGTGCTACCGTCTATCGGGCGATCACTGTCGTTACTTCCCGTCTTGTCTGGTTAATGGCGTGTGGGGCCCGTGGGAGAGGTCGTCTGACTCTAGGGAGCCGACTCCCACAGGGCCGCCTTCGGGGCATATCCGGCGTCTTCCATACTCTCACTAACAGGCGGGTCCGCCGTCTCTGAGCCGTACAGGTAGGCCATCATGGCCACAGTGCGCCGCACACTGTGGCTGAGGTCAGGGCTGGCATGGCAACAGTGCCGGGCCACGCCGGAGATCTCCAGCGGTACAGAACACTGTAGCCATGCCGGCCCCTCATAAGCAGGAGGTGACGGCCACGTCGTGGTCGTACCCGCCTCGCCTATCGCGACGAGAGTGGAGCCGCGGGCCGACTCTCCATAGCCGGCTCCTCCGGAAGTCGCCGGCCATGAGTCGGCTTATCTTGGAGTCGCCATCTGAGACTCGGCTCATCTTGGAGTCGCCATCTGAGACTCGGCTCATCTTGGAGTCACCATCTGAGACTCGGCTTGAGGGGCGCAGCCTGCCCTGATGTCTTGAAAGGTCCTGGGGCTCGGGTTAGCCTACCCGTGGCCCATTACTCCGACAGTAGTCCTCGAAACTGGTGAGGCTCCGAGAGTGACACATTGTGGGGCCTCAACAGTTTCATTTTTTCGGTGGTGGAATCTGGGCCTTGCTTGCCGTCTTCCTCTGGGCCGACTATTCGAAGTCGGATTCACAGAGGGCCGTCTTGCCCTATAAAGAGCTCGAAAGTCGTGGCGGGAGACCAGGCGGCGTGCCTGATACGCTTCCCTGCTGCCGCCTGCCGCGGTCCTATCGCGCGCCGCCACGCGGCGGGGGCAGTCTGCTTGCCCACGCGCGCGACGGGTCAGGCGTCAGGCGGGGCCCACCATTACCGTTCCTCGGCACGTGAACGGATCCGCTGCGGCCGCACGAATGGTTGGGCTTCTCATGTCGTTACTGCGCGATGTAACTTTGTGGGGTAAATCGTGGGGCGGCGTGGGGCTCTGAGCGCAGTTAATCCCATGCCCGCCCCCTCGGCCTCTCAGCCTCCAAGGCTATAAGTAGGAGGGGGGAGTGGAGCAGCAAAGCACGCGCGCCCATCTCCCCCGATCCCTGTCTCCTCTTGCCTCCTCTTTCCTTCTTCTTGCCGCCGGCGAGCAGAACCACACCGCACTAGCCAGCGATGAGCTCTTCCTTCGTCAACGCGGCTCCGGCCGTGCGTTCCGGCGCGTGGGACGGCTCGGTGGTCGACGACGACCTCATTGAGTTCCTCCACAAGACGCGTCGCTTCCCCGGCGCACAGCTCGTGCGAGCCCGCACCGCCCCGGCGAGGGAGATATCGCCGGCGCCGGAGGAGGGCGAGCGGGTCATCTTCCGCTCGCACCTCATGCGCGGCCTGGGGCTGCCGGCGAGCGGCTTCTTCCGCTCCTTCTTGGAGTTTCATGGCCTCCAGCCGCACCACCTCACCTCGAATACGGTGGTGCTGCTGTCCGCCTTCGCCACTCCGTGCGAAGGTTTCCTCGGCGTTCTCCCCACCATCGAGCTGTGGGGAGAATTCTTCTCATCTAAGCTCGGCACGCAAGTCGCCGGCGTGCCGGCTCAATGTGGTGCCTTCATCGCGATGCGGCGATCGACGGCCGACAACCCCTTCCCTTCCATCTCGCTGATCAAGTCGGTGAAGATGTGGCAGCGCTCGTACTTCTACGTGAAGAACCTCGCCCCTGACGGCGACTGGGTTAATCTGCCACCTTATGAAGCCGGCGCCCCAGTTGGGAGGCTCCCCAGCTGGTCTCATCGAGTCAAGACGCTGACTCCCGCCGGAGCCGCCGCCGTAGTGCGACTCCGAGTCTTGACACAGTCGGAGGGCCTCGTCGGGGCCGACTTGCTGGCCGCCTTCGTGGCGCGCCGTGTCCTCCCGCTCCAAGGCCGGCCTCACCTGATCTGTCAGATGAGCGGCCACCTAGATCCGAGTCGGATGAGCACCAAGGAGATGCCCCGCGCGGAGGTGGCAAACATGGTGAACCATATCGCGAACTGCGAGTTCGGGGAGGACTGGCAGTTCGGCAAGGAGCCGTACTCGCGCGCCAACCCCCCTCTAGTGGTAAGTCGCATCTCCTTACTGCTTTGTCTTCTTTATAGCCGAATCCGACTTCTGATTTTCATTGATTTCTTCTGAGCTAGAACCCCCTCATGCAGCCTGCAGCCGGTGTCACGGGACTGCCCCGCGAGTTCGTCCCCGATCATGTGGAGAGCGACATCGACGACCCCGACTTGGGGGCGGCTGCGATGGAAGCCGACGCCGAGGGCGGAGGAGGAGGAGCAGGAAGTGGCCTCAGGCTCTCGACCACCTTCGCCAACTAGCCTGAGGACGACGCTGAAGGGGAAGTCGCCCCGCGCCATCAGCTAAGGGTCGGCCCCTCGGGCGCAGGTTCCTCCGCTGGCCTAGCCGGCCAAGGCGGCGCGAAGAGGCGCCACACCGGGCCGAGTGCGCCCGGCGGCAAGTTGAAGAAGTTCAAGGGGGCGGCCGCCGCGACCAAGCGGGAGGAGGCGGCTGCGAAGGCCAACCGCTTCCGTAGGGAAGTGAGAAGGCCGCCGCTAGTCCATGCGTAAGTTTTTTCATCTCTGTCTTTATTTTTCTCCGGTGAGTCTTGTCTGAGTCTTCTTTTACACTCCTCCCCTTTTTTCTTCAGGGCCCCCCTTTCCCTTGAAAGAGTCGTCGTCCCCTCCATCATGGGGTCGGCAGAGACATCCGCCAATACTCGGCGGGTCGACCCCGCCGCCGACCTCTGGGAGGCGACGGAGCGAAACGCGTGGGAGAAGCACGACGAGAAGGAGGCCGACCGCCTGGAGAAGGTGGAGACCGAGATGGCACCTGCCTCCGCCCAGAAGAAGCTGGAGGATGCTGAAGCCGCCCTCGCTGCGAGATGGCGAGCCGAGGAGACCGCACGTCGCCAATCGGCGTTGCTTGTCGCCCCACTATCCTCCGCACCGCCGCCTCCGGAATTCACGGGGTAGACCGGAGAAGCCGGCGCCGAGAACCCCGTCGTGGAGAAGCAGAGCGGCGAGGCCTCCATGTCGGACACGCTAGTGCCGCCGCCTCCGCCTCCACCGCCGTCTGGGAGGACCCACGGCAAACAGCCGGCAGGCCCGCCGGTGCCGCCGACTGAGGATGAGGTTGAGGCGAGGCTCATTCTTCAAGTTGCCTCGCTAGTGCGCCGCCGCCTCGAGAAGGCGACTTCGGCGCCGCGGCCTCTGGAGGTCGGAGCCACCAGTTCGGCCATCCCAGACGCCGAGGCGACGAGTGCCGCGCCCGTTGGGTGGGTGCGCGGAGGCGGCACGGGCCCGCTGAACCAGGCACTTCTGGATGTCCAAGCGAAGCTGCGAGCCGAAGGTGACGCCCTCCAGATCTGTACCAAGGCGCATCTAGCGTCGCGAGCGGCCGTCCGGGTATGTTTTCCTCTTTGATTCTTGTCTTTCTTGCTCTTCTCTGTGGGGGCGCGCCAGCGCACCCACTGGGTGTAGTCCCCGAGTTTCGGGGCGGCTGCTGAGCAGGCGGCTTGGAACTCCCTCTGGCGAGTTTCAAGTATTTATCTCTGTCCGAAATTTTTGTTTGCAGGAGTATCACAACCTCCGCGCCACTGCCTTCAACCGCAATGTTGAGGAGTTGAGCAAGCGGACTGCCGACTTGACGGAAAGCCGGAGTAAGTTCTTTTCCTCTTCTTCGCGGGGGCGCGCTGGCGCACCCGCGGGCTGTAGTCCCCGAGATTCGGGCCGACTGCTGAGCAGTCAGGCCGGATCTTCCCGGCGATCTTCCTTCTTGACGACTTCGATGTCTCCTTCCTTGTTCTTCTTTCTTCGCGGGGGCGCGCTGGCGCACCCGCGGGCTGTAGTCCCCGAGATTCGGGCCGACTGCTGAGCAGCCGGGCCGGATCTTCCCGGCGATCTTCTTTGCTGATGACTTATTCGTCTCTTTCTTTCGTTTTTCAGGGGCTAACGCCACTCTTCAGGAGCAGCTGGGTGAAGTTAACACCGCCTTGCGCGCCAAGGGGGAGGAGTGCAGCAAGCTTGCTGCGGAGCGCAGTCTGTTTGCTGCGCAGCTGGCCGAGCAGAAGGAGTTGCTCAAGAAAACGCAGGACAAGGCCGAGAAGAAGGAGGCTGCTCTTCTATTCGAGTTTGAGAGCGAGCGCTCCTCCTGGACCGACAAGGAGGTGATGCTGACCTCCGGCTTCCATGAGATCGAGGACATCGTCGATGGTGAGTTTCTTTCTTTGAGTTTCCGACTATGTGTCAGGCTGACTTCTGATTTTTTGACTTGCTTCTTTTTTGTCTTGGCAGACTTCTTCCCTGGCCACTCGCAGGCAGTCCCTCTGGCCATCGAGGCTGATCGTGAGGCGCGAAGGGCAAGCGGCGAGGTGATTGCCGCCAATGCTCCCCTGACCGTCGATGAGCAGCTTCTGAGCATCGAGGCCCGTCTTCGTCCGGCCCATCGGCTGATGCACCGGCTTCAGCGTGCCGGTGCCCAGGTAGTCGCCGCCCTGTGGCCAGACATGCCGGCTCTGCGCACTGCCAGTTGGACTGCCGACTGGCTGGAGGTCGCAGCCGACCGTCTTGAGGCCTGGAAGGGTTCCTCGGCCCGGGCCAGAGCGTGCCGGGCCTTGGAATTCGTCAAGGCGTGGTATCCGGGGCTGGACCTGGACCGTCTGGCCGCGTTCCGGTCAGAGGCCCAGGCCGAGCTGGAGGCTGTGGAGAGTGCCCTTGTCGAGCGTGCGGCGACCATCGCCGACTACACGGACACCAGTGTCTTCGTCCCCGAGCGGGCTGAAGGCAGCGAGGAGGTGCCGCCAGAGTGGTTTGGGATGAACCCGGAATATGACGAGGACTCGGTGGAGGTGATTGACTCCAGCACCGAGGAAGAAGGCGAGGCGGAGGACGAAGGCGAGACGGAGGCACCAGAAGACGGAGCGGGCGACCAGCCTCAGCTCGACCGCGCCTCTAGCAACGAGCCGCGTCCGACCGGACTGACTGCCGCTGGCGGCGACCAAGCCCAGACTGCCCAGCCGGCCGCTCCGGCGCCTGACACCGCCGTCTCCTCCGACCCTCCGAACCCGTCTGCTGCTCCCTAGGCTACCTTCTGGCTTTATTTTGTCTGCTCTAGAAAGTCTTTAAGGAACTTGTTAATTTGCACAATTCCACCCTCGGGGTGTATTTTGAACTTCTGCCTGAAGATTCGGCCAATGGGCCTATGCTTATGTAAATATTTAATCCGAGTTCTATCTTTCCTTGCTCATTGCTCCTTTGGCTTTTTTCCTTTGCCGCCTTCCCCTAGTTGCTGCTTTGTCAGCCGGACCTCCGCTCTGCGGACTGCCGCTGGACCAAATGCCCGGCTACTTTGGGGAAAGCAAGTACTTGCCTTTCATTGGAGTTTATTTAACAAATTGGATAGAAAGCGGAAAGCCGAATACTTGCGAGTCGGCTTGTGAAAGGGGGCTGGAAGCCGGCCTAGGCTATGTTAATGTTTTAGGTCCTTAGCCATTTTTCGTGTGAACGCCCATTCATCCTTACTCCTGCCTACCAAACAGTCGCTCTGCGAGCTGTGGCTTCTGGCAGGAGACGGCTTAGGCGCCACACACTACTTGTACGACTTCAGGAAAACATTTCATAGCGCCAGATGGCGAGTCCCCGGGCCGACTAGTCGAGCCCGGCGCCGAGCGGCGTAGCAAGAAGTAGCATACTTGAAGGCATAATTCTTATCATACAGATAATCAAAAGGGGCAGTCCCCGAGCTCGTCTCGGGGGGCCCGAAGTCTCGGTACTTTAATATAAAGGGGCAGCGTGATACATACTGAATCAACTGTAAAATCTTCGATGGAGGTTTGCATTCCATGGCCGTTCCGACTCTTTGCCAGAGTCGTCTCTCTTGCGTGCTCGGGGCTTCTGAGCGTCAATCAGGTAGTAGGAGTCGTTGCCCAACACTTTGCTAACAATGAAGGGGCCTTCCCAAGGTGCCGACAGCTTGTGCTGGCCGGCTGTCTGCTGGATCAGTCAGAGCACAAGGTCGCCCTCTTGGAAAGATCTTGGCCTGACCTTCCTGTTGTAATATCGGCGCAAGCTCTGCTGGTAGATGCCGGACCGACTGAGTGCCAACAGCCGACCCTATTCCAGCAGATCGACGCCGTCTTGACGTGCTTCTTCTGCTTCCTCCTTGGTGTACATGGTGACTCGCGGGGAGTCGAATTCTATGTCCGTCGGGATGACGGCTTTAGCACCGTAGACGAGGAAGAAAGGCGTGAAGCCGGTTGACTTGTTTGGAGTCGTGCGCAGACTCCATAGGATGGCTGGCAGCTCCTCAAGCCAACAGCCGGCCGAACGCTCCAGTGGTTCGACCAGGCGGGGCTTGATGCCGGATAGGATGAGGCCGTTTGCTCGCTCCACCTGGCTGTTTGACTGCGGATGGGCGACGGACGCTAAGTCCAGTCGGATGCCCTGCGTTGCGCAGAAACGGGCCAAGGCTCCTTTGGCAAAAAATTTGCCGTTGTCGGTGATGATGCTGTGTGGTATTCCGTACCGAGTCGTAATGTCGGCGATGAAGGTTACTGTAGTCGGACCATTCAACTTCTTGATGGGTTTTACTTCTATCCAGTTGGTGAACTTGTCCACCGCGACCAGTAGGTGAGTTAGGCCGCCTCGTGCCATCTTGAATGGTCCCACCATGTCCAAGCCCCAAACCGCAAAGGGCCAGGCGATGGGAATGGTATTGAGCGCTGAAGCCGGCTGGAGCGGCTTGGAACGGAACATCTGGCACCCTTTGCAGTTTTGGACTAATTCCTTGGCCTCTTCCAGGGCAGTCGGCCAGAAGAAACCGTGTCGGAAGGCTTTGGCGACGAGTGCCCTTGAAGCCGCATGGTGGCCACACTCGCCTTCATGAATATCTCTCAGAATTGCTTGGCCTTGTTCTGCCTCGACACAGCGTTGGTAGACACCAGTGACACTGCGCCTGACCAGCTCTCTGTTGACTATGGTATAGGCTGCTGCTCGGCGTTGCACTTGCCGAGCCAGGATTTCATCAGCTGACAGCTCTCTGTTTACTAGGAGCTTGAGGATGGGCTGGGCCCATGAGGGTGCTGCTATTTCTTCAATTGCCACTATTGCGACTTGGACAAGGGTGGCTGGGCTGGGAGGCGGCGGGCTGGGATCCGCGGCCGCTTGCTGGATCGGTGAAGTCCCTGGGTCGACTGGCGCAGTCCCCGGGCCGAGTTCTGAAGTCTTCAGGCTAACCATCGCAGTCCCCGGGCCGGGTTCTGAAGTCCCCGGGCCGGCTTCAACTGTGGTATTTTTGGAGCTGTCTGTAAGGATTCTTGTGCCGTCTGTTGGTGCTCTTGAGTCGGATCCGACTTCTTCGAGGGGAGCTGGCACAAAAATGGAGTCTGATTCTGGCGAAGGCTTGATAGATGGCTTGAGGAGGCGCTGAAGGGTGACGCCGGATGGTATTGCTTGACGGGTGGAGCCGACTCGCGCCAGGGCGTCTGCTTGGTCGTTGTCATTTCTTGGAACGTGAAGGAATTCACACCCCTCAAAATATCCGCTGAGTTGCTGCACCAGGAAGTGGTAGCTTGCCATGTTTGCATCTTTGGCGTCCCAGTCGCTAGATGACTGCTGGACCACCAAATCGGAATCGCCGTAGCACAGGATCCGGCGGATGCCGAGTTCTTTGGCAAGCCGAAGCCCGTGAACGAGCACCTCGTATTCGGCAACGTTGTTGGAGGCGGCGAAGTGGATTTGCAGTGCGTACTTGAGCTTGTCGCCTTTGGGGAAGGTGAGGACGCCGCCGGCTCCCAAGCCGGTGCGCATCTTGGAGCCATCGAAATGCATCCGCCAATGGGTGGAGTCGGGTGCTGGCGGTAGGTACTGGGTCTCGGCCCAGTCGACAAGGAAGTCGGCCAGTGCTTGTGACTTGATGGCGGTGCGGGGCTGGTAGTAGATGGTGTAGGGAGCCAGATCTATGGCCCACTTGGCTACTCGGCCTGAAGCATCACGGCTTCCGATGATCTCGGCCAGTGGAGCGGTGCAAACCACAGTGATTGGATGCTCTTGAAAGTAAGGCTTCAACTTCTTGGCGGCGAAATGCACGCCGTAGCACATCTTCTGGTAGTGGGGGTAGTTCTGCTTGGAGGTCGACAGTACCTCGCTCAGGTAATATACCGGTCTCTGGAAAGGGAGCGCCTTGCCTTCCTCCTTGCATTCAACTACGATAACTATGCTAACTACCCGGCTGGTGGCGGCAATGTATAGGAGCATAGGCTCTTTAGGAGTCGGAGCCGCCAGCACAGGGGGAGTAGTCAACATCTTCTTCAATTCGAGAAATGCTTCATCCGCCTTGTGGTTCCACTCAAAAAGGTGGTCTTCTTCATCAGTTGGTACAAAGGGAGAGCCTTCTCGCCCAGCCGACTGATGAATCGGCTGATGGATGCCAAGCAGCCGGTGAACTTCTGCACATCTAAAAGTCGGCGGGGGACTTCCATCCTCTCGATGGCTTTGATCTTTACAGGGTTGCACTCTATGCCGCGTTCAGAGACCAGGAAGCCAAGGAGCTGGCCGGCTGGTACTCCGAAGACGCACTTCTCTGGATTGAGCTTGATCTGGAATCGGCGTAGATTCTCAAAGGTTTCCTGGAGATCTTCCAATAGTGTCCCACGCTTTTCTGTTTTCACCACCACATCATCCACGTAGACGTGGGCATTTCTGCCGAGTTGCTTGAGGAGACACTTCTGCATGCAACGCTGGAAGGTGGCGCCGGCATTCCTCAAGCCGAACGTCATAGTCAGGTAGTAGAAGGCTCCAAACGGCGTGATGAAGGCAGTCTTCAGTCTGTCTTCCGGGTTCAGCTTGATCTGGTGATATCCTGAATACGCATCTAAGAAGCTCAACAGCTCGCATCCGGCTGTGGAGTCTATCACCTGGTCAATTCTTGGCAGAGCAAATGGATCTTTGGGGCAAGCTTTGTTGAGGCTTGTGTAGTCGATACACATCCGCCACTGCTTGTTCTTCTTCAACACTAGGACCGGGTTCGCCAGCCATTCTGGAAAGAACACCTCCATAATGAAGCCGGCCACTAGGAGTCGGGCTATCTCTTCTCCAACAATTCTTCTTTTCTCTTCTGACAGGCGGCACAAGGGCTTCCTGACGGGTTTCACATCAGATCGGACATGTAACTTGTGCTCGGCGGTCGGTACACCTGGCATGTCTTTAGGGGACCATGCGAAGATGTCTCGATTATCACGGAGGAAATTGACGAGCTCGCCTTCCTATTTGCTGTCTAGGTTTGCACCTATGACAGCGTGCCTCTCCGGGTGCTCCGGGTCCAAAGGTATCCTCTTTGTTTCTTTAGCCGTCTTGAACGAACCCTCAGCTTCCGACTCCTTGGGGTCGGGCGACATCTCTAGCTGCTTGCCGGCCATCGCCACAACCCGATCAAGGAGCCGCCTCTCAGCTGCGATCACCAGGGACTCGGCCAGCCGACTACTCTCGGCCGCGTAGGCGGACGACTTCCTGTAGTCGCCGCCCACGGTCAGAATCCCCTTTGAACTTGGCATCTTCATCTTGAGGTAAGCATAGTGGGGGACCGCCTTGAACTTGGCCAAAGCAGGTCGGCCAAGCAACGCTTGGTATGGGCTTTCAAGGTCCACCACTTCAAACCAAACTGGCTCTCGGCGAAAATGATCTTTGTCTCCGAAGAGGACATCTATCTGGATCTTGCCGATTGGGGAGCAAGAAAGGCCAGGTACAATGCCGTGGAAAACAGTTCGGCTGCTTTGAAGCTGTTTCTGC
Source organism: Triticum dicoccoides (assembly GCF_002162155.2). Classification (NCBI taxonomy): domain Eukaryota; kingdom Viridiplantae; phylum Streptophyta; class Magnoliopsida; order Poales; family Poaceae; genus Triticum; species Triticum dicoccoides. The sequence continues at coordinate 487,904,047 of NC_041383.1, read as the reverse complement.
TTGATTCCTAATTTCTCCATGGTATCCTTGTACAGGATGTTGATGTTGCTGCCTCCATCTATCAACACTCGTGAGAAGCGAGCGGCCCGCCTATCAGTGGCCAAGGTAGCACTCAGAACCAAGGCATAGGAGCCCGGATTCGGCATCACCTCTGGGTGATCAGCTCTGCTCCAACTGATAGGCTTCTCGGACCAATGCATGAAATCCGGAGTATCTAATGCTACTGCATTTACTTCTTGCTGCTGCAACCGTCTGTTGCATCGATCATCAGCCATACTGGTGAACACTACATAAGCTCCATGTTCTTCTGGGTATTCATCTTGCACGGCGCCGATGGCCTGGCCGCCGGCTCCTGGGGCGGCTGTGAAGGCGGCGGCCCAGTAGGCGGAGGAGGAAGGAGGCCGTCTCCCTTGGCAATTCTGGTGAGCCAGTGGCATTTCTAGGTGGTGTGGTTTGACGGCTTCGCGCCGCTGTGGAACTTGCAGGGACCATCCAGAGTCTGCTCGTAAGAGAAGGCCGGCAACCAGTTGGTCTTGCCGCCCTTCTGCCGCTTCGCCGGAGGCTGCCCCTCAGGCTGTTGGTCTTCGACCGTCGCAACCTGCCGACTGCTGGAAGTCGGCTGTGGGGCATTGCGCTTGTGATCATTCTGCTGCTGTCGGCGACTGGTGTCTCCAGCCGGAGTTCTGGGAGCTTGAGGGGCCACTTTGCCAGTCGCACTAACTTGAATCTCTGTCTTCATGGAGGAGTCGGCCGTGGCATACTTGTCTGCTATGACCAGCAACTCGTCGAGGGTCTCTGGCTCATCGCAGAGGACCCTGTGCTTGAGGAGGGTGCCTTCTCTGCACCCGGCGGTGAAGTACTCGATAGCCTGCACCTCGTGCACGCCCTCGCAGGAGTTCCGAAGTTCGCCCCATCGCGTGAGGTAATCGTGAGTCGACTTGTCTTGGCCTTGCACGCACAAGGAGAGTTGGCGTGGCTTGGGGGGTCGCTTGTACGTGCTGGTGAAGTTGCGGATAAAATCCTCGGTGAAGTCGACCCAACTGTTGATGCTGCGGGGCTTCAAACTGTTCAACCATGTCCGGGCCGTGCCCTGGAGCATGAGCGGAACGTACTTCACGGCAACGGGCTTGTTGCCGTTTGCTATGTTGACGGCCGTGGAGTAGTCAACTAGCCAATCTTCCGGCTTCACGGAGCCGGTGTACTTGGGCGTGTCTCGGGGGAGCGTGAACCCTTTGGGAAAGGGCTCGTCTTGAATGCGGGGCCCGAAGCATGGCGGGCCCAGCTCATCTTCTTCTTCCAGCGCCAGGGATCGGTGGAGTCAGTCGATCCGGTGGCGGGCGTCGTTCTCTTCGACTCCCTCTCGACGGTCGAGGCAGTCGCCGAGAGTCGGATGCTCAATGGGCGGCGGGGAGACTCATCTTTCTCTTCATGGTGGGGGAGGCAGGTAGTCGCCCTGCCGTTCCACTGCTCTTGGGCGGCCGTCTTGGTCATGCTCGATGGTGATGCGAGTCCGACTGTGGCTGACAGCCGGATCCTTCTCTCTTCTTCCGCGGGCTCCGCCAGTCGGCGTCCGAGACGTCGCGTCTTGGTCTCGGCGGGGAGGTAAGTTGTCATTTTGTCGTTGCGGCGCCTCCGTGCGGCAGCCGGCTTCGTTCTGTGCGGCAGCCGCTTTGAGGAGTCGCTGGACTCGCTCGGTCATCAAGCGGCGCTCTTCGCCTTCGAAGTTGTCTAGCTCGTCTGCTGCCGCCTGGGCATCGCGGATGTTCTCCGCAGGCGTGGCATATACGGGGCGATCGGCCCCGAACAGGTTGGCGATGGCCGCGCCGGGTTGTCGGACCGTGCCTAGGCGACTGGGCCCAGTCGGGGCTGGCGAGCCGCCCACGGCGCGATCCATCTCATGTTGGTAGGCCTCCAACAAGCGTCTCATGCTTGCCAGCTTCTTCGCGCCTTCGACAAGCTGAAGGCGGCGTGCCTCCAGCGTCTCGGCGTCAGCGTCCTCCAGAATGGGTGCCGTCAGGTCTCGCAGAGCCGCGTCGAGCGGGTCATGAGCTCCTTCACCGGAGTGCTCGCCATGACTAATAACGAGCACCTCCGTGACGGCGCTTCCGCCGCTCTCCTCGCGAGGGAGTGGCTCGTCGTAGATCACCATGTTGGTGGGGAACGTGTCGAGCGACACACTGTCGGAGTCGACCAGCATCGGGTCGGTGGAGCCTACGGACTCCATGTCCACGGCAGGCTCGCCGGCGACGTGGAGATGGTCGAGGAGGCCCGCGAGAAGGCTTTCGGGGCCACCCGTGCCCGCATCGGATGCAGGCTCGTCGGAGATGCTGACCACGCCAAGAAGTTCAGCAAGGCAGCTTGCCGCGCAGGCATCGTCGATGCTTTGTAGCGCGTCAGGGCAAGCGCCATCGGGCGTGCTGGGTTGGCTATGCTCGCGGGGGAGGAAAAGGGTTTCCGTCTAGAGCAGGTCTCCGGACGACGGTGCACCTCGCCCCACGGTGGGCGCCAAATGTCGGGGGTTGGGTGCGACATATGCCAATGGATGGCTTATCATGGTGGGAGCGAGTAGAACGTCGCCGGTGCCTGGAAACGGGATGAGGCGAAGGCATGCACGCCGGCGAATCTTACCCAGCTCCGGGGCTCTCCGGGGAGATAACACCCCTACTGCTGCTTTGCGGGGTCTCCGCATGAACACTAAGGTGTAGTGACTACAAGGTTGCTCCCAGAACTGTATTGGGGAGGTAGGAGAAGGCAAGGCTAGCTTTCTCCTTCCTATGTGATCTGGTCTAAGGCTAATGGATGCGAACCCTTTGCATGGGTGCCCCGGGGGGTTTATATAGGCCTACCCCCCGGGGGTACAATGGTAATCCGGCTGGGCGCGGGTCCCAGCCGTCTGTCTCTCAGGCCGCCGTCTTCTCCGCCGACTGCTGGGGCCCGCAGACTTGCGGGCTCCGTCGGCGAGTCCGGCACTGTAGCCGTGATTCTGATGACGTAGGCTTGGTCACGGGGTCATGGCAACAGTGCCGCCGTCTATCGGGCGATCACTGTCGTTACTTTCCGTCTTTTCTGGTTAATGGCGCGTGGGACCCGTGTGAGAGGCCGGCCGACTCTAGGGAGCCGACTCCCACAGGGCCGCCTTCGGGGCATATCCGCCGTCTTCCATACTCTCACTGACAGGCGGGTCCGCCGTCTCTGAGCCGTACAGGTAGGCCATCGTGGCCACAGTGCGCCGCACACTGTGGCTGAGGTGAGGGCTGGCATGGCAACAGTGTCGGGCCAAGCCGGAGATCTCCAGCGGTACGGCACACTGTAGCCATGCCGGCCCCTCGTAAGCAGGAGGTGACGGCCACGTGGTGGTCGTACCCGCCTTGCCTATCGCGACGAGAGTGGAGCCGCGGGCCGACTCTTCATAGCCGGCTCCTCCGGAAGTCGCCGGCCATGAGTCGGCTTATCTTGGAGTCGCCATCTGAAACTTGGCTTATCTTGGAGTCGCCATCTGAGACTCGGCTTATCTTGGAGTCGCCATCTGAGACTCGGCTCATCTTGGAGTCCCTATCTAAGACTCGGCTTGAGGGGCGCAGCCTGCCCGATGTCTTGAAAGGTTCTGGGGCTCGGGTTAGCCTACCCGTGGCCCATTACTCTGACAATGGGTGATGGCCATGGTGGGATAGACAAGGTTGCTTCTTCCTGGACCCTTCGTGGGTGGAACCCTCCATGGACTCGCGCAACCTTTACCCTTTGTGGGTTGAAGTCTCCACCAACATGGATGTACAAAAGCACCACCTATCGGAACCACGCCAGAAATCTCCGTGTCTCGAATTGCGTTTGCACACTCCAATCCCATCCCTTTACTTTCTTGCAAGTTGCATGCTTTAATTTCCGCTGCTCATATAATCTTTGCATGCTTGCTTGAATTTTATTGTGAATGTTTGAAATTGTGCTAATTTCCAACCTCAACTTGAAAAACTTAAAAACTGATATCTTTGCTTGTTGAGGGTCTAATCACCCCCTCTAGACACCTCTTCTCAATCCTTTCAATTGGTATCAGAGCATTGGTCTCCATTGCTTTGGTTTAATCACCATTGGAGGAAGATGGATGAGTCTACGTTGGGGAGTCTTAGACATAGAGTGCCTATGCTTGATGGAGAGTTCTATAGTGAGTGTAAAAATGAGATGCTTGGAATTTTTCATGACTTTCACTTGAACGAGTACATTACTACTCCTTGTGAACCCCTTGTTGATCCCTTACATCCAACCCCTAATGAGTCTCTTGACATGATTCACAATCTTAAAACTATCAATCTTATCACTAGAGGTTTGCCTAGAAATTTGATTGGTCATTTGCCAACTCTTGATTGTGCTTATACTATATGGAGATTTCTTGAGGAACAATTTCCAGACTATTCCTTGGAAAACTTAGATGATATTCTTCACAAGTCTATTTCTTTGAATAAGATGAATCCCAATGATCCTAAGTTTGGAGATTGTTTATTTGAGCTTCATGACCTTATGCGTGCCAAAGGAGATGTTGGAATTATTAGCAATATCATTTCCAAAGCTATTAGAATTCATAGAGATGAACATTGTCAAAATCATATATCTAATGAATCACTCTCTCTAGGAAATGATCATTTGCAAGACGATGTTGAACATGGATACTATGATGAGTGTCGGTGTCAAAACCGGCGGATCTCGGGTAGGGGGTCCCGAACTATGCATTTAAGGCTAATGGTAACAGGAGGCGGGGGACACAATGTTTACCCAGGTTTGGGCCCTCTCAAGGGAGGTAATACCCTACTTCCTGCTTGATTGATCTTGATGATATGAGTATTACAAGAGTTGATCTACCACGAGATCCTAGAGGCTAAACCCTAGAATCTAGCCTATGATTATGATTGTTCTTGTCCTACGGACTAAACCCACTAGTTTATATAGACACTGGAGGGGGCTAGGGTTACACAGAGTTAGTTACAGAGAAGGAGATCTACATATCCGAGTTGCCAAGCTTGCCTTCCACGCAAAGGAGAGTCCCACCAGGACATGGGACGAAGTCTTCAATCCTGTATCTTCATAGTCCAACAGTCCGGCAAAAGTATATAGTCCGGCTGTCCGAGGACCCCCTAATCCAGGACTCCCTCAGTAGCCCCTGAACCAGGCTTCAATGATGATGAGTCCGGTGCGCAGACTGTCTTCGGCATTGCAAGGCGGGTTCCTTCTCTGAATACTCCATAGAAGATCTTGAACTTGAGGATCGTGTCCGGCTCTGCAAAAAAATTTCCACACACCACCATAGAGAGCGCAATATTCCACAAATCTAATCTGTTGACAACTTTTATAGCATGACATCATGCTGCGGCCGAGTCATTATGCGAACCATTTTTTCTCAACCTGCTACCGCACATATCGCGAGACGGTTTTATTGGCATGTCTTGTCGAAGCAGAGATCGTGTCCCCTTATCACGGGATTCTCATCAATACGGGTGTGGGTAACCCAACCGCGCCATCAACGCGGCGCTTGGGGAATAAGCGATTTTACAGGGCAAGTGGGGAGGCGCACAGTTTCTACCGCCTTTATAAAGAGATAAAGATTCCTCTTTTCCACCCACGCCTTCTTCTTCCCCTGCTCATCCATTCTCGACGCTCGAGCTCCAGCGCCCAAGTTCTCACCTTGTCCATAAAGCCATTCAAACATGTCTGGAGCGGGAGGCAAGTGGATGGTCTCCTCCATTATGGAGGAGGACATTACGAAGCTCCGGGAAGCCGGATACCTGGCCGCAAACATCACGCACCGGCTCCCGGACGCAAGGCAGATCATTCCTACTCCGGAACCCCACGAGAGGGTTGTATTCCTTGCTCACTTCGTCCACGGACTGGGATTCCCCTCCACCCATTTGTCCGCGGGCTCATGTTCTACTATGGGCTGGACTTCCACGATCTGGCCCCCAATTTCATCCTCAACATCTCGGCGTTTATCATCGTGTGTGAGGCCTTCCTCCGCATCATGCCCCACTTCGGTCTATGGCTGAAGACCTTCAACGTGAAGCCGAAGGTGGTGGTTGGCCAGCAAGCAGAGTGCAGAGGTGCCACGATGGGCAAGATGCCCGACGTCACTTGGCCCGAAGGCTCCTATGTGGAGATCGTGAAGGGGTGGCAATCGGGGTGGTTCTACATCACCGAGCCGCGCGACACCAACTCAGCGGCAGCCCACGAATTTCGATCCGGTATACCCATGCGGCTTACCTCCTGGAAAGAGAAGGGCTTATCCTGGGGCTCATCGGTAGAGCTGACCGGACTCTAGACATGTATCAAAAATATGATAAGCAAGAAAATCAAGCTTGTCAACGTGGTCCAGGTCATGCTCTTCCGCCGAATCCTTCCATGTCAAAGACGGGCTTTCAATATGTGGGAGTTTGACCCGTCCGAACACCATACGCTGCGAGAGCTCTTCGACACGACGCACAAAGATGTCTGGAAGGTTCTGTTCAAGGCCGCCGAGGTACCTCCTCCCATAACCGAGGATCACGGTCTCAGCGCAAAGCGACCCGCCAATCCGGTAAGCTCTTTATATTGTGCAAGATGTTTCTTTCCCCAGTATATTCATGGGAGGAATCTAAGCCTCCACGCCAATTAATCAGGACTGGGTAGCAATAGCGGAGCAGATTGACTGTCCAGCTCCACTTCCTGAAGATCTAGCAATGGCTCTCTTAATGGAGATGCTGTTTCTGGCACCATATGAGGTGCCGGAGAAGAAGGCCAAGAAGAAGGCCGGGGGGACTAGGAAAGGTCTCTGGCGCAAGGTTGTATCGGACTCATCGTCCGAAGACACTGAGGCGCGCTCCTCCAATGAAAACGAGGAGGACAAAGATGAAAGCCCTCGCCCCAACCGGGGGTGAAAAGAAAAGGAAGGCCACCCTATCTGGGGAGGCCGAAGGGTCCAAGAAAGGAAAGACCCTCCCTCCGGACCACTCCACCACAGCCGCCTACAGCGGCGGGGAGTGGTTGCCTAGGGCCAAGCCCCTGGCGAAGTCGTAAGTATCCAGACACTAATAATACTTCCGGTATGTTTTGCCTTATTGCTTCTTATCATGCCAAACATGATAGTGCAGTCCGGCCAAAGCCCACATCGATGTATCCTCCTCGGATGGGACTTTGGGCCAGTCGGTGATGAACATCGATTCACTCCCGACGACCACCTCCCCCCTGCCCGCGGACGACACCGAGGTGTTGTCTCAGAGGATACCGGACTAGGGGGAAACGTTTCTGGAGACGCCCGAGGCGAAATCCCAAACCCCGGGCACATGGGAGGGAAGAACCCCATGGATGCTGATGACGGGGGTTGCAACAAGTTTGGCCCTCAGCCAGATACTGCGCCGAAACCCGCAGTGGTTCCAGATTCAGGCAGGCAGCCTCTCTCAAAGGGGGGCGAGCTGCCCGTGCCGATGACCTCTGTCCATCCGGAGGCATCAGACAACTTGCTGGAAGCGCTTTGCGGCGCTTCCATTGATGAAGAGCACCGCGCCATCATGAGTGCGGTGATTGCGGATTGACCGAAGCCCGCGCCAGCCTCCTAACAGGCTTTGAGGTAAGTAATAAAATTATGAGAAAATATCACAGTATAGGCAGTAGCCCCTGATGCTCTGTTTGGCGTTTTGAAAAGAAAGGCCGAATCAGAGGATCAAATAACATCTGCAGGAGTCTAATAGAAAATGTCCATGTGAATGAGCAGGCGTCACTACTGGCCGCTGCCTCCCATACTGCGGAGGTCTCCGGACTGAAGCAGGACCTGAAGCGGACCGAGGGAGAGCTCGGCCTCGTGAAGAGGTAGCTCGAGGAGAACAAAGGTAAGTGATACCCCGTCTGTATATTGATAAAGAAAAAATGGTTTCAGCTTATAGAAGCGTCATGAACTTTAATAGGGGCCACGACCGAAGTAGCAACCCATAAGAAGGCGCTGTCCGAAGCTGAGGACAAAGCGGCCAAGGAGCACACCGAGCGCAAGAAGCAAGAGGCCCGTGTCGATGAGGTCCAGCAAGAGCTCCAGGATTTCGTCAAAAAATACGAGTCCTTGGAGTGTGACTCTAAGACGTGAGAGTCCGAGCTCGCTGAGGCCCTCCAGAACATGCAAGACGCTAAGGCCGAAGCCGAAAGGGCCCTCTAGGAGATTCAGGTGGCCAAGAAGATAGCGGCGGGTAAGGTATTCATTATGCAAAGCAAGAATGTGAAGGAGACTTTACTTTTACTTACCCGAATTCAGAGCTCTCCAGGAGTGTTCGCAGATCTGCCACACAGCATATCGGATGCCGTGGAGTTCTACCGGGCTGAAGAAGGGAGCTCGATGGAGAAGTTGTTCTGGTCTCAATATATTGGGACCGAACATCCGATGCCCTTGAGCGACTAGCTGAAGCAATTGGTCGAGTTGCACAAGGTGGCTGAACTGGCCATGAAGGACCTTATAGTCCGGATGTGGCCTGTCGAGCCCTGCCTAGTAGCTACTTCAGCCTCGTGAAGCGGCTTGTAAATGCCTTCCCGTGCCTTGAAGTCATAAAGCGGTCAGTCTGCATTGAAGGTGTGCGCAGGGCTTTCGCCCGCGCTAAAGTTCACTGGACGAAGATAGACGCCGAGAAGCTGGTGATGGAGGGGCCGCCAAAGGGCAAGGAGCACCGCCACCCCGAAAAGTATTATGATAGTGTCCTGAAGGGCGCCCGCCTTGTGGCGGAGGAATGTGCGAAGGATGTAATATTTGAATGAATGTACTCATTTGATCATGTAAGACGAGTTCATTTGCGCTATATAACGCTTGTTGATTTAAAATTTTACCTTCTGTGCGGCCGTTTGTAAAATCTGAGAGTTGGCCAGTCGTCGGCTTCTGCCCCCATGTAACTAGTACTGGGGTGTTCGGGATAAATCTAAACACTCTTTATCCAAATTTTTGGTCCTTTAAGGAGGTGTTTAGCGCAGCGAACAAGGCAATCGGACTATACAACTTTATCACTCTCACTTAGCCATAGAAGTCTACAATTTTAAATTTTGGCGAAGCCCCTAGTATTCGGAAGGCCGAACTTGGGGCACTATACACTCCTAAATCGGACAAGGCTGATTCCTCGCCTAAAGTAGAAAAAATCTTTAAGGATTTGAGACCTCTCGAATAGCGACCAGCTGTCGCCGCATCATGACAGTCAGTTTTTGGCTTTCTCTACTGAGGTGCTCGTTCGGAAGAACTGGGACACAATCGCAGTAGTTCTCCCTGTGCCACCTTAGCCGATGTAGCGGAATGTAAGGTAGCAAAACATGGGGGCCAGGCAAACCCAAGTATTGACCCAAGACATGATTCGGAGCTGATGCATATAATGCTATAAGTTCGGGGTGCCGCACTGTTTAAAGTGTTCAGACCTTTCTTGCCGTGTTATGGGGTACACTGAAGCCCCTGGCGGACTGAGCGTACCAGAATGTACGGATGCAATTTGTAATAAATAAGTAGTCAAGGAAAAAGATAAAGAAATGTAATAATAAGCTAACGTTGTACATTATTTTCCATTGTTATTTTGAATAATACGTCAAGGCGTATGTATACAAGTAGTGCCATAAGCAAAATAGGACTATTTAACATGTCCTGACCAAAGGCGAGCTGCGTGTGGGTATGTAAAACAGGTATAACGATCGTTATCAGAGACCGCCTGGGGATTCCCTTGTACGTCAAAGCTTCTTGTCTCCTTGGTGTTTCTGTCCCGTAATGGGTCCGATACTCAGATTATCGGAAGAGCCTCGAAAAGAAAAGGACCTGAAAGAAAGAAAAGGGTGAAGGTGTACGGGTCCTGTGACGGTTGAGCTGCATTTTGGACTGCATTGTGGTCGTTCCTCCGCCTATGCCCATGGTATTTTAAGTGCGTAGTTATGTATGCGCGGCACAAATTTCACCGCTTGAACAGGACTAGGACGGAGGCCGAATTGCTAGGCGAGCTCTAGACGTGCCGGACGATCCTGTTGCAGAGTACTTCGGACTCACTTGGCAGTGTCCGAGGGCATTATTGCCGAGTTGGAGATCTGCCTAAGAAGGCAGCTCTATACTTCTGCTGCGAGGGCTGCAGTGTGCTCCTCTGTACGGAGGGAGCGCCCTGTGTGTCCATTGACTGTTATAACCCCGCGAGGTCCGGGCATCTTGAGCTTGAGGTAGGCGTAATGTGGCACCGCATTGAATCGAGCAAATACGGTTCGTCCTAGTAGTGCATGGTAGCCACTACGGAAGGGGACGATATCGAAGGTTAACTCCTCGCTTCGGAAGTTGTCCGGAGATCCGAAGACTACTTCCTGTGTGATTGAGCCCGTGCAACAGGCCTCTACACCTGGTATGACACCTTTAAAGGTGGTTTTTGTGGGTTTAATCCTTGAGGGATCGATGCCCATTTTGCGCACTGTATCCTGATATAGTAGGTTAAGGCTGCTGCCACCGTCCATAAGGACTCGTGTGAGGTGGAATCCGTCAATGATGGGGTCGAGGACCAACGCGACCGAACCACCATGATGGATACTGGTAGGATGGTCCCTGCGATCAAAAGTGATCGGACAAGAAGACCATGGGTTGAACTTTGGGGCGATTGGCTCCATCGCATAGACGTCCCTTAGTGCGCGCTGCCGCTCCCGTTTGGGAATATGGGCGGCGTATATCATATTTACCATTTTCACTTGGGGAGGAAATTTCTTCTGTCCTCCTGTGTTCGGCAGCCAGGGCCCCTCGTCGTCATCACTATGCGGCCCCTTTTCCTTGTTTTCGGCATTTAACTTGCCGACCTATTTAAACACCCAACATTCTCTATTGGTGTGGTTGGCTGGTTTATCGGGGATGCCATGAATTTGACACGAGCGATTGAGTATGCGGTCCAGACTGGACGGGCCCAGATTATTTCTGTGGAATGGCTTTTTCCGCTGACCGGACTTAGAGCCACTGAATCCAGCATTGACTGTCGTGTCTTCGGCGTTGTCGCCATTGTTGCGATGCTTGTGTCTGTTGCGCCGGGGCTTGCCATTGATATCTCTGGTATCTGAGGTGCCAGGATTTCTTGATGTGTTGTTGCTGCGAGCCAGCCAGCTATCTTCGCCCGCACAAAAGCGGGTCATGAGTGTCGTGAGGGCTGCCATGGACTTCGGCTTCTCTTGGCCAAGGTGTTGGGCGAGCTACTCGTCATGGATGTTATGCTTAAAGGCCGCTAGGGCTTCGGCATCCGGACAGTCGACAATTTGGTTCTTTTTAGTTAGGAACCGAGTCCAGAATTTCCTGGCTGACTCTCTGGGTTGTTGGGTTATGTGACTTAAGTCATCAGCATCCGGTGGTCGCACATAAGTGCCCTGGAAGTTGTCAAGGAATGCGTCTTCCAGGTTCTCCCAACTGCCAATAGAGTTTGCCGGCAGGCTATTCAGCCTATGCCGAGCCGGTCCTTTGAGTTTTAGTGGGAGGTACTTGATGGCATGTAGATCATCGCCGCGGGCCATGTGAATGTGGAGAAGGAAATCTTCAATCCATACCGCAGGGTCTGTTGTACCATAGTATGGTTCAATGTTCACGGGTTTAAACCCTTATGGGAATTCATGATCCATTACTTCATCAGTGAAGCATAGGGGTGTGCGGCGCCTCTATGCTGGGCTACATCTCGACGCAGTTCAAATGAGTCTGATCTGTTGTATTCGGCCCGGTCGGATTTGTTTTTAGTATATCTGGCGTGACGGTCATTATCTCGTGTTGGGGCGCGCCCCCGTGATCCATAGATCGATCTTGGCTGTCCTGCTTTGTTTTCAAATTTGTCCCGCAGGTCATGCGTGGAGCCCCAGACCTTCATGTTTTTGCTTGTTTGGCGATGGGGTGCGGGCTGGACTTCGGGTTGATATGCCACTTTGTCTCGGCCATGAGGTGGCCGGTCAGCCACATCCTGCGCTGGTAGTGTAGGATTTAATGCCTCCTCCTCGAGTTGAGGTAGCAACCTGCACTTTGGGTAACTTTTGGTTTGGCGCTCGAGTCCATATTCCTCGGCTGCCAGGACCTCGGTCCATCTATTAGTTAGCAGATCTTGATCAGCTTGAAGCTGCTGCTGCTTTTTCTTTTGGCTTTTCGTAGTGGCTATAAGCCGGCGCTTGAAGCGCTCCTGCTCGACGGGATCCTCATGCACGATGAATTCTTCGTCGCCGAGGCTCACCTCGTCTTTGGAGAGGGGCATGTAATTGTCATCCTCTGATTCTCCATCCATTGCATGTTCCTTGGGGCTAGCTTGCCCATCCTCCCGGTCGACCTGCTTGAAGCCTGGCTGGGCGGGATTGTTTTTGTCCTCGGCATTATCCGGAGCGTTATTGTCTCTTGTGCCGGTATCGCTATTTTTGCTATGGCGAGGTTTAGAGCGGCGCCTGTGACGCCGGTGCTTAGATTGCTTCTCAAGGGGATTATCCTCCGTTGCCTCATCGCCATCACTTTCTTTGCGGGTGTCCACCATATATATATCATATGATGAGCTGGTTGTCCAGCGCCCTGCGAGCGGTGGTTCTTGTTCCTCTCCAGCATCGTCGTCCATACTGTCGATGTCTTCGGAGTCGAAATCAAGCATGTCGGTTAAGTCATCGACAGTGGCTACCAAGTGGGTGCTGGGTGGGAAACGAATTTCTTCGCCATCCGCTTCCCACTCAAGCCAGACATAGTTTGGCCAAGAGTCTCCTGACAGGGAGAGAGATTTCAGCGAATTTAGTATGTCGCCCAAGGGTGAGTGCTGAAAGATATCCGCGGAGGTGAACTCCATGATCGGTGCCCAATCAGATTCGATAGGCACAGATGTGCGTGGTTCGGAACCTATGACCGGAGACGAGTCCGAGGGTCCGATGGCACATACCTCATTGGAGGCGAAGCCTGTGTTCGGCTCTATCGCCGATGAGTGTGTGGCCTCTGTGGTGGGGTCTATCCACCTGTCCTCGGATGGAGCGATCTGCTCCGGATCTAAGGCCAGGACAGCTACAGGTGCGTTCTCCTAAACACCGTCTGATGGCAGATCTAAGTCATGCTCATCGTGACTGTACGACGCACATTTCATGGGCTCGAATCCGTCGAAGATCAAGTCTCCACGGATGTTGGCAGTATATTTCAAGATTCAAACCTGACCTGATGGCCAGGGGCATAGCTATCGATCTGCTCCAGATGGCCAAGTGAGCTGGCCCACAGTGCGAAGCCGCCGAATACGAAGATCGCATCATTGCAGATGAAAACTTCACCTGGATCGCATCATTGCAGATGGTTGAAGGATCTATCAAGCCTTATCGTGACGACATAGTGGAACTCTCAATGAAAGCACCAATGTCAGTGTCAAAACCGGCGGATCTCGGGTAGGGGGTCCCGAACTGTGCGTCCAAGGCTAATGGTAACAGGAGGCGGGGGACACAATATTTACCCAGGTTCAGGCCCTCTTGATGGAGGTAATACCCTACTTCCTGCTTGATTGATCTTGATGATAGAGTATTACAAGAGTTGATCTACCACGAGATCGTAGAGGCTAAACCCTAGAAGCTAGCCTATGATTGTGATTGTTATTGTCCTACGGACTAAACCCTCCGGTTTATATAGACACCGGAGGGGGCTAGGGTTACACAGAGTCGGTTACAGAGAAGGATATCTACATATCCGAGTTGCCAAGCTTGCCTTCCATGCAAAGGAGAGTCCCACCCGGACATGGGACGAAGTCTTCAATCTTGTATCTTCATAGTCCAACAGTCCGACCAAAGTATATAGTACGGCTGTCCGAGGACCCCCTAATCCAGGACTCCGTCAATGAGGATGATGATAGTGACCTTGATCTTGAAGAGTCTATGAGACACTTTGGTCTTATGGCTAACCTTCGCGACTACATGGTTGGAGGAAAGGAATGGGTCCTTGATAGTGGATGTACCGATCACATGACTGGAGACAAAGATATGTTTCGTGAGCTTGCTGAAAACTACGACCCTCAAAAGTATGTCACTTTTGGTGATAACTCAAAGGGTAAGGTGGTTGGCCTCGATAAGGTGACCATCTCACATGACATCTCCATACAAAATGTTATGCTCGTTGAATCTCTTGGCTATAATCTACTTTCTGTATCTAGACTAGCTGACCTTGGTTTCAATGTCCTATTTACTGAAGTAGATTGCCAAGTGTTTCGAAGATATAATCATAAAATGGTCTTTACCGGCATACGTAGAGGTGATCTATACATTGTTGATATCACTAAAAAGGCTCAACATAGAACTTGCTTAATTGCTAAATCTTCTAAAGGCTGGTTGTGGCATAGACAGTTAGGTCATGTGGGCATGCGAAATCTTGACAAGCTTATTAAAGGTGATCATATCCTTGGTGTTAAAGATGTTATATTTGACAAGGATAGACTTTGCAGTGCGTGCCAAGCAAGAAAACAGGTTGGAGGAAGCCACCCTGTGAAGAACATCATGACCACGAGGAGACCGCTCGAGCTACTTCAGATGGATCTTTTTGGTCCCAATGCCTACAAGAGTCTCGATGGTAACTCGTTTGGATTGGTCATTGTTGATGATTTTTCAAGATTTACGTGGGTGTGCTTTCTTGATGATAAATCGCAGGTCCAAAAGATCTTTAAAAACTTCACGAGGAAGGCTCAAAACCAATTTGAAGTGAAGATCAAGAAGGTTTGCAGCAACAACGGAATGGAGTTGAAGAACGCCAATGTGGACACCTTTCTTGACGAAGAAGGGATTTCACATGAGTTCTCGGCTCTGTACACACCTCAACAAAATGGAGTTGTTGATAGGAAGAACCGGACGCTCATTGAAATGACGACAATGGTGCATGATGAGTACAATATGCCAAAACACTTTTGGGCTGAAGCGGTTGAGACAGCTTGTCATGCAACAAATCATCTATATCTTCACAAGCTACTCGGCAAGACGGCATACGAGCTTCTCACCGGTAACAAACCCCAAGTTGATACTTTCGAGTATTCGGCTCAAAGTGCTACATTCTTGATAAGCATCATCATTCGAAATTTGCTCCTAAATCTCATGAAGGTTTCCTACTTGGTTATGGCTCAAACTCTCACACTTACCGTGTCTACAACAACTTCACCCGAAAGGTTGAAGAGACGGTAGATGTGAAGTTTGATGAATCTAATGGCTTGCAAGTAGAGCAATTGCCAATTGATGTAGGTGACAAAGATCCTTCATAAGCAATCCAAGACATGTATATTGGCAAGATTCACCCAACGGAGGTGAAGGAGAGTACCTCGTCCATGCAAGTGGAAGCCTCAACTTCACGCTAAGGTGAACCACAAGTTGACTTTGAGGCATCGACAAGTGGGACACATCAAGACGATGAAAAAAGGATTTATAACAAGATGAACCTCGACGACCTCCTTCTCCACCTCCACGGGAGAAAAACAATGCCAAAAACAACGAAGAAAGACAAGAGGAAGAACAAGAAAATGAAGAGGATGTTCCACACCGACCCAAACAAAAGCTCTCACGAGTTCGAGCAAGAGTCTCAAGAGATCATCCAGTCGAACAAATCTTTGATGACATTCAAACCGGGAGAATTAGTTGGTCTAAAACTCGTTTGGCTAATTTTTGTGAGCATTACTCATTCATTTCTAGCATTGAACCTATGAAGGTTGAAGAAGTGTTGGAAGATCCGGATTGGATAAATGCCATGCATGAAGAGCTACACAACTTTGAGAGGAACCAAGTGTGGACGTTGGTTAAAGAACCCGATGAGAAGCACAGTGTCATTAGAACCAAATGGGTGTTTTGGAACAAGCAAGATGAAGATGGACAAGTTGTATGCAACAAGGCTCGTCTCGTTGCTCAAGGCTACACTCAAGTAGAAGGTATGGACTATGGTGAGACATACGCCCCCGTTGCTAGACTTGAGTCCATTCGCATCTTACTTGCTTATGCCAATCATCATGTCATTACCTTATATCAAATGGACATCAAAAGTGCTTTTCTAAATGGTGAAATTGAGGAGGAAGTTTATGTTAAACAACCTCCCAGCTTTGTTAATCCTAAGAAACCCGACCATGTTTACAAACTCCACAATGCTCTTTATGGTATTAAACAAGCTCCTAGAGCTTGGTATAAATGCTTGACCAAGTTTCTTCTTTGAAAAGGGTTTGAAATTGGTGAAATTGATTCTACACTCTTTACTAAAAGGGTTAAAGGAGAATTATTTGTGTGCGAAATTTATGTTGATGATATCATATTTGGTTCAACTAACCCTCATTTTTGTAACATCCCAAATTTTCAATTTGGAATGTTATGCATAGGTCATCATTGCATATCATATTTTAATGCATTTTTGGTTGATCCTAGAAATTCTAAGGAACTCAAGGACCCACGGAGAGAGTTGGGGATTTCATTATTTTCATATTTGAGTTTTTCTCAAATTTTGAAAAGAGGATCATTTAATTTTAATTATTTTCTCTTCGAATATTTCCAATGTTAAAATAAAAGAAATATTGGAGGAAAAATATTAAAATCAAATTTTATTTTTATTTGGAGTTTTATTGCTATTTTATTTGAATTAAGAAAAATGTGTTTCTCAAAATTGCATTACTAGCCCAAATAAATGTTCACTTTGTCCGCAATATTTATTAGAGGACCGAGAAAATTTATTTCAGGATTTTTGGACTCCGTTTAGTATTTCTTTTGTTAGTTTTTCCACGTCAGATTTATTTTAAAAAAAGTGCACCGACCTAAACGGGTCGTGCCCGACCCGGACACCTCGCCCGACCGGCCTGATAAGCTGCAGGCCACCCCGCCGCCAAAACCTAGTCGCCACCCTCGATCCCTGCACCGCCGCCGCCAACTCGCGCAGCCGGCTTCGCCGTCCGCCGCTGCCACCCCACCATCACCGACCACCCCGCTGCCGCCGCCAGAGTCGCTGCTCGCCGCCGCCGGACCTCACCGAGGTAGCCGCCGCCGCCGTCCCGATTTTTTTCAAAATACCATCGGGTTTTTTAAAACCCTGGACCTAGTTTTTTTAATTAGATCGGTTCGGTTTTTTTCGGTTTAGTTAATTAGCAGACGTTCCTCCGTACGTTCGTTTTAACGAACGTTGTTCGTTAGTTAGCTGCAGATAGCGAACGTTCATTCGTTAGCCTGTTTGTCTTGTTTTATTTTCCAGGGTTTTTCCGTGATTATTTTCGATCGCGATTTCTTTCCTGATCTTCGTTTTAGTTTATCTTTTCACTCGTTTATCCGACTCAGATGAAACAGGCGCCTCGATCTTTGTCTCGAAGCCCTCTTTCTATTTAACCAACTTGAGCAAGAGTTTGGTACTATAAAATTTGACTTTAGTCCGGAATAGTGAACGAATCTTGTTTCTTTCGTAGTTGGAGATTCGTTGCTCTGTTTGATTTGATTCTTTTTGCAAACCGGAGTTCTTAAGTTGAACTTTCTGGTTAGATCTTCTTATTTGAGTTTTACCCGTACTTCTATTTTGAGTTCTTATGTATGTTTTTATCTGTTTGCGATAGAATTCCCAGAGTGCGAAGCGTGCTACTACGAGTCTCTAGGTTTTGCGGATCATCAACAAGGCAAGTAACACTTTGATCCTATCTCTTTATTACCCACTTTTTATGCATTAGTTACAATCCTCAAACATTGCATGGTTAGGATCTGATATAACATGTGGGTTTGGGAAGTAGATTATGAGGTAGAACCTATTGCCCTTTTATTATCAAACCTTTGGGAGTTACTTCTACGTTATGCTCAAGATTGCTATGCTATGCTCGTAGATGTGGTTTGGGTGAGTGTATCCATGACAGATGTGAGTATTGTTAATTAATGGTTAACTTAAGGTGGCTACTTAAATACACATCTGGGTGGATTGGATGAGGCACCCTGGAGTACCCAGTGGTTGTCAGGGCACCTGGAGAATCTAGTGTTGTCCTAGGATATCCAGGAGTACCCGTGTGATTATCCTATGGTTCGCCACCCAGGCTCAAAGGGATCATAAGATTATTCATGCTAGAAACTTCCATGTGCAGCCACAAGCCAATATGGGCTCTGGCATAGTTGAGTAAGTTGTGTGACCTCTTTCAGTGGTAGGCTAGCAGATGTAGGGGATGTAGGTGGTACTATCTACCCAGAGTAAAGAGTTAATGCTTCTGAAAGACTGTGTCTCGGTCATCCGTTTCTCAAACATCATGTAGTGCGAGAAATCCAACAGAGGAGATCGAGTCTTGTGGGGAAAAGTGTGCAAACCTCTGCAGAGTGTATGAACTAATCATGGTTAGCCGTGTCCCTGGTTATGGACATCTTGAGTATATGGTTCTTGGATTATCATGTTGATCTCATCACTCTAAATTAATTTGATTGGGTTAATTGATGTTGATTAATTGGGATTGAGTTGGAGGAACCTTCAATGTTTAACAACCACCATGATAGTTAAATAAAATTTATTCCTTTGTTGTAGGGAAAAATTGACTTTATGCAAGATCAGTAACCATAGAGCTTTCCACCAGCCATATATGCATGTAGTGATAGCATTTATTCTGTTCATTACTCTATGTGTTACATTGCCAGCATATTCCATGTGATGACCCGTTTCGGGCAGCAACATATCATGTTGCAGACTTTTCAGACGACGAGTAAGGTGCCATAGGCCGTTGTCGTTCACTCAACTATGCTGTTGGAGTTGATGGGCTCACTTTATCTTCTAATTCTTCCGCTGTTATCTTATTTAGATGGACTTAAGCCATATTATTGTAATAAGTTCTCTTTTGAGACATTCGATGTAATAAGTGTGTGATTAAAACTCTGTTATAAATCCTCAAGTACTATGTGTGTCGGCATTACCCATCCAGGGATGACACTGATGCATAGAGACTAGACTGTTTGAGGTCTAGTCGCTACAAGATGGTATCAGAGCACACGCTGACTATAGGACAAGACCACTAAGCTAAAACCATAGGTCACTCTTCTCTACTCATTTCTGACTCCCCTCCCTTTTCTATTCTATAGGATGGCGGACCCAAGGAATAAGTTTACACAACCGGATGAAGACATACCTTTTGGACGACACTTGAAGGAAGTTACTAGGTATGTGAACATTGGAATACCAAGCTTCACCGGGACCTACATCGCCACTTTACCAGAAGAGGAGCATTGGATGATTCGATTTCAAGTTCTAGGAAGGACGTTCATGCCAATCACTAAGCCCATAGAGTTTTCCTTTGATGCACCAACCTGGAGTCTAGGAAAGAGCATGGCAGCCCACATCGCCATGGGACGCATTGGAGAAGTCTACCACAAGGATCTCAAGGACACTATCTACCAGATATGTGGGTGCCGAGATGAGCAATGGGAGATGATCAACACCAGGAGGGACATGTCCATTGCAGCTTTCATCCAGGAGTTAAACCAGCACATTCGTCGCCAGGAGAACCAGATGTGCGCAGGCATGATAGATCTGAAGAAGGCAATGACCAGGATTACGGAGCTAGAGAAGGAACTCAAGTCTACACGCGACGGATATGAGGAGGAAATGATAATACTTGTGGAGAAATTTGACGACCTGACGAGGAAGCTAGGAGTATTCATGGGAGACCCCGCGCCAAGAGGAGATGACGACGATTCCAAGGACATTCGCTCGGAGGACTACATCATCATCGACAACACCGAATCAGACCCCGACGATAGCGATGATGACTATGTTGATGAAGCTGGAGGAGACATCATGGAGTCTTCCACCGATTAAAACTTCTAGTTGACCACCATATCAGTACTAGTATTTCCCCCATGTATATAGTATAGTCCGAGCACTTTTGTAACGATAGTTAGACTGATTGTATGCCCTTGTGTGAATTGATTGAAGTGATATGATTGTGATTGTCTCATGTGCATATGGGTAGTGTTTTCCCTTTAGACCTCATTCTATTCTGTTTTCTCACCTTTTCTAAACCCATCAGATGCCTCCGAGACGTGACAATGGATTTGCTTTTCCACCAGAGCTCACTCAGTTGATCCAGCAGCAGAACACCTTGATGCATCTACTAGTCCAGAATCAGAACCAAGGGAACAACAACAACGATGACAACCCACCACCACCACCACCAGTTGATCACTAAGACCATTTCCTAAGGTTGAATCCGTCGGTGTTCTCTAGTAGCACCAAGCCGATTGTTGCATATGATTGGCTCCGCAAGATTAGAAGGGAGTTGACCACTGCAGGATGCACAGATGCGGAGAGAGTGCGTTTTGCCGCACACCAACTTGATGGACCAACAACATCATGGTGGGAAAATTTCACAGCCACTTACCCCATTGACACTGTTACATGGGATCAGTTTCAGCAGGCTTTCCGCACTGCCCATGTTTTAGCAGGAGCCATGAACATGAAGAAGCACGAGTTTTGCAACTTGCGCCATGGAGGACGCACAATGGGGCAGTATGTGGATGAGTTTAGTAAGTTAGCTCGTTATGCCCCGGATGACGTCGCTACAGATGCTGCTAAGCAAGAGAAGTATCTGGAAGGACTAAATGATGAGATGAGCATGCAGTTGATGGTGGCAACTTTCAACAACTACTAGGAGTTGGTAGATAGAGCTCTTATGATTGAAGGGAAGCAGCAGCAGATAGACAGCCGCAAGAGGAAGTATGGACAAGGGAAGTACAATTCAGGAACTCAGCAGAGCCCATGTTTTACCCTGAACTCGGGAAGACACATTCACCATAACCATGGAGGCCATAATTCCAATGGAGGAAGTTCGCATAACCATAGCGACCCCAAGAATGGGAATGGGAATGGAGGAAGCAACGGCCAGAACCGCTCCAACCCAACAACGCTCGCCAAGAAGGATCTAAGTCACATTACTTGTTTCAAGTGCGGGAAGAATGGACATTACGCCACAGAGTGTTCTGAAGCAAAGAATGGAAATGGCAATGGAAGCTCTGGGAAGAAGCCCAACCCTTTCAACAGGGGACAAGTAAACCACGTTAGCGTGGAGGAGGTTGAAGCGCAACTCGATGCAATTATAGGTAAGTTTTTGGTTAAGTCATTTACTGCAATCATTCTTTTTGATACTGGTGCATCGCATTCATACATATCAAGGGGATTTGTGGATAAGTATAACTTGCCAACCCAAGCCCTTAGGTCACCCATGTTAGTAACCTCACTAGGAGCAGAGTATATGGCTAGCTTGTGGTGTGAGCGGTTACCATTAAGGATTGGTAACTACGTGTTCCCCTCAGACCTAATCATATTGGAATCACAAGGACTGGATGTAATATTAGGCATGGATTGGTTATCTAAGTATGGAGGGAACATTAACTGCGTCAGTAAGTCAATTATGCTCACCACCCCAGAAGGAAGAAGGATTAAGTATGTATTTCGGCATGTGCCGAAGAGGACTCAAGTAAATTCGTTATCAGGAGTTGTACAAGAGGAAGTACCAGTGGTGAAGGATTTCCCTAATGTATTTCCAGAGGAGTTGCCAGGCATGCCACTGGATAGAGACATTGAGTTTTTGATTGAGCTTTTGCCAGGCACAGGGCCAATATCAAAGAGACCGTATCGGATGCCCGCCCAGGATTTGGAGGAAATTAAGAAGCAGATTAAGGAGTTACTGGATAAAGGTTATATTCGCCCCAGTTCGTCACCTTGGGGATCCCCAGTACTTCCAGTGGAGAAGAAAGATGGATCATTGAGGATGGTTGCTGATTATCGTGCACTGAATGAGGTGATGATCAAGAACAAGTACCCACTGCCGATGATCAATGATTTGTTTGACCAGTTGCAAGGAGCTAAAGTATTTTCCAAGATCGATCTGTGATCAGGATACCACCAGCTGAAGATTCGATAGCAGGATATACCTAAGACAGCTTTTTACCACAAGGTATGGGTTATATGAGTTTGATCATTTGGTCTGACTAACGCACCTGCATATTTCATGAACATGATGAACAAGGTGTTTATGGAGTTTTTGGATAAGTTCGTCGTAGTGTTCATTGATGATATATTGGTTTATTCGAAGAATGAAGAGGAGCATAAGGAGCATTTGCGTTTGGTTCTTGAGAAGCTCAGGGAACATCAGTTATATGCCAAAATTCAGCAAGTGTGAGTTTTGGTTGAAGGAAGTTGGATTCCTAGGACATGTTATATCCGGAGAAGGAATAGCACTAGACCCCACCAAGGTTGTTTATGTTACTAAATGGGTAGCACCCATGTCGGTTGGAGAGATTTGGAGTTTTCTTGGACTCGCAAGATATTACAGGAGGTTCATTGAGAATTTCTCCAAGATTGCAAAACCCATGATAGAGTTGTTGAAGGACACCTAATTCAAATGGACTAAGGAGTGTGAAGCCAGTTTTCAGGAGTTGAAGAAGCGTTTAGTTATAGCCCCAGTGTTGATTCTTCTAGATCAACGAAAGGATTATCAAGTGTATTGCGACGCTTCTCGTCGAGGACTTGGAGCAGTGCTTATGCACAAGGGAAGAGTTGTTTCATATGCCTGACGACAGCTTCAACCACATGAGCAAAATTATGCTACACACGATTTGGAGTTAGCCGCTGTAGTGCATGCGTTGAAGACATGGAGACATTTTCTCATCGGAAACCATTGTGAGGTATACACGGATCACAAGAGTTTGAAATGTATCTTCACGTAGAAGGAGTTGAATCTCAGGCAGAGGAGATGGTTGGAGCTCATTAAGGATTGTGATATGAAGTTGCACTATCATCCCGGAAAGGCTAATGTAGTAGCCGATGCATTGAGCCGCAAGAGTTATGTTAATACGCTCATGACCGGAGGATTACCCAAGGAGTTAGCAGAGGATCTTTGCAAGCTATGTTTGGAAATAGTTCTGAGAGGTTATGTAGTAGCATTGGAAATTCAGTCTACCTTGATGGATAAGATCAGAGAAGCACAAAAGACTGACAAGGAGATTGCCGAGATAAAGGAAAGGATGAGCAAAGGAAAGGCTAAAGGATTTCGTGAGGATGAGAACGATAACTTATGGTTTGAGGATCGCGTATATGTGCCTAATGACCCCAAGATTAGGAAGTTGATTCTGCAGGACGCCCATGATTCGCCGTATTCGATTCACCCAGGAAACACCAAGATGTATCTTGATTTGAAGAAAAGTTTCTGGTGGACCGGAATGAAGAAGTATATTGTGGAGTACGTAGAGGTATGTGATGTATGTCAGAGAGTAAAGGCAGAGCATCAGAAGCCAGCAGGATTGCTACAGCCATTGCCAATACCCGAATGGAAGTGGGACAAGCTAGGCATGGATTTTATCACAGGATTGCCCAGGACTCGTTCAGGCTATGACTCGATATGGATTGTAGTCGATCGGTTGACGAAGGTAGCTCATTTCATCCCAGTGAAGACCACTTACACCAGTGCTAAGTTGGCAAAGATATATATGACTAGGATCGTATGTCTGCATGGAGTTCTGAGGACTATTGTATTAGTTAGAGGAACCCAGTTTACCTCAAAGTTCTGGAATTAGTTGCATGAGACTTTGGGTACCAGGCTAGAGTTCAGTACAGCCTTTCATCTACAGACAGATGGACAGACCAAGAGAGTCAATCAGATTCTGGAGGACATGTTGAGAGCTTGTGCACTAGATTATGGATCTAGTTGGGACAACAATTTACCGTATGCGGAGTTCGCTTACAACAACAGATATCAAGCCAGTTTGAAGATGGCACCTTTCGAGGCTTTGTATGGAAGGACGTGCAGGACAAAGTTGCTATGGGATGAAGTTGGAGATCGTCAGTTGTTTGGACCGGATTTGATTAAGGAGTCCGAAGAGAAGGTTAAACTGATTCGCGATAGACACAAGGTAGCCCAGTCCAGGCAGAAGAGCTATGCAGATTCTAAACGCAAGGAGACAGTTTACGAAGTCGGAGACAGAGTATATCTTCATGTGTCCCCACTTCGAGGAGTTAAGCGTTTTGGAGTTAAGGGAAAGTTAGCACCACATTTTGTGGGACCATACAAAGTTTTGGAACGTATGGGAGAAGTTGCTTACAAGCTGGAATTGCCAGAAGGATTCTCAGGAGTTCACGATGTGTTTCATGTTTCCCAATTGAAGAAGTGCCATGCAGAGATGGCCGATATTCCTGTGAGAGATACAATGTCACTGGAAGCGATTCAGCTGGATAGTGATTTGACCTACGAGGAGAAACCAGTGAAGATTCTCGAGTTTGCCAGCCAAGTCACACACAGCAAGGTTATCAAGTTCTACAAAGTTTAGTGGAGCCACCATACCGAGGATCAAGCCACCTAGGAACGAGAGGAAGACCTACAGAAGGACCACCCGCACCTATTTTCTAGCCAACCCGAATCTCGAGGGCGAGATTCATCTTAAGGGGGGTAGGTTTGTAACATCCCAAATTTTCAATTTGGAATGTTATACATAGGTCATCATTGCATATCATATTTTAATGCATTTTTGGTTGATCCTAGAAATTCTAAGCAACTCAAGGACCCACGGAGAGAGTTGGGGATTTCGCTATTTTCATATTTGAGTTTTTCTCAAATTTTGAAAAGAGGACCATTTGGTTTTAATTATTTTCTCTTCGAATATTTCCAATGTTAAAATAAAAGAGAGGGGATAAAATGACTTCTCCACAATAAAAGAAATATTGGAGGAAAAATATTAAAATCAAATTTTATTTTTATTTGGAGTTTTATTGCTATTTTATTTGAATTAGGAAAAATGTTTTTCAAAATTGCATTAGTAGCCCAAATAAATGTTCACTTTGTCCGCAATATTATTAGAGGACCGCGAAAATTTATTCAGGATTTTTGGACTCCGTTTAGTATTTCTTTTATTAGTTTTTCCGCGTCAGATTTATTTAAAAAAAGTGCACCGACCTAAACGGGTCGTGCCCGACCCGGACACCTCGCCTGGCCGGCCTTATAAGCCGCAGCCCACCCTGCCGCCAAACCCTAGCCGCTGCCCTCGATCCCCGCGCCACCGCCGCCAACCCGCGCAGCCACTGCCGCCGACCCGCGCTGCCGTCCGCCGCCGTCCGCCGTCGCCACCCCGTCGTCCTGCCCGCCGTTGCCGACCACCCCG
>NC_041383.1:487652438-487878607 GCF_002162155.2 Triticum dicoccoides | reverse complement strand
ACCGCCCGACCTCGCCGAGGCCGCCGCCGCCGCCGTCCCGGTTTTTTTCGAAAAACCATCATTTTTAAAAAAACCTTAGATCTAGTTTTTTTAATTAGATCGGTTCGGTTTTTTTCAGTTTAGTTAATTAGCGGACGTTCGTCCATACATTTGTTTTAACGAACGTTGTTCGTCACTTAGCCGCAAACAACAAACTTTCGTTCGTTAGCCTGTTCGTCTCATTTTATTTTCCAGGGTTTTTCCGTGATTATTTTCGACCGCGATTTCTGCCCTGATATTCGTTTTAGTTTATCTTTTCGCTCGTTTATCTGAATCAGATGAAACTAGCGCATAGATCTTCATATCGAAGCCCTCTTTCTGTTTAACGAACTTGAACATGATTTTGGTACTGTAAAATTTGACTTTAGTCCAGAATAGTAAATGAATCTTGTTTCTTTCGTAGTTGGAGTTTCGTTGCTCCATTTCATTTGATTCTTTTTGCAAAACGGAGTTCTTCAGTTGAAATTTCTAGTTAGATCTTCTTATTTGAGTTTTACCCGTACTTTTATTTTGAGTTCTTATGTATGTTATTATATGTTTGCGATAGAATTCCCAGAGTGCGAAGCGTGCTACTACGAGTCTCTAGGTTTTGCGGATCATCAACAAGGCAAGTAACACTTTGATCATATCTTTTTATTACCGAGTTTTCATGCATTAGTTACAATCCTCAAACATTGCATGGTTAGGATCTGATATAACATGTGGGTTTGGGAAGTAGATGATGAGGTAGAACCTATTGCCCTTTTATTATCAAACCTTGGGAGTTACTTCTATGTTATGCTCAGGATTGCTATGTTGTGCTCGTAGACATGGTTTGGGTGAGTGTATCCATGATAGATGTGAGTATTGTTAATTAATGGTTAACTTAAGGTGGCTACTCAAATACACATCTGGGTGGATTGGTTGAGGCACCCTGGAGTACCCAGTGGTTGACAAGGCACCTGGAGAATCTAGTGTTGTCCTAGGATATCCCAGAGTACCCGTGTGATTATCCTACAGTTCGCCACCCAGCCTCAAAGGGATCATAAGACTATTCATGCTAGAAATTTCCGTGTGCAACCACAAGCCAATATGAGCTCTGGCATAGTTGAATAAGTTGTGTGACCTCTTTCAGTGGTAGGCTAGCAGATGTAGGGAATGTAGGTGGTACTGTCTACCCAGAGTAAAGAGTTAATGCTTCTGAAAGACTTGATACGTCTCCAACGTATCTCTAATTTTTGATTGTTCCATGCTATTATATTACCCCTTTTGGATGTTTATGGGCTTCATTCTACATATTTATATCATTTTTGGGACTAACCTACTAACCGGAGGCCTAGCCCATATTGTTGTTTTTTGCCTATTTTAGTATTTCGAAGAAAAGGAATATCAAACGGAGTCCAAACGGAATGAAACCTTCGGCAGCATTATTTTTGGAACAAATCTGATCTAGAGAGCCTGGAGTGCAAGTCAAGAAAGCTCCAAGGGCCCCACGAGATAGGAGCCCCCCCCCGTAGGGTGCGCCCCCTGTCTCGTGGGCCCCTCGGGGGTCCAACGACGTACTTCTTCCTCCTGTATATACCTACGGACCCCGAAAACATCCAGGAGCACCACGAAACACAATTTCCATCGCCGTAAGCTTCTCTATCCGCGAGATCCCATCTTGGAGCCTTCGCCGACGCTCTGCCGGAGGGGGAATCGACCACAGAGGGCTTCTACATCAACACCATAGCCTCTCCGATGAGTTGTGAGTAGTTTACCACAGACCTACGGGTCCATAGTTATTAGCTAGATGGCTTCTTCTCTCTTTTTGAATCTCAATATAATGTTCTCCCCCTCTCTTGTGGAGATCTATTCAATGTAATCTCTTTTTGCGGTGTGTTTGTCGAGATCTGATGAATTGTGGGTTTATGATCAAGTTTATCTATGAATAATATTGGAATCTTCTCTGAATTCTTTTATGTATGATTGAGTTATCTTTGCAAGTCTCTTCGAATTATCAGTTTGGTTTGGCCTACTAGATTGATCTTTATTGCCATGGGAGAAGTGCTTAGCTTTGGGTTCAATCTTGCAGTGATCTTACCCAGTGACAAAAAGGGTTGCAAGACATGTATTGTATTGTTGCCATCGAGGATAACAAGATGGGGTCTATATCATATTGCATGTGTTTATCCCTCTACATCATGTCATCTTGCTTAAAGCGTTACTCTGTTCTTATGAACTTAATACTCTAGATGCAGGAAGGAGTCGGTCGATGTGTGGAGTAATAGTAGTAGATGCAAGCAGGAGTCGGTCTACTTGTTATGGACGTGATGCCTATATACATGATCATGCCTAGATAATCTCATAACTATGCGCTTTTCTATCAATTGCTCGACAGTAATTTGTTCATCCACCGTAATACTTATGCTATCTCGAGAGAACCCTCTAGTGAAACCTATGGCCCCCGGGTCTATCTCTTATCATATTTGCTTTCAATCTATCTTTATTTGCATCTTTACTTTTTGCATCTATATTACAAAATACCAAAAATATATTATTATCTCTCTATCAGATCTCACTTTCGTAAGTGGCCGTGAAGGGATTGACAACCCCTTTATTGCGTTGGTTGCGAGTTCTCAGTTTGTTTGTGTAGGTGCGTGGGACTTTTGAGGAGCCTCCTACTGGATTGATACCTTGGTTCTCAAAACTAAGGGAAATACTTACGCTACACTTGCTGCATCACCCTCTCCTCTTCGGGGAAAACCAACACTAGCTCAAGACGTAGCAAGAAGGATTTCTGGCGCCGTTGTCGGGGAGGTCTTCACTCAAGTCAAGACATACCAAGTACCCATCACAAACCCATCTCCCTCGCATTTACATTATTTGCCTCTCGTTTTCCTCTCCCCCACTTCATCCTTGCCGTTTTATTCGCCCTCTCTTTCCCAATCTCCTCCTCTCTCTTTCGCTTGCATTTTTGTTTGCTTGTGTCTCCATGTGCCTTCTATGTGCTTGCATCTTTGCTTGCTAAAAATCTATTGATATGGATCCATTTAAAGTGTTCTACTTGGATTATCTTCTATCCTTATGCTCTCGCGCTGAAACCCCAACTAGCCTAGTTGATGGGAAATCTTTAGATGAGCATGCTCATTTTGTGCGTCATCATTTATCTGAAAAAGGGAAGGTATTATCATATCATATAAATAGTTTTCTATGCTATGCTTGGAATCTTTGTGAAATTTGTGATTTTACTTGTTGCTCTAAGAACCCTAAAAAACACCTTCCCTACCTATGTGAGTTCAATGATAATGAAATCTTATCTTCTTATGCTAAAGGTGTTTATAGTTACTATGATATCGAACAAATTGAAGAATTTGTCGTTTTTAAGGGTGCTCATGAAGTTGCTTCTTTGATTGAAAAGTATGATTTTACTCTCAACAAGTCTGAAAATTCCGTCATACTTAAATATTGTAATGAAAACTTTGCTCATAATGTCTATGTCCAAGAATTTACTGAAAGAATGACCATTGCTTTGGAAGAAAATAATGATATGCATGAATCTATAGATAATGATGATTCCGTTGATTTGATTGAAATATCCCTTGATGAACATGATGCTTGCTATTCTTGTGGCCATGATGCCAATATTTATGAAGATGAATTTGCTATAGTTCCTTATGTTAAACATGAGATCGTTGCTATTGCACCCATACTTGGTAGTTCCTTCGATGAAAAACTTGATTGCAATGATTTTACTATAAATTATCTTGATGTCAATTGTGCTAATAATATGCAAAACCCTAAGCTTGGGGATGCTAGTTTTGCTATGTTTACTACTTGTTGCAATGATCATGATTGGGGTAATTCTTCTTATGTTCTTGAAAATTTATTTGAGACCCTTGATGAATATGAGATTGATAATAACGTTTGCAATAATATTGAAAGTGGGTTTGGAAGAGTGTCAACTTTAGATCCCACATATTTATATAGTGTTCAATCTTATGAAGTTTTTGATAAAAGTGGGTTTGGAGCGGTCATGACTTTAGTTAATGATAATCCCACTGTTTTGGAAGAGTGTCAACTTTGCATGCATGTGCATCATGTTGAGAATATGTTATGTGATAGCTATTTTGTTGAATTTGCTTATGATCCTACATGTAATTATTATGAGAGAGGAAAATATGGTCGTAGAAATTTGCATGTTACTAAATTACCTCTCTTCATGTTGGGATTGCTATCATCTCTTTGTTCTTCCTTGCATATGCTAGTTTTTGCTTGCCTTGATAATTTGTTTGTTTAAAAGATGCCTATGCATAGGAAGTATGCTAGACTTAATTGTGTTTGTCACATGTTTTATGATGCTCTCTTTGTGCTTCAATTCTTGTCTTTCATGTGAGCATCATTGAAATCTCAATGCCTGGCTAGGGGCGCTAAACGATAGCGCTAGTTGGGAGGCAACCCAATTTTCTTTATTTTTTGTTTTTGCTCATTTTTAGGAATAAATCTTGCATCTACTCTCTGTTTAGATGTTTTTTTATCTTTTAATTAGTGTTTGTGCCAAGTAGAACCTATAGGATAACCTACGATGATAGTTGATTTGATTCTGCTGAAAAACAGAAACTTTGCCCGCACGAATCTAATTTTGTTAAATCACAGGAACGTGTTTTTGCGTTGATTCTTTTTTCTGCTGTTAAATAGACAAATTGTCCAGGACTTCCTATTTTGGTAGGAGTTTTAGAGTTCCAGAAGTTTGTGTTAGTTACAGATTGCTACAGACTGTTCTGTTTTTGACAGATTCTGTTTTTCGTGTGTTGTTTGCTTATTTCAATGAATCTATGGCTAGTAAACTAGTTTATGAACCATAAAGAAGTTGGAATACAGTAGGTTTAACACCAAAATAAATAAATAATGAGTTCATTACAGTACCTTATGTGGTGGTTTTGTTTTTCTTTCACTAACGGAGCTTATAAGATTTCCTGTTGAGTTTTGTGTTGTGAAGTTTTCAAGTTTTGGGTAAAGCTTTTATGGACTATGGAATAAAGGGTGGCAAGAGCCAAAGCTTGGGGATGCCCGTGGCACCCCAAGATATTCAAGAGTAGCCAAAAGCCTAAGCTTGGGTATGCCTCGGGAAGGCATCCCCTCTTCCGTCTTCGTTCATTGGTAACTTTACTTGGAGCTATATTTTTATTCGCCACATGATATGTGTTTTTATTGGAGCGTCGTGTATTATATTAGTCTTTGCTTGTTAGTTTACCACAATCATCCTTGCTGTACACACCTTTTGGGAGAAGCCTATTTGATTAGAATTTGCTAGAATACTCTATGTGCTTCACTTATATCTTTTGAGCTTGATAGTTTTTGCTCTAGTGCTTCACTTATATCTTTTAGAGCACGGTGGTGTCTTAATTTTGAATAAATTGCTAGTCTCTCATGCTTCACTTATATTATTTTGAGAGTCTTTTAGAACAGCATGGTATTTGCTATTGTCATAAAGTTGTTCCTAGAATGATGAGCATCCAAGTTGGGTATAATAAAAACTATCATAGGAAGTGAATTGGATGCTATGATCAACTTGATACTTGATAATTGTTTTGAGATATGGAGGTAGTGATATTAAAGTTATGCTAGTTGGGTGATTATGAATTTAAAGAATTCTTGTGTTGAAGTTTGTGATTCCCGTAGCATGCATGTATGGTGAACCGCTTGTTGATGAAGTTGGAGCACAATTTTATTTATTGATTCTCTTCCTTATGAGTGGCGGTCGGGGACGAGCGATGGTATTTTCCTACCAATCTACCCCCCTAGGAGCATGCGCGTAGTGCTTTGGTTTTTGATGACTTCTAAATTTTTACAATAAGTACATGAGTTCTTTTGACTAATGATGATTCCATGGATTATACGCACTATTTCACCATTCCACCATTGCTAGCCTCTCTTGTGCCGCGCAATTTTCGCCGGTACCATACACCCACCATACTCCTTCCTCAAAACAGCCACCATACCTACCTATTATGGCATTTCCATAGCCATTCCGAGATATATTGCCATGCAACTTTCCACCGTTCCATTCATATGACACACATTACTTTTGTCATATTGCTCTTTGCATGATCATGTAGTTGACATCGTATTTGTGGCAAGGCCACCTTCTAATTTTCATACATTTCGCTCTTGATTCATTGCATATCTCGGTATACCGCCGGAGGCATTCATATAGAGTCATATTTTGTTCTAGCTTTGAGTTTTAAATCCATAAAAGTGTGATGATCTTCATTATTAGAGCATTGTCCTCGTGAGGAAAGGATGATGAAGGCTATGATTCCCCCACAAGTCGGGATGAGACTTCGGACTTTACAAAAAGAAAAAAAAGAAAAAAATGAGAAAAGAAAAAATGAGAAAGGCCAAAAAAAGAAGGCCAAAGAAAAAAAAGAGAAAAAGAAAAATAAAAAAAATAAAATGAGAGAAGAAGAGAGAAGGGACAATGCTACTATCTGTTTTTCCACACTTGTGCTTCAAAATAGCACCATGATCTTCATGATAGAGAGTCTCATATGTTGTCACTTTCATATACTAGTGGGAATTTTTCATTATAGAACTTGTCTTGTATATTCCAATGATGGGCTTCCTCAGAAAGTGCCCTAGGTCTTCGTGAGCAAGCAAGTTGGATGCACACCCACTTAGTTTCTTTTGCTGAGCTTTCATATATTTATAGCTCTAGTGCATCCGTTGCATGGCAATCCCTACTCACTCACATTGATATCTATTAATGGGCATCTCCATAGCCCGTTGATACGCCTAGTTGATGTGAGACTATCTTCTCCTTTTTTGTCTTTTCCACAACCACCATTCGATTCCGCATATAGTGCTATGTCCATGGCTCACGCTCATGTATTGCGTGAAAGTTGAAAGAGTTTGAGATTATTAAAGTATGAAACAATTGCTTGTCTTGTCATCGGGGTTGTCGGATTTCGGGTTCCGGCAGACCCTCAAGGTTCGAACTCTGGGTTGCACGCGGAGATCGCACCTCCTACCTACCTACGTCTCGTCGCCTCGCAAGGATCTAAACTACACAAAGAACAACACAAGGGACACAAGGTTTATACTAGTTCGGGCCACCATTGTGGTGTAATACCCTACTCTAGTTTGTGGTGTGGTAGATTGCCTTAGGGGCTGGAGATGAACAATACAAGGAAGAACTGCCTCACGAGGGGAGGAGTTCTTGTGGTGGTGGTGCTGGCTAAGGTTCCAATTCTCCACTCTCTCTCTCTCTTTCCCTCTGGACGCCCCCTACTCTTGTGGTGGCTAGTCATATTTATAGAGCAAGGCCTTGGTCCTCTTCCCAAATATTGAGCGGGAAGGGCGCCAACAATTGGCCATTTTGAAGGGGAACATCTAGTACACTTATCCTGGCTAAAGTCGGTCCTCGCCTGCCAAAGGCTTTGACGGTGACGCCGGCTTGGGCTCCACGATGACCTCCATCCTGCCGTTCTGCTGGTCTTGGTCTTGTTGCACCGAAATGGTTGCCTTTGCTTGATACTCTTGCCTGCGCTTGCCCCCTTTGCACCAAAGAGGAAACAAGGACTCTATGTAGGCCGACGCCCACCTGGCGCCTGCCTGGCTTCGGTCGTCATGGCTTGCGTCATGGGCACCTCGTGAGGTACCCCGCCTTGATCTCTCCGCCTCCTCGTGAGCCAGCCTGACGAGGCTGTGCCCGAGGAAGCTTCCTGTCGTCCCGCGAGGCTTGGCCCCTCGCGAGGGTCTTGAGCATGTGTTGATGAAGATGGGTCGTACTAGGCCACTCCTTGAGCCACGCCGCAGGCCGCAGGCAGGCAAGTCTGGGTACCCCCGTTCCTAGAACGCCGACAGTAGCCCCCGGGCCCAAGGCGCGCCTAGACTTGGCTTAGCAGAGAAGCGAAGGGGCAAGTGCGAAGCACTGCGAGCCCCATCATCCTGCGGCCTTGGGCGCTGCGTGGCGGTTGATTGGACGTGGGCGTCGTTGTAGTTAGACCTGCTTAGGTTTTGCGTCTTTTGTTCCTGCGAGGAGCCAAGAACACACCCCGTGGGGGTTTGTAAGGTGCATGTAGTTCCATTTGTTAATATGATCCTTGTCGTGAAGCGGTGTGAGATGCTCGTCCCGTCTTAGCTTAGTTTTTCCTTTCAAACCTCGCGAGGGCTTGGTGCTCTGCGCCGACAGGTCCCGGTCCCAAGGCAAGTCTCAGCCGTCGCTGGTATGCCAGGTCGCGATGCCGTGGTCAAGGCCAGGAGGTGAGTGGCCCGGGGTCCAGTAAGAGCCCCTGAGTCATGATGCTTAGGAGGTCCCCTTTAGCGCTCGAGTAGCCATCGTTCGGTGAGAAAGGAGCGCGACGTTGTCAAAACGGGACTGCATTAGGTGCGAGGTCGATGCTGCGATAGCTAGTATTTCTGGAGGATGACTTATCTCGGGAGTCAGAAGCCACTCCTTGGCGCGGCACCAGGCCCGCACATCGGCAGCTGAGGAGTTGCTTGGCGAGGTCCCCAGGTGCCTCTTCCCTCTCGCCTTTACTCCCCTTCGTGCTCTACGTCCTCAGGTCCCGACCCTCGAGCGAGCTCAGCCGTTGCTGGTATGCCAGGTCGCGATGCCGTGGACAAGGCTAGGAGGTGAGGGCTGGAGAGCCAGTAAGAGTCCATGAGTCACGATGCTCAGGTACACCCCCCCTTTAACATGCAGGCGGTTCGCGCGGACGAGAGTGAAGGAGACGCTGTGAAGGCATTGCCTGACGCTGCTCCTTAAAGAGATCCTGCGAGCTCATCACAAGAAGAACGAGAGTTTGCCGTTACAGTTGCCAGTTAGCTGCTGGTTGCTCTGGAAGGGTGACGAGGGCACTGAAGGCTTGGTGAGGTGGCGCCTTGCGGGGTTGCCGCAGCCAGAGCTCAGCCAATCAGGTTTGTCGACGTTGCAGGGACGGACCCATGCGCAAGCGTCGTGCCGTTAGGTAGCAGCTCCATCAGTTGGTGTCAATCGAGCGGGCGATTAAGTCAAGCATGTTAATGATGAAGAAGCAAATCCATTTAGATAGGCGCAGAAAAAGGCGAACATCGCTGGGTCGGGCCCGAGCGACTTGGGGATAATGCAGCCCGAGGGGCGCCCCCAACAAAGTAAGCTAAAACATGAACAAAAGGGATACATGCCGCAGGGACGGACCCACACGGCCTGGGAATGATGCAGCCCTGAGGGCGCTCCCAGCTAAAAATGAAACTCGGAGGACGTCACCTGATGATGTTGAAGATGAAGGGATGCTGAAGTAGCGGACGACGCGCACTGTGGAAGCCGATCTTTACGAGCCCCCAGGCCCAGGAGCCTCGAGAGGCTCCGGAGGCGCTGGCGGCTCCTCGCGGACCATCTCCATCTCTGCCAGGACTGTGGAATGTCTGGCCGCTTGAGCCTCCAGGATGCTCCTCATGAGGCGCTGACGCACGGCATCCGCGTTCGGCAAGCCGTAAGGCATGCGAACATAGCTGTGGGGTGGACCTTCGCAGCGCCCCACATGTGAGGGCCAAAGGCGGTCCTGAGAGGCGGCTCAGTTCAGCCCTGGTATGTTGATGCAGACGTGCAGCCCACCATCCTTGCCCGAATGGGGAGCTGCGGCGGGTAAGCGGCGGCTGCCACTCATGACTCTTGACTCCTGCAGCTCTTGAATAATCTTGCTGACGAACTCCTGAGGGTTTGGCCCTCCTTGCCTTGCTCCTTCCTGAGGGAAACGTTCTTTGAAACACGCCTTCAAGTGGTGCCTGAGCGCCTCCCTCGTGATCTTAGCAAAGTCGATGGCCCTCCAGGAGAGAGCCCCCGAGCCTTGCTCGAGGAGGGCGCCGGGCGCGCCTTCCTATGCGACAGAAGGAGGCGCCCCCGGAACGGGCGCGAACCCTGAGGGGCCTGCCTCCCAAGGGTTTGGACCAGGCGATGTCTTCTTCTTCTTAGGGACTGCCTCGGGAAGCCTTCCGCTCCTGTGATCTGGGTCTTCAATTGACGCGGCTTGAAAAGCACGCTCCAGAGAACACACAGCATCTCTCTCTTCACAAGGCACCGTGATGACTCCACCGCTTCCTGGCATCTTGAGGACATTGTAGCCGTGATGAGTCATGGCCATGAACTTAGCCAAAGCTTGGTACCCGAGGATGACATTGTACGGCAGGCGAATGTGCGCGACGTTGAAGTCAATGATCTCGGTGATGTAGTTGTCGCGCTTCCCAAAGGTAACAGGAAGGCGGACCTACCCTATCGGAACCGTGGAACCATCAGTGACTCCTGAGAAAGGCTTGGTTGGCTGAAGCTGATTGTATGGCACTTGGAGATTGTTGAATGTCTCGACGGACAGGACATTGAGCCCTACTCCGCCATTGTTGAGGGTCCTGGTGACTTGCACGTTGCTGATGATTGGGGAACAAAGCATCGGGAGGACTCCGGCTGTGGCTGCACACTTGAGCTGATCCGCTGAGTTGAACGTGATGGCGCATGCTGACCACCTGAGGGGGCGTGTGGCCTCGAGCTTGGGGAGGACTACATTCACTTTGCGAGCAAACTGCTTGAAGATGCACTGAGAGGCTGGGGCCTGAGCGCCGCCCAGGATGCAAGCGATTGCGTGCGGCTCCTGGAAGCCCCCAGCCCCCTCGTCCTGATGATGGTCTTCATTCCTCCTCGGCTGTGGTGGCAGAGGAGGGAGGCTCGCGTTGCCTTGTGGGTGATCCTCTTGGGGCTAATCCCTCCAACCTCCCTCGTGAGGCTGGTCCTGCTAGTGGTCCTCGCGAGGTCGGTCACTCCACCGTTGGAGAGGGCCACAGTCTTCCCATCGTCCTCCACCTCTTCCTCCTCCTCGGCCATAGCCCCAGTTGTTGCGCTCGGGGCATCGGCCGGCACGCATGTCCCGCACGGCCCTGAGCTCTTAGCATTCGTTGGTGTTGTGGGTGTGGAGGTCATGGTACACGCAGTACCGGCTGCCCTTGGATGACTCAGGCTGATCCCTGCCTCGCTTGGTGTCCGGCTCTGCTGCAAGCACGACAGCCCCCTTGCGCTTCATGTCCTTGACCTTGGGTTTCTTCTCTTCTGGGTCGGCTGCCGGCAGCTCAAGGAGGGAAAGGCGTCCTTCCTCAGCCCTGGCGCACTTGGTCGCCAAGTTGAACATCTCCAGGGAGGTGTACCGGTCTTCATGGATCGCGAGCTCCTCTTTCATCTTGACGTCACGCACGCCGTCGGAGAAGGCTGAGATGATGGCCTCCTCAGACACCCTGGGGATCTTAAGGCGAGCGTTGTTGAAACGCTGGATGAACTTTTGCAGGGTCTCTCCTGGCTGCTGCTTGATGCGGCGCAAGTCGCTTATGGCCGGGGGCCGGTCGTGGGTGCCTTGGAAGTTGGCGATGAATCGGTGCGCATCTCGTTCCAGGAGGAAATAGTGCCAGGAGCCAGGTTCAGGAGCCAGGTGCGGGTACCGTCCTTGAGCGCCATGGGAAACCAGTTCACCATGACCTTCTCGTCCCCGTTGGCGGCTTCAATGCCCAGCTCATAGAGCTGGAGGAACTCCGCAGGGTCAGCCGTGCCATCGTAGCGCGGGGGCAGATATGGCTTGAACTTGCCCGGCCTGGCCACGCTGCACAGCTCGGCGGTGAAGGCACAACAGCCTGCAGTGGCCATGGGAGGCCTTTGGTGACGGAGAGCTCGATCTTGGAAGTCTCCGTGCGCTGCCGCACGCGGGGTCTTGGCGCGCTGGAGCAGGAGCACGGTTGTGATGGGCCGGTGCGGGGAGCACACGGGCAGCTCTTGGGGACGAGGGATCTCTTGGCAGCTCTTCTCTTGTTGTGCTGGCGCCGGATGGAGTGGGTTCCGTCCAGGGGCCACGTGCCTTGGGGCCAAGGTGCCTTCTTGAGGGGGAGGCGGCTGAGGCGCCCCCAGAGCTTCGTTGCCCGCACAGGGCGGGGCGTGGTGTAGCGAGAGGGATGGCGCAGGGGATCCCCCAGCGGCGCTGACGAGCTCGGTGATGCGGGCGAGCCACTCGTCATAGAGGTCATCGACGGGACGGTAGTGCAGGAGCTCCCGCGCCAGGAGCAGCGCGGCGTGCACGTACGCAGGAGTGCGACGGGCATGGGATGAGGAACCGGCTGGAGTCAGCGACGGGGTGGCGGTGCGGCCCTCTCGCTGCACCGAAGGATGCAGGGATGACGCCTGCTGCTCGTTCCCCACCGGGCCGGTGGCGGTGTTGACGGCAGGCGATGGGGAACGGCGGCGGCACCCGCTGACGGGGGCCGTCTGGGCAACATGAGTGGCGAGAGCGGCCCGACGCTCGGCGTGGGCTCGACGAGCGTCTGACATGGATGTGACGGGCGGGGAAACACAGGGTGGCGGAAGGCGGATTCCGGTGCACCCCTACCTGGCGCACCAAATGTCAGATTTCGGGTTCCGGCAGACCCTCAAGGTTCGAACTCTGGGGTGCGCACAGAGATCGCACCTCGTACCTACCTACGTCTTGTCTCCTCGCAAGGATCTAAACTACACAAAGAACAACACAAGGGACACAAGGTTTATACTAGTTCGGGCCATCATTGTGGTGTAATACCCTACTCTAGTTTGTGGTGTGGTAGATTGACTCAGGGGCTGGAGATGAACAATACAAGGAAGAACTGCCTCGCGAGGGGAGGAGTTCTTGTGGTGGTGGTGCTGGCTAAGGTTCCAATTCTCCACTCTCTCTCTCTCTCTCCCTCTAGACGCCCCCTACTCTTGTGGTGGCTAGTCCTATTTATAGAGCAAGGCCTTGGTCCTCTTCCCAAATATTAAGCGGGAAGGGCGCCAACAATTGGCCATTTTGAAGGGAACATCTAGTACACTTATCCTGGCTAAAGTCGGTCCTCGCCTGCCAAAGGCTATGACGGTGACGCCGGCTTGGGCTCCAGGATGACCTCCATCCTGCCGTTCTGCTGGTCTTGGTCTTGTTGCACCGAAATGGTTGCCTTTGCTTGATACTCTTGCCTGCGCTTGCCCCCTTTGCACCAAAGAGGAAACAAGGACTCTGCGCAGGGCGGCACCCGCCTAGCGCCCGCCTGGCTTCCATCGTCATGGCTTGTGTCATGGGCACCTCGTGAAGTACCCCGCCTTGATCTCTCCGCCTCCTCGCGAGCCAGCCTGACGAGGTTGTGCCCGAGGAAGCTTCCTGTCGTCCGCCCCGCGAGGCTTGGCCCCTCGCGAGGGTCTTGAGCATGTGTTGATGAAGATGGGCCATACTGGACCACTCCTTGAGCCACGCCGCAGGCCGCAGGCATGCAAGTCTGGGTACCCTCGTTCCCAGAACGCCGACAGGGGTTGCACATGATTAAATACTTTGTGTGATGAAGATAGAGTAACAGCCAGACTATATGATTTTGTAGGGATAACTTTCTTTAGCCATATTATTTTGAGAAGACTTGATTACTTTGATTAGTATGCTTGAAGTATTACTATTTCTTATGTCAATATGAACTTTTATTTTGTATTCATTTGGATCTGAACATTCATGCCACAATGAAGAAAATTACATTATGAATTATGCTAGGTAGCATTCCACATCAAAAATTCTCTTTTTATCACTTACCTACTCGAGGACGAGTAGGAATTAAGCTTGGGGATGCTCGATACGTCTCCAACGTATCTATAATTTTTGATTGTTCCTTGCTATTATATTACCCCTTTTGGATGTTTATGGGCTTTATTCTACATATTTATATCATTTTTGGGACTAACCTACTAACTAGAGGCCCAGCCCATATTGCTGTTTTTTTGCCTATTTCAGTATTTCGAAGAAAAGGAATATCAAACGGAGTCCAAACGGAATGAAACCTTCAGGAGCGTTATTTTTGGAACAAATCTGATCCGGAGAGCCTAGAGTGCAAGCCAGGAAAACTCCAAGGGCCCGACGAGATAGGAGGGCGCCCCCTGTAGGGCGCGCCCCCCTGTCTCGTGGGCCCCTCGGGCGTCCACCGACGTACTTCTTCCTCCTATATATACCTATGGCTCCCGAAAACATCCAGGAGCACCACGAAACACAATTCCCACCGCCGTAACCTTCTGTATCCGCGAGATCCCATCTTGGAGCCTTCGCAGGCACTCTGCTAGAGGGGAAATCGACCACGGAGGGCTTCTACATCAACACCATAGCCTCTCCGATGAGTTGTGAGTAGTTTACCATAGACCTACGGGTCCATAGTTATTAACTAGATGGCTTCTTCTCTCTTTTTGGATCTCAATACAATGTTCTCCCCCTCTCTTGTGGAGATCTATTCGATGTAATCTCTTTTTGCGGTGTGTTTGTCGAGATCCAATGAATTGTGGGTTTATGATCAAGTTTATCTATGAATAATATTGGAATCTTCTCTGAATTCTTTTATGTATGATTGAGTTATCTTTGCAAGTCTCTTCCAATTATCAGTTTGGTTTGGCCTACTAGATTGATCTTTCTTGCCATGGGATAAGTGCTTAGCTTTGGGTTCAATCTTGCGGTGACCTTACCCGGTGATAGAAAGGGTTGCAAGACAGGTATTGTATTGTTGCCATCGAGGATAACAAGATGGGGTTTATATCATATTGCATGTGTTTATCCCTCTACATCATGTCATCTTGCTTAAAGCATTACTCTGTTCTTAAGAACTTAATACTCTAGATGCAGGCAGGATTCGGTCGATGTGTGGAGTAATACTAGTAGATGCAGGCAGGAGTCGGTCTACTTGTTATGGACGTGATGCCTATATACATGATCATGCCTAGATAATCTCATAACTATGCACTTTTCTATCAATCGCTCGACGGTAATTTGTTCATCCACCGTAATACTTATGCTATCTCGAGAGAAGCCTCTAGTGAAACCTATGGCCCCCGGGTCTATCTCTTATCATATTTGCTTTCAATCTATCTTTATTTGCATCTTTACTTTTTGCATCTATATTACAAAATACCAAAAATATATTATTATCTCTCTATCAGATCTCACTTTGGTAAGTGCTCGTGAAGGGATTGACAACCCCTTTATTGTGTTGGTTGTGATTTCTCAGTTTGTTTGTGTAGGCACGTGGGACTTTTGAGGAGCCTCCTACTGGATTGATACCTTGGTTCTCAAAACTGAGGAAAATACTTACGCTACACTTGCTGCATCACCCTCTCCTCTTCGGGGAAAAACAACGCTAGCTCAAGACGTAGCAAGACCGTGTCTCGGTCATCCGTTTCTCAAACATCATGTAGTGCGAGAAATCCAATGGAGGAGATCGAGTCTTGTGGGGAAAAGTGCACAAACCTCTGCAGAGTGTATAAACTAATCATGGTTAGCCATGTCCCTGGTTATGTACATCTTGACTATCTGGTTCTTGGATTATCATGTTGATCTCATCACTCTAAATTAATTTGATTGGGTTAATTGATGTTGCTTAATTGTGATTGTGTTGGAGGAACCTTCTCAATGTTTAACAACCACCATGATAGTTAAATAAAATTTATTCCTTTGTTGAAGGAAAAAATTGGCTTTATGCAAGAACAGTAACCATAGAGCTTTCCACCAGCCATATATGCATGTAGTGATAGCATTTATTCTGTTCATTACTCTATGTGTTACATTGCCAGCATATTCCATGTGTTGACCCGTTTCGGGCTGCAACATATCATGTTGCAGACTTTTCAGACGACAGTAAGGTGCCATAGGTCGTTGTCGTTCACTCAGGTATGCCGTTGGAGTTGATGGACTCACTTTATCTTCCAAGCCTTTCGTTGTTATCTTATTTAGATGGCCTTAAGCCATATTATTGTAATAAGTTCTCTTTTGAGACATTCGGTGTAATAAGTGTGTGATTAAAACTCTATTATAAATCCTCAAGTACTGTGTGTGTCAGCATTACCGATCCAGGGATGACACTGATGCACAGAGACTAGACTGTTTGAGGTCTGCTCGCTACAATTTTAGTGAAAAGTTTGCAAAGCTTATGTTGGAGAAGTTTGAAATGTCTATGATGAGTGAACTCAAATTCTTTCTTGGTTTGTAAATCAAGCAAACTAAGGAGGGAACCTTTATCTCTCAAACAAAGTATACCAAGGACTTATTCAAGAAGTTCAACATGCAAGAATGCAAAGGTATGAGTACCCCCATGCCTACTAGTGGACATCTTGACTTGACTAAGGATGGCGAACCGGTTGACCAAAAGGTTTATCGCTCTATGATGGGTTCATTGTTATATCTATGTGACTCCCATCCGATATCATGCTAAGTGTGTGCATGTGTGCACGATGTCAAGCGGCCCCCAAAGAATGTCATCTTAAGGCTGTGAAAAGGATAGTGAGATACTTAATTCATACACCAAATTTTTGGCATTTGGTATCCTAAGAGGACTTTTTTTAATCTTGTTGGCTACTCCGATTCGGACTATGCCGGTGACAAGGTTGATAGAAAGTCCACTTGTAGTTGTCAATTTCTTGGTAGATCTCTTGTGTCTTGGTCCTCCAAGAAACAAAACTCGGTATCCTTATCCACCTTCAAAGCGGAATACATTGCTGCCGGTTCATGTTGTCCTCAATTACTTTGGATGACCCAAACCCTTAAAGATTATGGGATTTATGTGAAACATGTTCCATTGCTTTGTGACAATGAGAGTGCTATTAAGATTGCTCATAATCCCTGCAACATTCTCGAACTCAGCATATTGAAGTTTGTCATCATTTCATTCGAGATCATGTTGCTAAGAGAGATATCAAACTTAAGCATGTTCATACTGATAAGCAATTGGCGGATATATTCACCAAACCACTTGATGAGAAAGTGTTTTGCCGTTTGAGAGGTGAATTGAACATTATTGATGCCTCAAACTTGGAGTATAAACTCCATGTGGATGCATGCAAGGCGTGAGCCTTTCTATGACTAATCCTTGATATTTCTCTTATGATGATGATCATATATATTGGATATACTTGTACTCTTGCATGTCATCTAACCCTTGCAGGTACTTGGATAAGCCCAGCTCTATGAGATCGCAACTCAATCACATTTTAAGCAATCTCTACATCTCCATGTCTCTACAAAATGGTGGTTGAAGACAAGGAAGCACAAATCCTTTCAATATATCCTTTGACAATTTCTTTATATCAAATTTCATGATTGTCATTTTGGATACACAAGTGCTCTTCCTTGCAAGACTAACCCATGTAGGTAGATGAACTTCAACTACAAGTGGTGCTCCCAACTCTTGATGAACTACATCAACCTTGAGCACCCTACACTAGTTCAACTACATGATTAAGATCAACACCACCACCAAGGTATGTCATTCAAACTTAGAGAAGCTTTACCCCAAGACATGGGTCAAAGCAACTTAACAAGATGTGAATACATCAAAATGCTTAAACAAAAAATGGCAACCCCATTTTGAGCTTAAACGATGAGTATGACCTATGATCAAGTGTATTCACTTGACTCCTAAGTCAATATACTCTAACATAGGTGACTTTGTCGCCGACCAATTCTACATGAAGTTCTCTATTGTTTCTCCGTGTTCTTGCATTTATCTTTTGCTTGCTAGTTCCCCTTTTCAAAAAAAAACTTCATCTAGATTTCTTTTCTTTTCTCTCTTATGTTCTGCATTCCTTGCATCCAATTCATGGCAAATCCTTTAGTTAATTCCTTGCAAATTCTTGTGAGATCTTATTTGCCCAAGTGAGCTGAGGTGACAAGTGTTTTCTCTCTGGGTTGAACTCGGCCTCACCGGTTTGTTTACTTTGGCTGAACTGAACCATCTCGGTGCCATCAAAAGTAACATCTCGGTGCTACCGATCTCAATGCTGAGAAAAGTACTGTGTCATTTGCATCCTGCATATTTTTCCCAGCTCCACTCAATGATATTTGTCCTCTACTAGCATCCTACTACATGTTGCTTTGTAATGTGACTCGAGGACCACACATACTTGACTCATGCTCTAGAAGACCCTTCTTGGAAATTGATGTCAAAGGGAGAGAGAGATCACATCAAAACTTATAAGAGAGAATGCACACTTAAAGCTTCTCCTGATGCTCCTAGTCTTAAGAGGAAAGTTGTCTCATGTCTTCAAGAGGGGAAATACATGATAGTATATGTTACAATTATCTTGCTCTGATTTTCTATTACCCTATCTTCTCCCATTATCCAATGTCAGATTCAGGGGGAGAGAGCTCAGTCCTAAGGGAAGAAAATCTCTCGAATTCATTGCATATCTTTATTCTTGGGGACATGTCTATAACCAACTAGAGTACCCAGTGCTCACTCTCAACATGTCATCCCAGTCTTGGTACTCTTGTGATCTCCTGTTCTTGCTCTGTCTAGTAGATGCTGTTGTGTTGTCTAACCTTGTTTACTCAGGTTCATCTCTTCCAAAGCCAGTTCAAGACCATAAGGTAAGTATATGCATCACACTCATGTGCATGTGGATCTCTCACTGTGG
This sequence comes from Triticum dicoccoides, assembly GCF_002162155.2. Classification (NCBI taxonomy): domain Eukaryota; kingdom Viridiplantae; phylum Streptophyta; class Magnoliopsida; order Poales; family Poaceae; genus Triticum; species Triticum dicoccoides. The sequence continues at coordinate 487,860,168 of NC_041383.1, read as the reverse complement.
TATATATTGTTTGCAAGAGAGACTCATGAACATGAAGGTATATTTTCCAGTATCTACACCATTTGCTCTGATGCATATAGCCAAGACACATGTAACTCATGGCTTGCACTGTCATGTTTATGCATTCTCATACTCTTATGATCTATTATCAAATGATTGCATACATGTAGGGGGAGCTAATGCAGGTTGCATATCCTTCCAAAGCTTTACTTGCTATTTCCTTATATCCTTATCTAAAGCTTTGATGTATGTTATCATCAATTACCAAAAAGGGGGAGATTGAAAGCACAAGTTCTCCCTGGGTGATTTTGGTAACTAATGTCAACATATCTCTTGTTGGACTAATATTTTCATCTAGTATATTTCAGATAAGTTTAACATTGGAGAGGCATGGACAAGAGGATGTGGAACCCCTTCAAGATGCTAAGGACAAACATTGGCAAAAGCTCAAGACTCTACATTTTCATTTTAGTGATCCAAGATCACATTGAGTCCATAGGAAAGCCAATACCATTAAAAGGGGATGAGGTGTTGCTTAATGGCTTGCTTGCTAAAAGTGCTCAGTGATATGTTCGAAAGCCCTCAACCACTTTCTCATTTCCACATATGTCCTAAACCTAAAAGTCAAACTCGGACCCACCGATTTGATCTATCCGGCGCCACCAAGTTCATTTCACGTAGCCACTGCCAAACCCTAATCAGTTCGGTCTCACTGATGGGATCTCAGTCTCATCGAGATGGGCTTGCAAACTCCCTATTGCCTGTTGCAACAATTTTGGTCCCATCCAGTTTGTGCAATCGGTGCCACTGAGTTTGCTTGACCAGCCCTCTGTTTTCTTATTACCAAAATCGGTCTCACCGATTTTGTGTAATCGGTCAAACCGGGTTGAGGTTTTACCCTAACCCTTGCACATTGGTCCCACTGAGTTGACCTTGTCGGTCCCACCAAAAAAATCTAACGTTCACATTTGACCTGAATCAGTCTGACCAAGTTTCACCATTGGGTCTCATCGAGTTTGGGAATCCATGTGTAATGGCTAGATTTTGTGTGGAGGCTACATATACCCCTCCACCCATTCTTCATTCGTGAGGAGATCCATCAGAACGTGCCTACACTTCCATCATTCATTTTCTAAGAGAGAACCACCTACTCATGTGTTGAGACCAAGCCATTCCATTCCAACCACAAGAATCTTGATCTCTAGCCTTCCCCAAGTTGCTTTCCACTCAAATCATCTTTCCACCATAGCCAAATCTGTGAGAGAGAGTTGAGTGTTGGGGAGACTATCATTTGAAGCACAAGAGCAAGGAGTTCATCATCAACACACCATCTATTACCCTTTGGAGAGTGGTCTCTCCTAGATTGGTTAGGTGTCACTTGGGAGCCTCCATCAAGTTGTTGAGTTGAACCAAGGAGTTTGTAAGGGCAAGGAGATCGCCTACTTCGTGAAGATCTACCCAAGTGAGGCAAGTCCTTCGTGGGCGATGGCCATGGTGGGATAGACAAGGTTGCTTCTTCATGGACCCTTCATGGGTGGAGCCCTCCATGGACTCGCGCAACCATTACCCTTCGTGGGTTGAAGTCTCCACCAACATGGATGTATGATAGCACCACCTATCGGAACCACTCCAAAAATCTCCGTGTCTCCAATTGCATTTGCACACTCCAATCCCATCCCTTTACTTTCTTGCAAGTTGCATGCTTTACTTTACGATGCTCATATACTCTTTGCATGCTTGCTTGAATTGTATTGTGAATGTTTGAAATTGCGCTAATTTCCAACCTCAACTTGAAAAACTTAAAAACTGCTATCTTTGCTTGTTGAGGGTCTAATCACCCACCCTCTAGACACCTCTTCTCGATCCTTTCAGTGCCGACAGTGGGTTTTCACCGTCGGCGACGGCGACCGCATCTACACAAAGCATCCAGCCCTTCCCCCGGTGGACGTGATCCGCCCGGATGTTAGAGATGTGGCCACAATCATTTTGTGCGAGAGAGTGTGAAGAGAGCAACCCCAACAAGCAACCGTGTAGGCTCCTGGCTATGTATATATAGTGGAACAGTTTATTTTCTCTCCATATGAACCTATTTATACTGCATATGTGCCACTGAAGAAAAAAACTTTATTTCTAAATAACGCGGCACCATTCATGTGTGGTTCCCGACCCTCCATTAAGTGCTACTAGACGCGTCAAATTATCATGTGTGCTGCATCACCGTACAAAAATGAGCTCCACCGCCTCACGTGTGTGGTTGGGAAAGACGCAAAGAGTGCTACTAGTACGTGCATGGGTGGATGCACATCTTCTCTTCGAGCATGGTTATTAAAAGTATAGCCAACTACTCTACCACGCGGTTATTATGGGCAAAGAGTATAGGCAGTAATAATGACTAATGAGCCGTCAAATCACGAGGCCGACCTTTCTCTATGTTTAACCGAGGAAGCAACCATCATTTCACTCCTCATTGAATATCCATCCACTGCTACCTCCGCAGATAAATAAAAATCCGCTGCTACCTCTGCAGCATGGTTAATAAGAGAGCCATGTCAATCACGACGTAGAAATATCATTCACTGATACAATAGGGCTGGCTCTAAGGCTGGTGATTTTTTTACTTTGTCTCTTTATCTTTTGTCTCATTTACTCATTTGACATAGGAGCACGTGTAGAGGATGGTTATTCCTTTGGATAGGACTTCTTCATGGGGTTTAAGACTAAGCAGCTCCGAATATTACTCTCGCTGCCGACCACTCTGAATCGTGCCATCTATGATACTCCCATTGCAACAGTGATGTCCACTAGGTCTAGCACATTCTCTAAGAAGAGACTGTCATGCAAAACATACATTATTGTTGCTTCTTCCTCATACACTATGTACTACTAGTACTACTACTACTCGTTCTCCTATAAACCTTGCACTTGGCATCTCAAAGATACTATAACCTTGCGCTTGGCTCTTCGCCTCTTTGGGAAGTCGAGCAATGATGGTACTACAGTATATGGTTCTGGCTATCTGAGACCGAATGAATTGTTGCACACCCACCACGTGGGCGAGGGTCGAGGGGCGAGGGAGAGTGCGTACTACTACGTCCGTTTTGAATATGGAGTACATACGAAGCAAAATGAGTGAATCTACACTCTAAAATACGTCTATATACATTAGTGTTTGGAGTATGTACTAGTAGTTCATAATCTGCTAAAAGACATATATTTCAAACAATATGATAATCTCTCTAACCAAGGTAGGAATGAGGAGTATATATACGTCTAACAGAGGGAGTAGTAAATTTTTCTCCTCGTCCCGATAGCCACCGTGCGCATGGGCGAGGAGAAGCTTTCTTACTAGGCGTAGTAAGAAAGCTTCTCCTCGTCCTACGACTCTGCGAGCCACCGCTCCCATGGGCAGGGGAGAGGGCATACTAAGCAAGCATCTCCTTGTTCCATGAGTTGACGGGACACATCAAAAGTAGTACAGAGCATCTCCAGTGTATAGAACCTTGCCTCTAAGGTAGGCCCCATATGGTTTGCCTCTTTTTTTAAATAACGCGTCAAGTCGCAATTTGTTTGTTCACCCGCGGTACACGATCCTCCATCAAATGGACAACCAGTACATGTGTCAAATTACCACGTGTGTTGCCTTTTCATATAGAAATGAGCTCCACTATGTACCTGCGCGGGTATGGTTGGGAAAGAGATGGGAGTACGTGCGCCGTGTGTGCACCTCTTCTCTTCGTGCACGCCCCCACCTCCGTGGGTGTGTGTGAGAGAGATACAAACCTAGAGAGATGTTGTGTGCATTCGTGAGTGTTTTTTGTTATGGGGAGGGGTGATTTCGTGAATGTATTTGTGGGAATATGTGTCGATGATGTGTCAAACAAAAATGTGACACATGCAATGTGTGTGAAATAAAGGTCTATCTATATCATATATAGAGGGGGCGATCGACGAGAAGAGAGGTAGGGGTCATACATATCGATAGAGTCGAAGAGAGGATCAAGTGTGTGGGTGCGAGATTGATGAAGAGAGCCATCAAAAATGTGTGTGTGCACGTCAAAGATATAGGGTGACTAACCTACCGGAACGTCAGAGGGGAGAAGGAAAGTTTGTGTGTGGCGGGGAGACATGACTAGAGCGCTCGATGTATCGGTGTGGGGGGGAGGTAGATACCTAACTAGAGAGGTAGATCAACTCGTATATGAGTTGAGAAGGAGAGACCTATCCATGTCTTGAGGGAGATCGGTCGACATCCATACATAAGCGAAGGACGCGAAATAGGTTGGGACATACACACACACACACACACACACACAGAGGGAGGAAGCAAGAGTGCCGGAGGGGTGGTGTAGTTGCTTCTCGGAGATGGTGGAAGAGGCCTACTAGGCAAACTGAGGGTACAACTGCAATATCAAGAAGAGTGGGGATGTGTTTCTGTGTGTGCGTGTGTGTGATAGATGTGTTGAGAGGCACGCATGGATGATGAAGGGGGACCATGTGTTTGGTAAGTAGACCTAACTAGACCGGTAGATCAATTGTTGTGTGTCAGAGGAAGGGAGAGACATAACTAATGAGGTAGATTGATCGACGCGTGCGGAAAATGAGTTATAAATGACCTAGCTAGCTATATGTATAGTGGGAGATCGGTCGGTGTACATCCCTTTGTTAGAGGCAAATAAGGCCTAGAGAGACGGAGAGAGACAGAGAGAGAGAGAGAGAGAGAGAGAGATGGATCTAGGAGGTGGTGCGAGAGGCCTACTAGCTAGATAGTGGGAGGAGTGTGCAATTGTGAGATTGATGAAAAGAGGGGGTGAGAGTTTACATGTGTGTGGGACCGTATGAGCGACATGAGGCATGGACAGAGAAATGAGGAGATGGAAAGTGTGTGTGTGTGTGTGTGTTTGTATGTGGTAGGCAGACATCGCTAGAGAGGTTTATCGGTCGGTGTGTGTCGTAAAGGAGTTGTGGAGACCATGGGAGAATGACCTAAAGAAAATAAAATGAGTGTGCACAATGGGTAGAATGCTAAGGGAGGGGAGAGTGAGGAGGGCGTGTGCATGCACGAGAGAAATTTAGGGTTAGCTACAAAGGTTAGAGGATTGTGTGGGTGTAAGAGACTAACAAAGATCGTAATTCGATATGAAAGTGGATTCATATATTTGAATAAGAGATCATGGTGTTATAAACCTATGCATGCATGAATATAGCGGTGATACGCGTGGTGTGGTTTTGGACATGTTATACTATAATGTGATAATGTGTGGCGTTTGCAACTCAGAGCTAAATATCGAACAATCTAAACCATACCATATATAGAACTATCTCACATTTTATTTGATTTTGTGATAATATGTAGCGTTTGCAGCTCATAGCTAAATATCGAACAAACTAAACCATACTATATATCGACCATCTCACATTTTATTTGAATTTGTTGATGATGTGTGGCGTTTGCAACTCACAGCTAAATACTTGTAGGTGTAGGGGGCGGGGCACCATACATTATGTGATAAAGACATTATACATATGAGACATGGTTTAGATTATGAAAATCTAGCTAGAGCTTGAAATGCACTGTGATTTGAAATTAACATAACGTGGATTCAAAAAATCGAGTTCGAGTTCATATAGTACACATAGTTCATATCTAACTCGACAGTAATCATGTGGTGTGCTGTGAAAATAATATACAAACGATGGTTTAACTTGACAATAATGATGATTGTAGATCATATTAAAATAGAGAAACAAATTCAAATGGTTTAACTTGACAACAATCATGATTGTAGATCTTATTCAAATAGCAAAATGAATTCAAATTTAGTTCATATTGAAGCATAGTATATACGCTTGAAATGCACTAAAATGTTCATTTGAGTAGCAGGTTGCATGCATTATACATGTAGCAAAATATTTTAATTGAACATAACATGGATTCAAAGTTTTGAATGGCATTTGTAGTGTGAATTGACTTGGTACAGTACGCGGGACTAGACTCTCTTGTGTGGTGCGAATTGATTTATTTTTGGTTTTTTCATCGAGGGAAGTGCAAATTGATTTGATATAGTATACACGTTAGGCTTGTCCGGAAATTTCGACCCGCGGCTTGTTATCCCAAAATTTTAAGATATCTGTTTGTCTCGTTGTGCTCCTAAAATTCCCTCCATCTCAACCCCCGCCTTGCTATCCCAGAATTACAACGCGCGGTAAACTCTCACCTCCTGCGAAATCCCAAGATGCGAAATTCTGGTGATACCCCTGAACCGAAAGAACTAGCTAGTTCAAATCGGTGGGGCCACTTTCCTAACTTACCCCACATTTCATACAAGCGCGTCCCTAAGCCATGGTTCCCCCTCCCATCCTCCCCTCCCCCATTCGTACACTGAGGCCGCGAAAACCCACGAAGCCCCACACCCTCCTTCGTCCGCCACCCAGCTGGAGCCTCTTCCTCGACAACATTGCCCATCGCAACAGCTCGACGTCCCTCATCCATCGCACCAGATGAGGATCCATCGTCGATCTCGCCGTCCCACCGGTTCAGCCACCCTGTCCTCCACCTCCAAGGAGTTGCCCCAATGTTCGCCTCGTCTATTGTGACACCTTCATTCCCACAGCGTCGTCTTCACGTGCACCACCGGAAGAGCAGCACCATCATTGATTCCTGGGATGAAGCTCAGGCCTAATCGGTGCCACCAAAGAGGTTCTAAAGTAATCGCTGCATTTTCTTCTTGATTCGATCTCACGGTGCTTTCGATGCTCGGTCCGGAGCCTCCATGGCACGATTCCATCTACGGCGGCGTCGCCAGCCACTTCGTCCAGGCCGTCGATCCCTCGGTGGCGACGTTCACATCAGTAGGAGCTGCTGCTTCGGCTCTCACTGGCTGTGCTGCTGCTGCTTCGTCCCTTGCTCGCGCTGCTGCTCTGCTCTTGCTCTCGGTCCCCTGCCTCGTCTGCTCTTGCTCTAGCTCCCGTTGTTGCTCTTGCTCTTGCTCTTGCTTGCACTGCTGCTCTACTCTTGCTCGCGTTGCTGCTGCATGAGCAGCAGCTTCGGCTCTCGCTCGAGTCTCTGCTGCTGCTACCCGAGATGTTGCTACACGACCAGGTGCCCCGGCTCTCACACGCGCTGCTTCTCCGGGCGCTGCTACTACTGCAGGACTAGCTGCCCCGGCTACTCTCTGGTAGTACGTTCCCTGCTGGAGCGGCTACCAATTTAGATCACTGCTCCTCTGCCACTAGTGCTCAAGTGGCCAAAACTATTAGTGCACTACTTTTCTGCTACTAGTGTGTTCAGTTTCGACAGGAAAATTCAGTTTTGACAGTTAAATTCAGCTTCAGCAGTTAAGTTCAGAGATGAGCGGTCGATGTATTTTACATCTAGCACTTTTTGGTGATGTATTTTATTTACGTCATCTATTGCAGATGCTATTGGAATACCACTTCAGGTTAACATTGTCTCTCTTGTCCTGCTTCAGCCTCCCCGTCGTACACCTCACTAGAGCTACTTCAATGACGAAACCCTCCATCACAGCGGAGCAGTACCCTTGACTCCACCTCCAGATGCCTAAGATCTTCTTCCCCTCCTCCGATAGCCACATCAGCCCCAACATCCTCAGCTACGAACCCAATGATGCTGGGATTGACATGGCTTCGCAATAGAAGTTGGACACTTGTTGCATTGTTTTTTTACTTTACAGGTTATATATATTGTCCACTTAGCACGCGTAGTAATGAGGAATACAGTTTGTTTCTCCTATATGACAAGTAGTGGGTACTAGGAAATTTAGCTATCCATGATGGACTCTCTTGAAAGCCATCATTATTTATTTCTGCGTGTTGGAGTTGTGCATGTGTAGATGGGCCTGGGAGTTTAGCTAGTATGGTAGTGGCTTGGGTCCAAAGTATTATTTGTTCCTTTAGTGTCTCTTTCAAAGAAAAATTGTAGGAATTTTAATATCCACTTGGCCCTCCCTTTTAAATTCTTATTCATGAAGAACAAGGCTAAGTGATAGTAGCATAATAGCATTATAATTTTACATTTTCTTGTGGTTTGACTTAATTTGACCATGCTTCTTTGCATTCCTGTGAACCAAACACCCAGATTGACAGAAATCATGTATTTGCAAATGCTCTGTTTTGCACATGCATTCCTATCTTATTCCAGTGTATTTCCTATCCCTGCGTTGTTAGAATCCTCCAATTCAAACGAGCTCTTGCAAACTTACTTCTATTACAGATAGGTTTCGAAGAAAACCTTGTGTGGTTTGTTCCGCTCCTGCTGCGCAGTCGTCCACCCTAGCTCAGCTGCTCCAATGACAGAAGGGTCCAGCACAACAGGGATCTGCCCATCAAACTGTCTTTCGCCGCCTCAGATCTTCTTCCACGCTGGCGGCAGCCACCACAACTAAATTACCATCATCAACCTAGCAGATGACCTTGGGGACTACATGGGTCCGCAAGAGAGGTCGCACCCTTTCATGTCTGCTTATGTTATGCATCGCTTAATATTACCTGCTACGTTATCGTCCTCTTCACCTATTAGACTCTGAGTCAGCCCCAAACTAATGCTCAAACTTAAGTTTTTTAAATGGTTGTGAGGTACATATCGGCGCAGCAATTAATATTATCTGTTTACTACCTGGTTAATCTCGGGTGTCTACTATGACTTTCATGTTGGGTGGGAAACAAACATTAAAGGAGCCATTATCTGTATTTTTTAACGACATCTATTATCTGCCTACTATCACTGGTTTTGGGTCTGTCCACAGGTTGCTACCATCGCACTCTAGATTTATGCATGTACTCCTTACATAATCTCGCTATGTTTTATTCCTATGCATGTCCGTTATTGTATACAATTGTACTGAACATGTAGAGCAAAAGAGACGAGCCTTGCGTGGCAATAAAATTTCATGCAGACGTTGCTCCATGGTGGGCGCAAAGGCAAATATGATGAAAAGAGACCCGGGGGTCGTAGGTTTCACTAGTGGCTTCTCTCGAGAAAAATAGCAAATGGTGGGAAAACAATTACTGTTGGGCAATTGATAGAACTTCAAATAATCATGAAGATATCCAGGCAATGATCATTATATAGGCATCACATCCAAGATTAGTAGACCGACTCCTGCCTGCATCTACTACTATTACTCCACACATCGACTGCTATCCAGCATGCATCTAGTGTATCAAGTTCATGGAAAACGGAGTAATGCAATAAGAACGATGACATGATGTAGACAAGATCTATTTATGTAGAAATAGACCCCATCTTGTTATCCTTAATAGCAACGATACATACATGTCGTTTCCCTTTCTGTCACTGGGATCAAGCACCGTAAGATCAAACCCATCATAAAGCACCTCTTCCCATTGCATAGATCAAGTTGTCCAAACAAAACCCAAATATCGAAGAAGAAATACGATGCTATAATCAAGCACGCATATAAGAGATCAAAGAAGACTCAAATAACTTTCATGGATAAAAACATAGATCTGACCATAAACTCAAAGTTCATTGGATCCCAACAGACACACCGCAAAAGGACTTACATCATATGGATCTCCAAGAGACCATTGTATTGATAATCGAGAGAGAGAGAGAGAGAGAGAGAGAGAGAGAGAGAGAGGAAGCCATCTAGATACTAACTACGGACCCGTAGGTCTACAAAGAACTACTCATGCATCATCGGAGAGGCACCAATGGACATGATGCACCCCTCCGTGATGGTGTCTAGATTGGATCTAGTGTTTCTGGACTCTGTGGCGGCTAGAATTGATTTTTGTCGACTCCCCTAGGGTTTTTGGAATATTGGGGTATTTATAGAGCAAAGAGGCAGTGCGGGAGGCCAACGAGGAGGGAACAACCCACTGGGGCGCGCCTGCCCCACCCCCGCCCCCAGGCGTGCCCTGGTGGGTTCTGCCCTCCTTGTTGGCCTCCCGCACTGCCTCTTTGCCCTATAAATACCCCAATATTCCAGTCCAGGCGCACCCTGGTGGGTTGTGCTCCCCTCGGAGCTCCCCTTACGTGCGTTCCTAGCCCATTAGATGTCTTCTGGTCCAAAAAAATCCACAAAAAGTTTCACTGTGTTTGGACTCCATTTGGTATTGATTTCCTGCGATGTAAAAAAACATGCAGAAAACAGCAACTGGCACTGGGCACTATGTCAATAGCTTAGTTCCAAAAAATGATATAAAATGACTATAAAATGATTGTAAAACATCCAAGAATGATAATATAACAGCATGGAACAATCAAAAATTATAGATACGTTGGAGACGTATCACACCCCAGCTCAGAGAAGCCGAAACACCCTGTATTCCAGCTCAGAGATTGAGGTGAAGTCTTCTGGAATACGGCACTCCTTAGCATAGAACAAACTAGCTCTCTTTTACAGCACAAATATGAATACAAGGTCTTCGATATTACAATGAATAACATCGGCACGGCGATGCTACGCTAACCACAGTTGCTCTCTGCAAGCAGCATAACAACTCGAGGCAGCGGAACAACTACTGGCAGCGAAACAACGAACGGTGATGATGGACTCAAATTCGTAGGGACTCTGGCTGGAACGTCTGTCCTAGCTCACGAACACGAGAACCACACCAAACAAGCAAGCAATCCAGGCACGACCTGCAAACTGGCATGACACGCCAGGTCAGTACATTGAATGTACTTGCAAGCTCACAATAACCAAAAACAATCAAGACAAACAACAACATGGCATTAGCAGGTTAATTCAATCATGAGCATGATACTAACAGAACAACATGGCATGCACCAACTGAACATGATACGGCTAGAACAACACTAGCATGACATGAGCATATGAACATGATGATACTACATGCAATAGGTTAACATTATCATGCACCAACTTACTCTGCTTGGGTTACCTCGTAATCAACACATGCATCACTTTACAAACATCGGTATCCATGATACCACCGTGATCATCTCGCGATCACATAAAAAACAACCAACTTTGGTATCCATGATACCTTCATGATCCTCTCTCGATCACAACCAATCTCTTTCGCATCATCGAACCGGGGTTATTATCAATCGAGTTATTATTATTACCATTGGCTCATAGTGTGACCGACTATGAACTGGGCCCATATCCATGGGCGCGGTTATCGATAGATTAAATACACACTCTCTGCAGAGGTTAGTACATTGTACCCACACCACGGAATCCATGGCCTCGCACTCCCATTCAGGTGGACCAACGACATTCCGACAAAACCGATATATTGCCCATGACACTCTCCCGGCCACTCCGGCCAACTCCCCTCTGGGCTAAGTCCTGGGTGGCCCCGTGTCAACCAAGTACACCCAACGGCCATCGTCATGGCAAACCAATAAACGGTCCCAAACGGGGACATGTGCACATAACCAAACTCAGGCTCACAAGGCTTATGTCCGCCTACCTGATCAGGGTAGCGCGCTCCCATAACCTTCCCTCTTTGGAGGCACTGGCGAGAGGCATGACAATAGACCCAGTTAGGACCCCCTCATAAGGCAAGTGTGGTTGCATAGGTTAGCTCGATTTGGTGGCACCATGACTCAGCAAATAGTTGTTCAAGTTCATTATTATCCGGTTAAACTTGAATGCAATAAGCTGAGTCATATTAAAATAACATGATGCAACTACAATGCATGAACATGATACCAACATAGCATGGAGGTGCAACATAATCATCGAGCATAACAACAATGAAACATATATCCAAATGATCATGGCATATGGACGAGCATAAGCATAACACTACACATGAGCATAGCATGACCATTAGCATCATAAACCAATACCATGCAAGAACATAGATGGAATACTACCAAGTAAACATGTGATCACTAGATGCAACGGAACATGCATAGCAACGGTACTAGATAACAGACGGTAAGCATGCATCAGGATGAACACCACTATTACCAGCATGTACTGCTACTACCAGCATGACATGTAACAATAATACAAGCAAGAAGTATAAGATAGCAAGATGCATCAAAACATAGCATGAAGGTGAACATGAATCCACGAGCAAAACCGAAACAACGAGAGTGGTTGCAAACAAGCAGGTAGTTAATGGGCAAACATTTATTAAATATTCAAGTAGAAACCATGGCTATTGCATGGCTATCATGCGAGTGGCTATTGTGTCTTGCCTAGGGGTGATGGAGACTCCGGGAAGAAGTGCGGTGAAGCCGTGGAACGAAACACCGGACGATTCTCTCTCGAAGGGGGCTGATTAGAAGCAAGGGCAAAATGGTCATTTTCACTATGGGACCATGATACGTCTCCAACGTATCTATAATTTTTGATTGCTCCATGCTGCTTTATCTACTGTTTTAGGCAATATTGGGCTTTACTATCCACTTTTATATTATTTTTGGGACTAACCTATTAACCGGAGGCCAAGCCCAGATTTGCTGTTTTATGCCTATTTCAATGTTTCGAGGAAAAGGAATATCAGACGGAGTCATAACGGAACGAAATCAACTAGAGAAGTTAATTTTGGAAGGAAACCAACCTGATGGGCTTGGAGTGCACGCCAGGGGAGTCCCGGGCTGTCCACGAGGGTGGAGGGCGCCCCCCCCCCACCCCTGGGCGCATCCCCCTACCTCGTGAGCAACCCGGAGGTCCACCGACGTACCCCCTGCACCCATATATACCTACGTACCCTAAAACTTTCAGAACAAAAAAAATAGATCAGGAGTTCCGCCGCGGCAAGCCTCTGTAGCCACCAAAAACCTATCGAGACCCTGTTCCGGCACCCTGCCGGAGGGGGATCCCATCACCGAAGGCCATCTTCATCATCCCAGCGCTATCCATGACAAGGAGGGAGTAGTTCACCCTTGGGGCTGAGGGTATGTACCAGTAGCTATGTGTTTGATCTCTCTCTCCCGTGTTCCTCTATGGCACGATCTTGATGTATCCCGAGCTTTGCTCTCGTAGTTGGATCTTATGATGTTTCTCCCCCTCTACTCTCTTGTGATGAATTGAGTTCCCCTTTGAAGTTATCTTATCGGATTGAGTCTTTTATGAACACTTGATGTATGTCTTGCGATCCACTTGATGTATGTTTTGGTGATCAACTTGCGGGTTTCGTGACATTGGGAACCTATGCATAGGGGTTGGCACACGTTCTTGACTCTCCGGTAGTAGCTTTGGGGCACTCTTTGAAGTACTTTGTGTTGGTTGGATGAATCTGAGATTGTGTGATGCATATCGTATAATCATGCCCACGGATACTTGAGGTGACAATGGAGTATCTAGGTGACATTAGGGTTTTGGTTGATCTGTATCTTAAGGTGTTATTCTAGTATGAACTCTTTTATAGATCGATCCGAACGAATAACTTTGTGGTGGTTTCGTACCCGACCATAATATCTACGTTTGTTCTCTGCTATTAGTGGCTTTGGAGTGACTCTTTGTTCCATGTTGAGGGCTTGTCATATGTTCTATCTATGTTATTATTGTTGAGAGAACTTGCACTAGTGAAAGTATGAACCCTAGGCCTTGTTTCCTATCATTGCAATACCATTTATGCTCACTTTTACCGCTCGCTACCTTGCTGTTTTTATTATTTCAGATTACAAAAACCTATATCTACCATCTATTTTGCACTTGTATCTTCATCTCTTCGCCGAACTAGTGCACCTATACAATTTACCATTGTATTGGGTGTGTTGGGGACACAAGAGACTTTTTGTTATTTGGTTGCAGGGTTGCTTGAGAGAGACCATCTTCATCCTACGCCTCCTACGGATTGATAAACCTTAGGTCATCCATTTGAGGGAAATTTGCTACTGTCCTACAAACCTGTGCACTTGCAGGCCCAACAACGTCTACAAGAAGAAGGTTGTGTAGTAGACATCAAGCTCTTTTATGGCCCCGTTACCGGGGAGGTTAGCGCTTGAAGGTATATCTTTAGATCTTGCAATCAAATCTTTTTGTTTCTTGTTTTAGCACTAGTCTAGTTTATAAAAGAAAACTACAAAAAATGGAATTAAGTTTGTCTCATACGCTTCACCTTTTTAATATCTTTCGCGAGTATGATGGAAAGGATAATTGTGCTCAAGTGCTAGAATAAGAAATCTCTGAAATGTTTGGCACTAAATCTTTGAATGATGAGCATGATTGCAATGTTGTTAGTACGAATTCTTTGAATATCCATGATGCTAATGATGATTGCTCTAGTTATGATGAAAATATCTCTTATGAGCATGTCAACTTTTGTGGAGTGCATGTTTGCATGAACACACCAAATAGAGAAGATATTTATTGCAATAGGCATAAGTACTTAGAAACCAAATTGTTGCGAGAAGAGCTAGATGAATGTGCTGAAAGATTCAATATTTTTCGCACTTCTTGTGAACTTTGCAATGAACATGGTCATTTAAAGCTCCAATGCTATTTGTTTCATGATCAAGTCGTGTCCAAATATTGTGATAATTTGATTACCCTTGAGCATCATAAAGAGCTTAGCCTTCTTTTGGGTTATGAAGAAATGAAACATATAGCTGAGGGCATTCCAAAATTTAGTCTTGATAAAATTCTTGATTTTGATCTAGAGGAAATTTATATGTATTGTGCGGTGAATTGTATTGAAAATCCTTATATTGGCAATTACATAAGGAAAAGAAACCAAATGTAAGATGATGAGAATACTAATGAAAGGGAAGAGGCTTCCCAATCTCCTCCTATTATTTCTTATGATGAATCAGGTAACGAGGAGGAGCCTTTTATTCAACCAATCTCATCAATAAGGAGCTCAAAGAGGAAGGTTGAACCCACACATAATGTGAAGAAGAAGAAGAAAAGAAGGAGCAACAAAGGTAGAAAGGTATCCCTCCCAAATGATGTTGCTCCTACTACTCATTGTGATGATGATAATTGCTATACTATTGGTGCTATCAATATTTTTAATGATGAGAATGACATATTTGAGAATATATTTGCTGGAATTAATGTTTGTCCCAAGCTTGGGGATGCTATGTTTAATGAAGATGATATTTTTAGCACCCCAAGTTTTGATATGCAAAGTTGTTATGATGATAGCATGCCTCCTACCTATGATGATTATATTGATGAAAGTGGGTTCGGAAGAGTGTCAACTTTATTTAGTGATTCCACTATCTTGGGAGAGGTTTCAATCGATTATGATGAGAACGAAGTTGCTACTTATGATGATTATTGTGATGAAACTTATGCTATAAAAAGTAGTGATGATTATATTTACAAATCTTGTCATGATTATGATTACCCTTTTTCTGAACATTACTCTTTTAATGTGGAAACAATTTTTAGTGTGCAAGTCTCTTATGATACTCCTACTATTCCGAATGAGAAGAATTTTGCTTATGAGGAGAGTATTAAAAATTCTATGCTTGTAGATCATGAAAAGAATGCTTTAGGTGCTGGTTATATTGTTGAATTCATTCATGATGCTACTGAAAATTTTTATGAGGGAGGAACATATGCTTCTAGGAATTGCAATAATATCAAGTTTCCTCTCTATGTGCTTAAAGTTTTGAAGATATGCTTGTTGTGCCATCCTATGCTAGTTGATTATTGTTCCCATAAGTTGTTTTCTCACAAAATCCCTATGCATAGGAAGTGGGTTAGGCTTAAATGTGCTAGTCATATGCTTCATGATGCTCCCATTATGTTTCAATTCTTATCTTTTATGTGAGCATCATTGCCATCATCATGCCTAGCTAAAAAGGCATTAAAGAAAAGCGCTTGTTGGGAGAACCCAATATTTATCCTTACTGTTTTTGTGTGTCCACATGATTATGCTACTGTAGTGATCATGTTTTATAGCTTTTTTTCAATGAAGTGCCAAGTAGAACCTTTGGGAAGACTTGGGTGAAGTTTATATGATCTTGCTGTGAAAAACACAAACTTTAGCGCTCACGCGATTAGCTGCCATTTTTTACTGGAGAGTGCTTTTAGGTTGATTCTTTTTGCAGATGATTAATAGACAAATTTCTCAGGTCCATAAATTTATTTCATAATTTTTGGGGTTCCAGAAGTATACGTTTTATACAGATTACTACAGACTGTTCTGTTTTTGACAGATTCTGTTTTCTATGTGTTGTTTGCTTATTTTGATGAATCTATGGCTAGTATTAAGTGGTATGAACCATAGAGAAGTTAGAATACAGTAGATATTACACCAATATGAATTTATAATGAGTTAATTGCATTACCTAAGTGGTGGTTTTATGTTCTTATACTAACGGAGCTTACGAGTTTTGTGTTGAGTTTTGTGTGGTTGAAGTTTTCAAGTTTTGGGTAAAGATTCGATGGACTATGGAATAAGGAGAGGAAAGAGCCTAAGATTGGGGATTCCCAAGGAACCCCCAAGGTAATATTCAAGCACAACCAAGAGCCTAAGCTTGGGGATGCCCCGGAAGGCATCCCCTCTTTTGTCTTCGTTCATCGGTAACTTTACTTGGAGCTATATTTTTATTCACCACATGATATGTGTTTTGCTTGGAGCATCATTCTTTTTGTTAGTTTTTGCTTGATGTTAGTTAGAATAATGTTTTTCATCTTTAGTTTCAATAAAAAGTCAAGGATAGCCTTTGCCATGCTTATTTTGCTTGTATACATGTTGCTGTTTGAAAACAGAAAGTTTACCGCTGTTGCAAAAATTCCCTAGAAAAGTCAGAGCATGGTATAACGTTGAATCTTTTTGCATATTGAGGTATGATAAATTTATTACAGTGGGAATTTTAGTTCATAATTTTTGGAGTCAGGGAAGTATTGATACTCTTGCATTCTTTACAGACAGTACTGTTTTGACAGATTGCTGTTATGGTTGCATTGTTTGCGTATGTTTGCTTGTTTAATGATTCTATTTGATGATAGGAGTGTTAAATATGCAGAGGCATTTAGTATGAAATGTTGAATAATAATTTTAGTGATTTGTTACAGTAGAAAATGATAAGGTTTTGCATTGGTTTATACTAACCTATCTCACGAGTTCTTGTTGAGTTCGTTGTGAATGAAGCTTTTGATAAAAAGAGAAACCATGATATGAGATGAATTAAGGAGACACAAAAGTTCAAGCTTGGGGATGACCAAGGCACCCCAAGATTATATTTCAAGAAGTCTCAAGCATCTAAGCTTGGGGATGCCCCGGTAGGCATCCCACCTTTCTTCTTCAACAACTATCGATTAGTATCAGTTGAGCCTAAGTTTTTGCTTCTTCACATGAGTTGTGCTATCCTTGCAATGTAGTTTCCTTTAGCTTTGCTTTCTGTTTGAATAAAGTATCAAGATCTGAAATTATTTAATGAGATAGAGCCTTACATGAATTGGAATTTGCTAGAATACTCTATGTGCTTCACTTATATCTTTTAAGCTTGATAATTTTTGCTCTAGTACTTCACTTATATCTTTTAGAGCATGGTGGTAGTTTTATTTTGAAGAAATAGACGAATTCTCATGCTTCACTTATATTATTTTGAGAGTCATTAATAGCATGGTAGTTTGATTAATGTTAATATACTTGGTATTCAAGATATGTGAAACTTTCTTATGAGTGAATTGAATACTAAGATAAGTTTGATGCTTGATAATTGTTTTGAGATATGGAGGTGATAATATCAAAGTCGTGCTAGTTGGGTAATTGTGAATTTGAGAAATGCTTGTGTTGAAGTTTGCAAGTCCCGTAGCATGCACGTATGGTTAAAGTTGTGTAACAAATTTGAAACATGGAGTGTACCTGGCTTGTGCATCCTTATGAGTGGCGGTCGGGGACGAGCGATGGTCTTTTCCTACCAATCTATCCCCCTAGGAGCATGTGCGTAGTACTTGATTTTTGATGGCTTCTAAATTTTTGCAATAAGTATATGAGTTCTTTTGACTAATGTTGAGTCCATGGATTATACGCACTCTCACCTTCCCCCCATTGCTAGCCTCTTCGGTACCGTGCATTGCCCTTTCTCACCTTGAGAGTTCGCGCAAACTTTGCCGGTGCATCCAAACCTCGTGATACGATATGCTCTATCACACATAAAACTCCTTATATCTTCCTCAAAACAGCCACCATACCTACCTATTATTGCATTTCCATAGCCATTCCGAAATATATTGCCATGCAACTTCCACCATCATCATCATGACATGCATTACTTTTGTCATATTGCCATTGCATGATCATGTAGTTGACATCGTATTTGTGGCAAAGCCACCATGCATTATTTTTCATACATGTCACTCTTGATTCATTGCACCATCCCGGTACACCGCCGGAGGCATTCATATAGAGTCATATATTGTTCTAAGTTCCGAGTTGTAATCCTTGTGTTGTAATCAATAGATGTGTGATGATCATCATTATTAGAGCATTGCCCAAATAAAAAAAGAGAAAGGCCAAAAAGAAAAAAAAGAAAGGCCCAAAAAAAAGAAAATAAAAAAATATAAAAAGGGCAATGCTACTATCTCTTTTTCCACACTTGTGCTTCAAAGTAGCACCTTGTTCTTCATGTAGTGACTCTCATATTGTGCTTCAAAGTAGCACCTTGTTTTTCATGTAGTGAGTCTCATAAAGTCGTCTTTTTATACTAGTAGGAATTTTCATTATAGAACTTGGCTTGTATATTCCTACGATGGGCTTCCTCAAAGGCCCTAGGTCTTCATGAGCAAGCAACTTGGATGCACACCCACTAGTTTTCTTTTGTTGAGCATTCATAGCTCTAGTGCATCCATTGCATGGCAATCCCTACTCCTCATGTTGACATCAATTGATGGGCATCTCCATAGCCCATTGATTATCCTCGTCAATGTGATACTTTCTCCTTTTTTTTCTTCTCCACACAATCCCCATCATCATATTCTATTCCACCCATAGTGCTATATCCCTGGCTCACGCTCATGTATTGCGTGAAGGTTGAAAAAGTTTGAGATTATTTAAGTATGAAGCAATTGCTTGGCTTGTCATCGGGGGTATAGAAGTTGGGAACATCTTTGTGTGACGAAAATGAAGCATAGCCTAACTATATGATTTTGTAGGGATGAACTTTCTTTTGCCATGTTATTTTGAGAAGACATTATTGCTTTGATTAGTATGCTTGAAGTATTATTATTTTTGTGTCAATATGAACTTTTTTCTTGAATCTTTCGGATCTGAATATTCATATCACAATTAAGAGGATTTACATTGAAATTATGCCAAAGTATCACTTGCATCAAAAATTCTTTTTTATCATTTACCTACTTGAGGACGAGCAGGAATTAAGCTTGGGGATGCTTGATACGTCTCCAACGTATCTATAATTTTTGATTGCTCCATGCTACTTTATCTACTGTTTTAGGCAATATTGGGCTTTATTATCCACTTTTATATTATTTTTGGGACTAACCTATTAACCGGAGGCCCAGTCCAGATTTGCTGTTTTATGCCTATTTCAGTGTTTCAAGGAAAAGGAATATCAAACGGAGTCAAAACGGAACGAAATCAACTGGAGAAGTTAATTTTGGAAGGAAACTAACCTGGTGGGCTTGGAGTGCACGCCGGGGGAGTCCCGGGCTGTCCATGAGGGCGGAGGGCGCCCCCCTGGGCGCGCCCCCCTACCTCGTGGGCAACCCGGAGGTCCACCGACATACCCCCTGCACCCATATATACCTACGTACCCTAAAACTTCCAGAACAAAAAAATAGATCGGGAGTTCCGCCGTCGCAAGCCTCTGTAGCCACCAAAAACCAATCGGGACCCTGTTCCGGCCCTACCGGAGGGGGATCCCATCACCGGAGGCCATCTTCATCATCCCGTCGCTATCCATGACGAGGAGGGAGTAGTTCACCCTTGGGGGCTGAGGGTATGTACCAGTAGCTATGTGTTTGATCTCTCTCTCTCTCTCGTGTTCTCTCTCGTGTTCCTCTATGGCACGATCTTGATGTATCCCGAGCTTTGCTATTGTAGTTGGATCTTATGATGTTTCTCCCCCTCTACTCTCTTGTGATGAATTGAGTTTCCCCTTTGAAGTTATCTTATCGGATTGAGTCTTTTATGAACACTTGATGTATGTCTTGTGATCCACTTGATGTATGTTTTGGTGATCAACTTGCGGGTTTCGTGATATTAGGAACCTATGCATAGGGGTTGGCACACGTTCTTGACTCTCCGGTAGTAGCTTTGGGGCACTCTTTGAAGTACTTTGTGTTGGTTGGATGAATCTAAGATTGTGTGATGCATATCTTATAATCATGCCCACGGATACTTGAGGTGACAATGGAGTATCTAGGTGACATTAGGGTTTTGGTTGATTTGTATCTTAAGGTGTTATTCTAGTACGAACTATTTTATAGATCGATCCGAACGAATAACTTTGTGGTGGTTTCGTACCCCGACCATAATATCTACGTTTGTTCTCCGCTATTAGTGGCTTTGGAGTGACTCTTTGTTGCATGTTGAGGGCTTGTCATATGTTCTATGTATGTTATTATTATTGAGAGAACTTGCACTAGTGAAAGTATGAACCCTAGGCCTTGTTTCCTATCATTGCAATACCGTTTACGCTCACTTTTACCGCTCGCTACCTTGCTGTTTTTATTATTTCAGATTACAAAAACCTATATCTACCATCTATTTTGCACTTGTATCTTCATCTCTTCGCCGAACTAGTGCACCTATACAATTTACCATTGTATTGGGTGTGTTGGGGACACAATAGACTTTTTGTTATTTGGTTGTAGGGTTGCTTGAGAGAGACCATCTTCATCCTATGCCTCCTACAGATTGATAAACCTTAGGTCATCCACTTGAGGGAAATTTGCTACTGTCCTACAAACCTGTGCACTTGCAGGCCCAACAACGTCTACAAGAAGAAGTTTGTGTAGTAGACATCAGACCACCTAGTGAAAATGGTACAACAGAAAGGCTCTAGAAGACGAAGAAGTGGGCATTAGTTTCACCTCGATCGGAGTTACGATTGCAGAGTTATGAGGTGATGAAGGAGAGGGACCTATCCATGAATAAATCTTCAACAAACAGGCCCCTGTAGGAAAAACTGACAGTGCCTTCGGGTGGAATACGTTTCCTACATTGGAAAGCATATTTTGAGTTGTAGTTGAACAATAGTGCGTCTTGTTGAGGAGAAAACGTATTCTGAGTTAGAATAGAGCAGAAATACGCCTTCACACTAATGAAAACACATTCTTGAAATGCGCTCCCACTTAATCCAGCTGGACGAGGGACTCACTTATGCGCGGGCCGGGGCCAAGTCAACGCCCAGAGGCTTACTGGCAGACCCCATGGGCAGAGAGGGGGCCAGGCGCACGTCGCCCTCCTCCGCTCGTTCCTCCTCGAGCGGAACAGAGGAGCAGAGGCAGGCGCCGGCCAGCGACGGGGCTGCTGGCTCCGGCCTGGCGGTGACTGCCGGCGGGGTCAGGGTGGAGTGTTGCACCCATCTAGAGGGGGAACCGCGCCGGGGAGGAGCAGGAGAGGCGGCATCGCACGGGTCAGGGTGCGGGCGCAGGCGACGGTTGACTAGGGGCCAGGCTGCTCGGGGCACTCCGGAGAGAGGGAGGAGGGGTGGGGAGGATCGCCGGAGGATGGGGAAACTGGTGGTGGTGGACGGGAGGTGAGAGGAGCTTGGAATAGCTCGATTTTAAGCCGAGGCCGAGGTGGCCATGGTGGACCGCGGCGAACAGAGGCGAGATGAGGCTGTTCCGATGGACTAGAGAGGCGGGGGAGGTATCGGTGTCAAAACGGGCGGATCTCAGGTAGGGGGTCCCGAATTGTGTGTCTAATGCTAATGGTAATAGGAGGCAGGGGACACGATGTTTTACCCAGGTTCGGGCCCTCTCGATGGAGGTAATACCCTACTTCCTGCTTGATTGATCTTGATGATATGAGTATTACAAGAGTTGATCTACCACGAGATCGTAGAGGCTAAACCCTAGAAGCTAGCCTATGATTATGATTATGATTGTCCTACGGACTAAACCCTCCGTTTTATATAGACACTGGAGGGGGCTAGGGTTACACAGAGTCGGTTACAAAGAAGGAAATCTACATATCCAAATTGCCAAGCTTGCCTTTCATGCAAAGGAGAGTCCCATCCGGACACGAGACGAAGTCTTCAATCTTGTATCTTCATAGTCCAACAGTCCGGCCAAAGTATATAGTCCGGTTGTCCGAGGACCCCTTAATCCAGGACTCCCTCAGTAGCCCCTGAACCAGGCTTCAATGACGATGAGTCCGTCATGCAGATTGTCGTCGGCATTGCAAGGCGGGTTCTTCTCCGAATACTCCATAGAAGATTTCGAACACAAGGATCGTGTCCGACTCTGCAAAAAAAATCCACATACCACCATAGAGAGTATAATTTTCCACAAATCTAATCCGCTAACAGCTTTTCATAGCATGACGTCCCACCATGGCCCAGTCTTTATTTGAACTGTTTTTCATAACCAACTACTGCACGTAATGCGAGGCGGTTTCCTTGACACATCTTGTCGAAGCAGAGATCGTGTCCCCTTATCACGGGATTCTCATCAATACGGGTATGGGTAACCCAACCGCGCCATCAATCGTGGCGCTTGGGAAATAAGCGATTTTAACGGGCAAGTGGGGAGGTGCATAGTTTCTACCGCCTTTATAAAGAGATAGGGATTCTCCTCTTTCACCCACGCCTTCTTCCTTCTTCGCTCATCCATTCTCGCACGCTCGAGCTCCAGCGCCCCAGTTCTCACATTCTCCGTATAGCCAAACATGTCCAGAGCGGGAGGCAAGTGGATGGCATCCTCCGTCACAGAGTAGGACATTATGAAGCTCTGGGCGGCCGGATACTTGGCCGCAGACGTCGCGCACCGGCTCCCGGATGCGAGGCAGATCATTCTGACTTCGGGACCCCACGAGAGGGTTGTGTTCCTCGCCCACTTCGTCCACGGACTGGGATTCCCCCTCCACCCATTTGTCTGCGGGCTCATGTTCTACTACAGGCTGGATTTTCATGATCTGGCCCCTAATTTCATCCTCAACATCTCGGCGTTTATCGTCGTGTGTGAGGCATTTCTCCACATTAGGCCCCACTTTGGCCTGTGGCTAAAGATCTTCAACATGAAGCCGAAGATAGTGGTTGGCCAGCAGGCGGAGTGCGGAGGCGCCATGGTGGGCAAGATGCCCAGCGTCACCTGGCTGGAAGGCTCCTTTGTGGAGACCGTGAAGGGGTGGCAATCGGGGTGGTTCTACATAACCGAGCCGCGCGACGCCAACTGGGTGGCGGCCCCCAAATTCTGATCCGGCATCCCCATGCGGCTCACCTCCTGGAAGAATAAGGGCCTAGCCTGGGGCACGTCCACGGAGCTGACCGGACTCCAAAACTGCATCAAAAATATGATAACCAAGAAGATCAAGCTTGTCAACGTGGTCCAGGTCATGCTATTTCACCGGATTCTCCTGTGTCAAAGACGGACATTCAACCTCTGGGAGTTTGACGTGGCCCAACACCAAACACTGAAGAGCTCTTCGACACGATGCACAAAGACGTCTGGAAGGTGTTGTTCAAGGCCGGCAAAGTTCCTCCTCCCACCACCGAGGACCACGGACTCAGCGCCAACCGCCACGCCAACTCGGTAAGCATTCTACATTTCGCAAGATGTGCCTTTCCTCAGTATATTCGTGGGAGGAACTTAAGCCACCGTGCTGATTTAATAGGATTATGTGGCGACGGTGGAGCGGATCGACTGTCCGGCTCCATTGCCTGAAGATCCAGCAACCGCTCTCCTGACGAAGATGCTGGTTCCGGTGCCCTATGAGGTGCCAGAGAAGAAGGCCAAGAAGAAATCCACGGGGACCAGGAAAAGTCTCCGGCGCAGGGTGGTGTTGGACTCATCGTCCGAAGACATCAAGGCGCACTCCTCCAACCACAATGAGGAGGAGGAAGAGGAAAACCCTCTCCTTCGAACCGAGGGGGAGAAGAAAAGGAAGGCCGCCCCTTCCGGGGAGGCCAAAGGGTCCAATAAGGGAAGGACCCTCCCTTCGGACCACTCCACAACCGCCGCCTACAGTGAGGAGGAGTGGCTACCCAGGGCCAAGCCCCTGGCGAAGTCGTAAGTATCCGGATGCCGTAATACTTCTTGCATGTTTTAGCTTTATGGCCTCTTATTATGTCAAGATTTGTTCGTGCAGTCCGTCCAAAGCCCACATCGACTTATCCCCCTCGGATGGGTCCTTGAGCTCGTCGGAGATGAACAGCTATTCGCTCCCGACAACTTCCACTCCCCGGCCCGCGGATGACACCGAGGTGTTATCTTAGAGGATACCGGGTCAGGAGGAGGTAGTCCTGGAGATGCCTCAAGGCGAGACCCCCAATGTCGGGCTCATGGGGGGAAGATCCCCACGGATTCAGATGAGGGGGGCCGCAGCAAGCTTGGCCCCTAGTCGGATACTGCGCCGGAACCTCCAGTGGTTCCGGATTCAGGCAGGCAGCCCCCCGCCAAGGGGGCGAGCCGCCTGTGCCGATGACCTCTATCCATCCAGAGGCATCGGATAACTTGGTGGAAGCGCTTCAGAGCGCTTCCCTTGATGAAGGACACCGTACTCTTATGAGTACGGTGATTGCGAAGGTTCAGTCCGCCAAAAGTGGATTCACTGAAGCCTGTGCCAGCCTCCTGATAGGCTTTGAGGTAAGTAATTTCAATTATGAGAAAGTATCACAGTATAGATAGTAGCCCCAGATGCTCTGTTTGGTGTTCGGGAAGAGAAGCCGAACAGACGATCAAATATTATTCCCATGAGTCTAATCATATTATGTCTATGTTAATAAGCAGGCGTCGCTACTGGCTGCCGCCGCTGCCACTGCGGAGGTCTCCGGACTGAGGCAGAACCTGGGGCGGGCCGAAGAAGAGCTCGGCCTCGTGAAGAGGCAGCTCGAGGAGAACAAAGGTAAGTAACACCCCATATGAATGTTATATAAAGGAAAAGATCGTTGATGCTAATAGAAGCTTGATGAATTTTACTAGGGGCCACGACCGAAGTGGCGGCCC
The DNA here is from genome assembly GCF_002162155.2 of Triticum dicoccoides. Taxonomy (NCBI): domain Eukaryota; kingdom Viridiplantae; phylum Streptophyta; class Magnoliopsida; order Poales; family Poaceae; genus Triticum; species Triticum dicoccoides. Next base: position 487,835,161 of record NC_041383.1, on the reverse strand, counting down.
TTAAGAAGGCGTTGTCCGAGGCCGAAAACAGAGCGGCCAAGGAGCGCACCGAGCGCAAAAAACAAGAGGCCCGGGTTGATGAGCTCCAGCAAGAGCTCCAGGATTTCGTCAAAAAATTGAGTCCTTGGAGCGTGACTCCAAGACGCAAGAGTCGGAGCTTGCGAAGGCCCGTCAGAGCGTGCAAGACGCCAAGGTAGAAGCCCAGAAGGCCCTCCAAGAAATTGAGGCAGCCAAGAAGATAGCTGCAGGTAAGGCTTTCATTATGCAAAGCAAGCATGTGGAGGAGACTTTCCTTTTACTTACCCGAATTCAAAGCTCTCCAGGAGCATTCACAGATCTGCCGCGCAGCATCTCTGATGCCGCAGAGTTCTACTGGGCTAAGGAGGGGAGCTCGACGGATAAGCTGTTTTGGTCCCAGTATATTGGGGCCGAGCATCCGATGCCCTTGAGCGACCAGCTGAAGCAACTGGTCGAACAGCACAAAGCAGCCGAACTGGCCATGAAGGACTTCATAGTCCGGCTGTGGCCTGGTGAGCCCCTGCCCAGCATCTACTTCGGCCTTGTCAAACGGACGGTGAATGTCTATCCGCAGCTGGAAGTTGTTAAGTGGTCCGTCTGTATTGAGGGTGCACGCAGGGCCTTGGCCCGTGCGAAAGTGCACTGGGGGAAGATGGACGCCGAGAAGCTGGTGGCAGAGGGGGCCACCGAAGGGCAAGGAGCATCGCCACCCTGAACAGTACTATGACAATGTCATTAAGGGTGCCCGCCTTGTGGCGGATGAATGTACTAAGGATGTGATGTTTGAATGAATGTACTCATGTCATCCTGTATTATGAAAACCGGTTCATGTGCACTATGTAGCGCTTGTTAATTTAAAATATTACCTTCTGTGCGGCCGTTTTAAAAAATCTTGAGAGTTGGCCAGTCGTCGGCTTCTGCCCCCATGTAACTAGTACTGGGGTGTTCGGGATAAATATAAACACTCTCTATCCAAGTTTTTGGTCCTTTTAAGGAGGTGTTTAGCGCCGCGAATGAGGCAATCGGACTATACGGCTTTATCGCTCTCACTTAGCCATAGAAGTCTACAATTTTAAATTTTGGCGAAGCCCCTAGTATCCGGAAAGCCGGACTCGGGGCGCTATACACGCCTAAATTGGACGAGGCCGATTTCTCACCTGAAGCGGAAAACATCTTTAAGGATTTGAGACCTCTCGAACAGCGACCAGCTCTCGCCTTATCATGACAATCAGTTTTCGGCTTTCTCTACTGAGGTGCTCGTCCAGAAGAACCGGGACACAATTGCAGTAGTTCTCCCTGCGCTACCTTAGCCGATATAGCGGAACGTAAGGTACCAAAACATAGGAGCCGGGCAAATCCAACTATTGACCCAAGACATGATTCGGAGCTGATGCATATAGTGCTATAAGTTCGGGATGCCGCACTGTCGAAAGTGTTCGGACTTGTCTTGCCAGGTTGTGGGGTACTGAAGCCCCTGGCAAACTGGTCGTGCCAAAATGCACGGGTATAATAAATAAGCAGTAAAGGAAAGGGGTAAATAAACGTAATCGCAAGCTGACGTTGTATACTATTTTCCCTTGTTATTCAAATGATTCACCAAAGCGTGCATATACAAGTAGTGTGATAAGCAGAATAGGACTGTTTGACACATCCTGACAAGGAGCGGGCGGTATGTGGGTATGTAAAATAGGTACAACGATCGTTATCAGAGACCACCTGAGGATTCCCTTGTACGTCAAAGCTTCTTGTCCTCCTGGTGTGTCCGTCCCGCTATGTGTCCGATAGCCGGTCTTTCGAAAGAGCCTCCTGAAGATAGGGACCTGAAAGAAAAAAGGGGTGCAAAGATGCGTGTGTCCCGGGGCGGTTGAACCGCATTGTGGACCGTGTCATGGTCGTGCCTCCGCCTATGCCCAGGGTATTTTAAGTGCGTAGTTGTGTACGCACGGCACAAATTTCACCGCTTGACTAGGACTAGGGCGGAGGCCGTATTGCTAGTCGAGGTCGGGACGTGCTGGATGATCTTGTTGCAGAGTACTCCAGACTCGCTTGACGGTATCCGGGTTCTTTATCGCCGAATTGGCTGTTTGCCTAAGAAGGTTGTTTTGTACTTCCGTCGTGAGGGCCGCAGTGTGCTCCTCTGTGCAGAGCGAGCGCTCTATGTTTCCATTAACTGTAATAACCCTGCGAGGTCCTGGCATTTTGAGCTTGAGGTATGCATAGTGCGGTACCGCACTAAATTTGGCGAATGCGGTTCGTTCGAGCAGTGCATGATAGCCACTGCGGAAGGGGACGATGTCGAAGATTAAGTCCTCGCTTTGGAAATTGTCCGGAGATCCGAAGACCACTTCCAGTGTGATTGAGCCCATATAACAGGCCTCCACACTGGGTATGACACCCTTGAAGGTGGTTTTTGTGGGCTTGATCCTTGAGGGGTTGATGCCCATTTTGCGCATTGTATCCTGATAGAGCAGGTTCAGGCTGCTGCCACCGTCCATGAGGACTCGTGTGAGATGGAATCCGTCGATGATGGGGTCAAGGACCAATGCGGCCGAACCGCCATGATTGATATTGGTAGGATGGTCCCTATGATCGAAGGTGATCGGACAAGAGGACCATGGGTTGAAATTTGGGGCGACTGGCTCCATCGCATAGGCGTCCCTTAGTGCACGCCTCCGTTCCCGCTTGGGAATATGGGTTGCGTATATCATATTTACTGTTTTCACCTGGGGAGGGAATTTCTTCTGTCCTCCTATGTTCGCTGGTCGGGGCTCCTCATCGTCATTGCTATGCAGCCCCTTTTCCTTGTTTTCGGCATTCAACTTGTCGGCCTGTTTAAACACCCAGCATTCCCTGTTGGTGTGGTTGGCTAGTTTATCGGGGGTGCCGTGAATTTGACATGAGCGATCGAGTATGCAGTCCAAACTGGACGAGCCCAGACTGTTTCTTTTGAATGGATTTTTCCGCTATCCGGATTTAAAGCCTCCGAATCCGGCATTGACTGTCGTGTCTTCGGTGTTGTCACCATTGTTGCGATGCTTGTGTCTATTTCGTCATGGCTTGCCGTTGTTGTCCCTGGCGTCTGAATGGCTTGAGTTTTTGGGTGTGATGTTGCTATGAGCCAGCCAGCTGTCCTCGCCCGCGCAAAAGCGGGTCATGAGTGTCGTGAGGGCTGCCATGGATTTTGGCTTCTCTTGGCCGAGGTGTCGGGTGAGCCATTCGTCACGGATGTTATGCTTGAAGGCTGCTAAGGCTTCGGCATCCGGACAGTCGACAATTTGGTTCTTCTTGGTTAGGAACCGAGTCCAGAATTTCCTGGCTGACTCTTCGGCTGTTGGGTTATGTGACTTAAGTCATCAGCATCCGGAGGTCGCACGTAAGTGCCCTGGAAGTTATCAAGGAACACGTCTTCCAGATCCTCCCAACTGCCAATGGAGCTTGCTGGCAGGCTATTCAGCCAATGTCGAGCCGGTCCTTTGAGCTTAAGTGGTAGGTACTTTATGGCATGTAAGTCATCGCCACGGGCCATGTGAATGTGGAGAAGCAAATCTTCGATCCATACCGCAGGGTCTGTTGTGCCATCATATGATTCAATGTTTACGGGTTTAAACCCTTCTGGGAATTCGTGATCCATGACTTCATTAGTGAAGCACAGGGGGTGTGCGGTGCCTCTATGCTGGGCTACATCCTGACGCAGTTCAAATGAATCTAGCTTGTTGTATTTGGCCGGCCGGACTTTGGTTTATTGGATCCGGCGTGACGGTCATCGTCACGTCTTGTGGCGCGCCGCCGTGATCCATAAATCAATCTTGAATGTCCTGCTTTGTTCTCCAATACATCTCGCAGGTCCTTCATGTAGCCCCGGGCCTTAGTATTATCGTTTGATTGGCGATGGGGTGCGGTCTGGACTTCGAGCTGGTACGCCGCTTTGTCGCGGCCACGGGGTGGCCGGTCAGCCGCATCATGCACTGGTAGTATGGGCTTTAAAGCCTCCTCCTCGAGTTGAGATAGCAGCATGCACTTTGGGTAGCTTTTGCTGGGGCGCTCGAGTCTGTATTCCTCGGTAGCTAGGACCTCGGTCCATCTGTCAGTTAGCAGATCTTGATCAGCTTGAAGCTGTTGCTGCTTTTTCTTCAGGCTTTTTGCAGTGGCTATAAGCCGGCATTTGAAGAGCTCCTGCTTGACGGGATCCTCAGGCATGATGAATTCTTCGTCGCCAAGGCTCACTTCGTCTTTGGAGGGAGGCATGTAATTATCATCCTTTGATTCTCCATCTGTTGCCTATTCTTTAGGGCTAACTTGCCCATCCTCTTGCTTGGCCTGCTTGAAGCCTGGATGGGCAAGATTGTTTTCGTCTCCGGCATCGTCCGGATTATTATCTCTTGTGCCAGTATTGCTTATTTTGCTATGGCGGGGCTTGGAGCGACGCCTATGACGTCGGTGCCTAGATTGCTTCTCCACGGGGTTATCCTCCTTTGCCTCATCGCCATCGCTTTCTTTGGGGGTGTCCACCATATATATATCGTATGATGAGGTGGCTATCCAGCGCCCTATAGGCGGTTGTTCCTGTTCTTCTCCTGCATCGTCGTCCATACCGTCGATGTCTTCGGAGTTGAAGTCAAGCACGTCGGTTAAGTCATCGACATGGCTATTAAGTGGGTGGTGGGTGGGGAACGAATTTCTTCGTCGTCCGCTTCCCACTCAAGCCGGACATAGTTGGCCCAAGAATCTTCTAACAAGGAAAGAGACCTTAATGAGTTTAGCACGTCACCCAAGGGCAAGTGCTGAAAAATGTCCGCGACGGTGAACTCCATGACCGGCGCCCAATCAGATTCGATAGGCACAGATGCACGCGGTTTGGATCCTGTAGCCGGAGACGAGTCCGAGGGTCCGATGACACCACCCTCACAAGAGATGGGATCAGTGTTTGGCTCTAGTGCCGATGAGTGCGCGGCCTCCGTGGTGGGGTCCATCCACCCGTCCTGGGAGGGCACGATCTGCTCCGGTTTGATTCCCGGCACCGCAGGAGGCGCGATCTCCCGAATAGTGTCCAATGACAGATCAAAGTCATGCCCGTCGTGACCGTCCGACATGCCTGACATGGGCTCGAATCCTTCAAAGATCAAGTCTCCGCAGATGTTGGCAGTATAGTTCAAGCTTCCAAATCTGACCTGATGGCTAGGGGCGTAGCTATCAATCTGCTCCAGATGGCCAAGCGAGTTGGCCCGCAGTACGAAGCCGCCAAATACGAAGATCTGCCCGGGAAGGAAAACCTCCCCTTGGACCGCATCGTTGAAGATCATTGAGGGAGCCATCAAGCCTTACCGCGACGACATAGTGGTACTCTCAATGAAAGCACAAATGTCGGTGTCAAAACCGGCGGATCTCGGGTAGGGGGTCCGAACTGTGTGTCTAAGGCTAATGGTAATCGGAGGCAGGGGACATGATGTTTTACCCAGGTTCTGGCCCTCTCGATGGAGGTAATACCCTACTTCCTGCTTGATTGATCTTAATGATATGAGTATTACAAGAGTTGGTCTACCATGAGATCGTAGAGGCTAAACCCTAGAAGCTAGCCTATGATTATGATTATGATTGTCCTACGGACTAAACCCTCCGGTTTATATAGACACCGGAGGGGGCTAGGGTTACAGAGAGTCGGTTACAGAGAAGGAACTCTACATAACCGAAATGCCAAGCTTGCCTTCCACGCAAAGGAGAGTCCCATCCGGACACGGGACAAAGTCTTCAATCTTGTATCTTCATAGTCCAACAGTCCGGCCAAAGTATATAGTCCGGTTGTCCGAGGACCCCTTAATCCAGGACTCCCTCAGGAGGAGTGAGTGAGGTGCGAAGGACCTCATGGCAGCTTAAATAGGAGCGGGAGAAGCCTCTAGAGCATCGCGGGTGAGCTCAAGCAATGCTTTAATGGAGGGTAGAGGTGTTTAGCAGCATGGGCATGGAATTTGCAGTGCATTTATGGTGAACCAGGATGAAGCAGAGGCATAGGGCGACTCAGGGCATCATGGAGCAGCTACTAGACACGAATGGAGGTCAAGACGAGGAGGGAGATGACGGGAACAGCAGCCAGAACGAGCTAGAGCGCGAGTTTGGCACGTCTACCCCATGGTCACAGCGTGAGCTGGTGCCAGAGGTGCACTCCTAGCGGCCAAACCATGTCAGCTGGATAGGGCGTGCTACAGAGAAGGCCGTGAAGCAAAGAAACAAGCACGGAGATACATGATGAGACCACAGTTAGCAAGAAAACAAACCAACAACAAGGTGTTTCATATCTTCTGTGGTTCATATGAGTGGAGCTAGACTCAGATCTTTGGCACAGCTTGATCAAGCACTAAGATGACGCTGATTACGAAAAATGAGCTTAAGAGGAGGGGTTTAGAGGGTAGTTGCTGTAGAAAGGGCCCTACTGGTCAAATTTGGGAATTATGAAGTTGCACTCACATAAATGATTGTCATGAGCTGAAATTTGGAAGAGGCGGGTTATTTGATCATATAAATCTACTATAAAAGTTTCATGCCATTTGGAAATACCAAAATGGTACTTGCTTCATAGAGCTTCATTATGACCAGAAACTTGGAAAAATTGCACAGGGCAAATGGTTTAATGAATTGAGCCAAAACTTGATGGAGGGAGTGTATATGGATAGTAGAATGTCCTGGAAAATTTTCAGCTTAAATGAAGCAATATAAAATATAGTTGCTTCACGACCTGAAAATCAGACCAGAAACCAAGATCTGATGCTGAGCTCACATAGAGTGATGACATGAGCCCAAATGTTGAGGAGAGTCATGATTTTATCATATGAAGGATGTTGCAAAATTTCAACTCATTTGGATTACCCTAGCTATTACTTCCTTCACAATGGATTCTCTTAGACATGAACTTTGAAAAATTGCTTAGGAATATCTACTAGGCAAATTGAGCTGAATTTTGGCAGGAGGCAATGATATGGACAGGAAAAGGTGTCCAAAAAGTTTGGAGTCCATCAAGAAAAGATAGATAGCACTTGCTTCACACAATGCCATTTAGGGCAGAATAGCAAAAGAATTATTGGTGGATTATTTTTGAACATGGCAATGAATGTTTTGCCATATTTGGCAAGAGGACCCAAACAACTTATGAGAATTATTTGGGAATTTTTAGAATGACAGAAGTATAGGTTGCTTCACAACCTAGGGAAAATAGGATAATTCCTTTAATAGAAAAGGAATATTCCCAATAAAGGAATATTGGGATTTGGGCTAGGATGAAAATGACATGAGCTAGGGATGGTGATGAGGATGACAAGACACTATAAAACCTAGGAAGACATGATCTTCCTAAGTTTCAGAACCACATAGCCACAGAAAAGAAAATCAAATCAAGAAATCCAAGAAAGTCATCAGAAAAAGAAAAGGGCAAAATCCAGGATGTTACAACTATCTTCTTGCAAGGCATTATGTTGTGAATTATGAAATGCCATGTTGTTTAGCCAAGCATCATATATGTGAATTATATCATGCCATCCTTTTTTTGTATCACATATTCCATTTATCGACAATGTTCTAAACTACTATTCCTGTGCATCAGCCATTTGAATTGGTGATGGAAAAAATATGAAGTGGAAACAAGGTCTTCAGATCAGACAATGCTACCTGCTGAAGCATATATCTTGCGGGTTACAGATAGCTCCTGAGAGGAGGATTCAGAGATAGATGATCAGTCTTATTTTCCCCCTAAGGTGTATGCTCAAACTTGGCAGGGTTATATTACTCATATCATGTGTATGTTGTCTTGCATTGCTTTGTTTTTACATCATATACAAAATATTGAATGCCATTTGCTTAGTTTAGACATCATATGTGTGATTGCCATCTGCTTACTTGCTTAGTACATAAATCATATACAATATTTGGATTATATCATGCCATCATGTTTACATAGACATCATGTATCTGAATTATGCCATGCCATCCCATTTAATAAATACATCATATTAGTTATATCATCTCATCTTGTTTACATAGTCATCATATTTTGAATTTTGTCATTCTATCCGTGAATTATATCATGCCATCTGGTTTCCATAGACGGCATGTATGTGAATTACAGCATGCCAACCACTTTACTAGGCACATGATATAGTTATATCATGTCATCATGTTTACATAGTCATCATATTTTGAATTATGTCATTCTGCCATGTTTAGTTAACCATCATATATGTGAAATTGTGTCATGCTATCATGTTTAGTTAGCCATTGTATATTTGAAATTGTGTCATGCTATGATGTTTGATTAGACAACATAAATGTGTATTATTTCATGCCCTCATTTATTCCCCACTATCCATTGCACCTGTCTATCATACAATGTATGTATATTCAATTACTTTTCTTGTTTATCGGCCATTTGAATTGAAGGGGGTGATGGCAGTATCTAAGGGAATAAAAACACGGTCTTCAGAAAAGATAGTGCTACCCGTCGATGCAGATAGAACTATGGTTGTACTTGCCCAAGAACCAGCCCCACCACACATAACTCGGACTCTTGCAGATTGTACCCCTACCCAATTCGATAGACAACCAGCTACACCTCTTCTAACCCCAACCCCAGCAGATAGTAACCCAGTTCTAGTTGACACATCACCGTTTCCACCACAGAGCACCCAAACACGAGCAGTTAGTAAGGCAACTACAGTGCCCAAAGCACGAGCACCACCACTCCGAACCCCAACTCAATGCTTAAAGCAGAAGAAGAATTGTTCTCAGGTCAGGGTTCGTATCTATGCTTCATACTCCTTTGCAATTGCATTACTGTATTTAACTAATTTCAAATTTGAAGGGTGCAATTGAAACTTGAATGGCGCAACAGGTATGTTTTAAACCTGTTTCTTTAACTAGTTTGCTGTGGTAACTTGCTCTATGTTGATTTCAGTTTCAATTGAATAAACAATTATATTCTCATGCCATGCTGTGTGGTTTCCCGCACTTATATTCTATCTGTGTTGCTTTGTCTTAAACAAATATGATTTGAACTGTCTCTATCTTGATTTGACAACATACACTAGAATGATATAGACCATACAATGACCATATTACATAGATATATGTTTGTTTCATGCTGTTATCCAATCCACCTTACTGTTGTACTGGTTTACCAAAATGAGTTTCATATACAACATGGTAAACCTGTGATGTGTCTGCTTGTTTCTCTTTTAGAATGCGGTCAAAATATTGGAGAAGAGTACCCCGTTATGCAGTGGTAAAGGAAGTAATTCAGATAAGGTTCAATATAGTGAGACATCCCTATTGGTCTCCAGAAATCTGATAAAAACTATCTTAAAGACAGTGAGACAACCCCAAAGTCATGTCTTGATGTAGTGTTCGAGTTATTGGCCACTACTACTGGCACAAGCTCTTCAAACTCTCTGCCTGAATCAGTTCGGCTTCTTGAGTCTCAACTTCAAGTTGAAAGACATTGATCAGATGTGCTGTGATAGGAAGCGAAGGACTGAGGAGGTCCCTGCAGAACTCAGGTGCATACTTTCTGGTGCAACAACAAGCGCTGGAGGATTTAAGGGCCAAACAAGAGAAAGTTAATTAGCTTGCTAAGCATCTTGCCAGCAGGTTGGGTACCCAGGATATTATTTCTTGAGCTCTTCTAAAGTGGTTTCAGTTCTGGACTTGTTTTGCTGCGGTGTTTATTTGCACTGGTCGCCAACTTTGACAACCAGTGTATGTGATATGTTGCTTTGTTCCCTATATTTGCACTGGTGGCCAACTTTGATGCCCAGTGGGTGTAATATGTGTAATAGCCGTAATAGCCTACTGTTAGTTGCTTGCTTATTTATTTCCTTATTGTCTTGTTTAGTTGTTTGCTTGTAGTCACTGCGTCTTTTTCCGAGTTTTTCTAGTGGCCACAATAACCTATTTTTTATAACTAGGCCACAATAACCATGGGCAACATACGGATTGTTGTAACCATGGTCCCGCTACCTGCTGTAGTGACCATGGGCCTCCTACAGGAAATAGAATCCATGGGCCTTCGATGGGACGTATAATCAATGGGCCTTCTATGGGCAACATGATCGATTGGCCAAACATGGGTCGTACTATAAGGATCTGCAAAATGGGTCATAAACGGTCTAGAGAGGAAATCGTGTGTTTATGGTCCGACCATAACGGGTCGTTAATCGGCCAAAAAGTATAACGGGCTTAATTCTATAGATAGGCATCACGGGTCGTTAATGGGCCGTATTTGATGATGCTATGGAAACAGCCCAGCGGGTTAACGGGCTACAAATGAGCCGACTGTAACCACGGGCTGGATTTGGCCCACAAGCGAAACAAGCCAGTAACGGACCGTAAGTAACCGAGTGCTAGAAATGAGCCCAAGAATAAATGGGCCCTTAGAAGGCCGAAAGGTAACACGGGATGGAAATAGCCCAACGCAATAATGGGTCGTCAATGGGTGTAAAGAGATACACTGTTCGTTGTAGGCCAGTTTCACCACGGGCCTTTAATGGGCCCAGAGTTACGAAGGGCCTCGTGTGGGCCAAAAGACGACACGGGCCATACATGGGCTGGAAGTTACAACGGGCTGGAACCATATTGGACGGCCCAAATGATGCTACTGGGCCCAATTTGCATAGGCCATAACGGGTCGTGAGTTAGTGGGCTGTAAATGGGCTATATGCGAATAGACTGTTAACAAGCTTTCTGTGGGCCGGCCTACTACCTTTTGACCAATTCAAATGGGCCGGCCTTTTCACCTGAATGGGCCTCTATTGGACCGAGCCACATGTCGACTTATCATAGGCGTCTCCCGTCCATTGGCTGGATGACATCTGTCCCGAGGCTGAGTTGACACGTGGATCCTCCGGCATATCAGAATTTTACACATGGAAAATCCCCATTGGCCAGGGCTGTTAACAGGTTATCGGATCCAAACCGAAACCCGATAGCTTAACAGCGACCCATTACAGTGTATGCCACGTGTGGGTCACCCTTGACGAAAACACTTCCATGATGCGTCATTTATCGTCATGGAAGTGGACACTTCTGTGATGATAATTTTGGTATTGTCATGGAACACTTCTACGACAGCACAGTTTTGGCTATCTTGATTCTGTCATAAAATCGTCTTGAATGTACATGCATGACAGAAAATGCGACCTACTATGACAAACATGTATCATCATGGAAGTGTATTTTTTGTAGTGATTGGATTGCTCGACGAAGAGAGAAGCTTTTTCTTTCGCCAACTTGTTGTGAGACTCTTTCAGAGACTCAAGTTCTTGATTCATGTTAAGGAGTTCATCTGATAAACTCTCGTGGTCAACTATAGGGGAATCATATCGATTGGTAAGATCATCAATAGTTGAGGAAAAAACATCTTGCTCTTCAATCAACTTTTGATTCTTCTCCATCTCTTCGACCAGTAATCCTTCGGTTTTCCTGAGATTTCTCTCAAGCATTTCAAGCTCATCTTGTTGAGATTTTGCAATCTTGACAAGTTTAGCATAGGCAATGTATTTAGGAGAATATCCATTCATGGATTTTTGGTGTTTTGTTGATACCTGATCCTTAGATGGTTTTGCCATGAGACAGAAAACAAATGGTTCATCATCACTTGAAGCATCATCATCAGTATGTGACTCGACTGAATTATTAGATGATTCATAGGCAATGAAGGCATTGCTCCCTCCTATCCTTCTGTGAAATTCTTCATCATCTCAGTGTCTGTCACCTCCTCTTCAGAGTCCAGGGTCATATCAATACACGCTCTACTCAGCCCTGATATTCTCTTCATATTTGACTCGATGGTTACTCTGGCTGTCACGTCAGTGACTGGTCTTGTCGAAGAAGATGAGGAAGATTGATTTTCCTTCGGGAGCTTAGTATGACGATCCATCCGTGTGAATCCACTGCAGTGAAGATATTTCCATCTGTTGCTAGGTTTTCCTTCCCAGCAGGGACAATCTGCTATGAGATGACCGAATTGTTTCACTTGAAGAACTTCATTTCCTTCGGAGATAACCTTCTTGATGATTTAGGTAAGTCAAATTCGTTATCATTCATGAGGTATAAATTTTGTCTTCTAAGATCACTTAGCTTTTCTATTAGCGTCTCTAGTTCTCTGGTGATGGTGTGTTGATTCTCAATATCTTCTTCTTCATGTGAACTACCATAGTTTAAGAGAATTTCTCCTTCACTTTCCGAAGAAGGTTCTTGATCTGCATTTTCTAGTTCCATCTTCTCTTCATGAATCGACAACAGCGTAATGACCTCTACATAGTGAAGTTCTTCATAGTCTGGTCTTTGCTTGATTTCTATTATGATGGAATTGAAAGTTAGATCAAGAGCGCTTAGCAACTTATTAACCACATCCCTATCGGTGATATCAGTTACTCCTTGTTGATGCGGTCTTTTGATGATGTTTGTCAATCGACTAGTGAGTTCCATAGCACTTTTGAAAGGGATCGAGAAGAGGTGTCTAGAAGGGGGGTGATTAGACACTAAGTACCAAAATTTGCAGTTTTTAACTTCTTTAAGTTGGAGTGGAGTTTAGGCACAAGTTTAACACTCACAATACATAACAAGCAAGCATGCAAAGAGTATATGAGCAGCGGAAAGTGACGCATGCAACTTGCAAGAATGTAAAGGGAAGGGATTGGAGGATTCAAACGCAATTGGAGACACGGATGTTTTTGTCGTGGTTCCGATAGGTGGTGCTATCATACATCCACGTTGAAGGAGACTTCAACCCACGAAGGGTAACGGCTGCGCGAGTCCATGGAGGGCTCCACCCAAGAATGGTCCACGAAGAAGCAACCTTGTCTATCCCACCATGGCCGTCACCCACGAAGGACTTGCCTCACTAGCGGTAGATCTTCACAAAGTAGGCGATCTCCTTGCCCTTACAAACTCCTTGGTTCAACTCCACAATCTTGTCGGAGGCTCCCAAGTGACACCTAGCCAATCTAGGAGACACCACTCTCCAAGAAGTAACAAATGGTGCGTTGGTGATGAACTCCTTGCTCTTGTGCTTCAAATGATAGTCTCCCCAACACTCAACTCTCTCTCACAGGATTTGGATTTGGTGGAAAGAAGATTTGAGTGGAAAGCAACTTGGGGAAGGCTAGAGATCAAGATTCATATGGTAGGAATGGAATATCTTGGCCTCAACACATGAGTAGGTAGTTCTCTCTCAGAAAATGGATGCTGGGAGTGTAGGCTTGTTCTGATGGATCTCTCCATGAATGAAGAGGAGGTAGAGGGGTATATATAGCCTCCACACAAAATCTAACCGTTACACACAATTTACCAATCTCGGTGGGACCGAATCAACAAACTCGGTCAGACCGATTTAGTAAACCTAGTGACCGTTAGGAGTTTCGGTGGGACCATCATGCAACTCGGTAGGACCGATATGGTTAGGGTTAGGGAATAATGTAATCTCGGTGAGACCGATTACACAAACTCGGTGGGACTGATTTTGGTAATAAGCTAACCAGAGAGTTGGTCAGGCAAACTCGGTGAGACCAATTACACAAACTCGGTGGGACCGATTTTGGTAATAAGCTAACTAGAGAGTTTGCATTGTAATCTCAGTAGTACCGATTGCTCAAACTCGGTGAGACCGATTTTGGTAATGTACATACACAGAGAGATTACAATCCCATCTTGGTGAGACCGAGATCCCTATCGGTGAGACCGATTTGCCTAGGGTTTGCGGCAGTGGCTATGACAACTAAACTCGGTGGCGCCGGACAGAAAGAATCGGCGGGGCCGAGTTTAGACTTTTGGGTTTAGGACATATGTGGATGTGAGAAGGTAGTTGAAGGCTTTGGAGCATATCACTAAGCACTTTGAGCAAGCAAGCCATTAAGCAACACCTCATCCCCTCTTGATAGTATTGGCTTTTCCTATAGACTCAATCTGATCTTGGATCACTAAAATAGAAACATGTAGAGTCTTAATCTTGGATCTTGAGCCAATCCTTTGTCCTTAGCATCTTGAAGGGGTTCCACATCCTTTAGTCCATGCCACTCCATTGTTGAACTTGTCTGAAATATACTAGGTAAAAGTGTTATTCCAACAAGAGATATGTTGACATTAATTACCAAAACCACCCAGGGAGCACTTGTGATTTCAATCTCCCCCTTTTTGGTAATTGATGACAACATACATCAAAGCTTTAGATAAAGATATAAAGAATAGCAAGTAAAGCTTTGGAAAGACATGTAACAAGCATAGGCTCCCCCTACATGTATGCAATCATGTGAATATGGAATATAGAAGCATGTGAATGCATGAACATGAAAGAGTAAGCAATGTGTTACATTTATCTTGGCCATATGCATCAGAGCAAAAGATAGCAACAGATGTGTATGTGGTAAGTGTACCTTCATGCTCATGAGTCCTTCTTGCAAACAATATGTACATTAGCAAGAATTCCTCATACACATGACTGTGATGCATATACTTACCTTGTGGTCTTGAGTTGGCTTAGGATGGAATGAACCTGCGTAAACAAGGTTAGATAACACAGATACACCTACTGGCCAGAGCAAACAAAAGAAACCACAAGAATACCAAGACTGGGATGACATGTAGAGAGTGAGTATTGAGTACCACATTTGATGTAGACATGTCCCCAAAGGTAAAGATGTGCAATGAATTTAAATGATTTATTTCCCTTAGATGTCTTGCTCCCCCTGAATCTAGCATGGGATACAGGGAGAAGATAGGGAACAGAAGATCAGAGCAAAATGTAAAATCAGAGCTACTGCAAAAAGGCACATATGAACATGTCTTTCTTTCCCCTCAAGAAGACATGTGGCATCTCTCCTCTTGAACACCAAGCATCTGGGATCCTTGAGGATTACTCTCTTCTTGAGTATTCTCTCCCCCTGAAGATCTCTCTCTCCCCCTATGGAGGTGATACTCTCTCTCTCCCTTTGGAAGTGATAAGCTTTGATGTGATCTCTCTCTCCCCCTTTGACATCAATTTCCAAGAAGGGCCTTCTGGAATTTGTCGTGAATGGGTTTGGTCCTTGAGTCACAATACAAAGCACTTGATAAAAATGTGATGCTTGTAGAGGACAAGATTCATTGAGTGGAGCTGGATCAAAAGTAAAACAGGAACAAGTGGCAAAATGTTTTTTTCTGTAGTGAAGTCGGTGGCACCGAGTGGTATGTTTCGGTTGCACCGAAAGGATTCGGTTGGACCGAAAGCAACAAACCGGTGAGATCGAGTTCATCGCAGAGAAAACACTTGTCACCTCAGCTCACTAGACAAGTAATCACAAGGATTTGCAAGGAATTAACAGAAAGATTTGCAATGAATTGGATGCAGGGAATGCAGAACAAATTGAAAAGAAAAAATCTAGATGAAGTTTTTCTTTGAAAGGGGAAACAAACAAGCATGAGACAAATGCAAGAGCACAGAAAAGAACACAAGTAAACTTCATCTAGAGATTGTCGGCGGCAAGGTCACCTATGTTAGAGTATATTGACTTAGGAGTCAAGTGAGATCACTTGATCATAGGTCATACTCATCCTTTAAGCTCAAAATGGGGTTACCATTTATCGTTTAAGCATCTTGATGTATTCACATCTTGTCGAGTTGCTTTGACTCATGACTTGGAGTAAAGCTTCTCTAAGATGTAATGACATACCTTGGGTGGTGATGTTGATCATGTAGTTGGACTTGTGTGGGTTGCTCAAGGTCGATGTAGCTCATCAAGAGTTGGGAGCACCACTTGGAATTTGAGTTCATATACCTACATGGGTTAGTTTTTGCAAGGAAGAGCACTTGTGTATCCAAAATTACAATCATGAATCTTAACATAGAATTTGTCAAAGGATATGTTTGAATGTTTCCAAGCTTCCTTGTCTTCAACCACCACTTGTGTAGAGACTTGGTAATGTAGAGATTGCTCAAGATATGAGTAGGTTACAATCTCATGGAATTCAATTCAACCAAGTACCTACATGGGTTAGATAACATGCAAGGTGCAAATATATCCAAGACATAAGATTATCATCATAAGAGAAATATCAAGGATTAGTCATAAGCTCATGTCTTGCATGTATCCAACGGAGTTTCTACTCCAAGTTTGAAGCATCAATGATGTTCAATTCACCTCTTAACCTGCAAAACACTTTCTCATCAAGTGGTTTAGTGAATATATCCGCTAATTGCTTTTCGGTGCGAACAAGCTTAAGTTTAATGTCATCCTTAGCAACATGATCTCGAATGAAATGATGACGAACTTCAATATGCTTAGTTCGAGAGTGTTGCACGGGATTGTGAGCAATCTTGATAGAACTTTCATTGTCACAAAGTAATGGAACATGTTTCACATATATCCCATAGTCTTTAAGAGTTTGGGTCATCCAAAGTAATTGAGCACAACATGAACCAGTGGCAATGTATTCCGCTTCGGCGGTGGATAAGGATACCGAGTTTTGTTTCTTGGAAGACCAAGATACAAGAGATCTACCAAGAAATTGACAAGTACCTGAAGTGCACTTTCTATCAACCTTGTCACCGGCATAGTCCGAGTCGGAGTAGCCAACAAGATCGAAAGAGGCCCTCTTAGGATACCAAATGCCAAAATTTGGTGTATGGATTAAGTATCTCACTATCCTTTTCACGGCCTTAAGGTGACATTCTTTAGGAGCAGCTTGATATCGTGCACACATGCACACACTTAGCATGATATCGGTACGTGAAGCACATAGATATAACAATGAACCAATCATAGAGCGATAAACCTTTTGATCAACCGGTTTACCATCTTTGGTCAAGTCAAGATGTCCACTAGTAGGCATGGGTGTGGTCATACCTTTGCATTCTTGCATATTGAACTTCTTGAATAAGTCCTTGGTGTACTTCGTTTGAGAGACAAAGGTACCTTCCTTAGTTTGCTTGATTTGCAAACCAAGAAAGAATTTGAGTTCACTCATCATAGACATCTCAAACTTCTCCGACATTAGCTTCCCAAACTTTTCACTAAAATGAGGGTTAGTAGAACCAAATATAATATCATCAACATAGATTTGGCACACAAATAGTTCTCCATTGACCCTTTTAGTAAAAAGAGTGGAATCTATTTTTCCAATTTCAAAGCCTTTTTTAATAAGGAACTTGGTCAAGCATTTATACCACGCTCTAGGAGCTTGTTTAAGACCATAAAGAGCTTTGTGAAGTTTGTAAACATGATTTGGTTTCTTAGGATTGACAAAGCCGGGAGGTTGCTTAACATAAACTTCCTCCTCTATTTCACCATTTAGAAAATCACTTTTATTGTCCATTTGGTACAAGGTGATATCATGGTGATTAGCATAGGCAAGTAAGATGCGAATAGACTCAAGTCTAGCAACGGGAGCATAAGTCTCCCCATAGTCCATACCTTCGACTTGTGTGTAGCCTTGGGCGACGAGACGTGCTTTGTTGCGAACTACTTGTCCATCTTCATCTTGCTTGTTGCGAAACACCCATTTGGTACCGATGATGTTGTGGTTGTTGTCGGGCTTCTCAACCAATGTCCAAACTTGGTTTCTCTCAAAGTTGTGTAGCTCTTCATGCATGGCATTTATCCAATCCAGATCTTCCAAAGCTTCTTCAACCTTCATAGGTTCAATGCTAGAGATGAATGAATAGTTTTCAAAAAGTTATCTAAACGAGTTTTAGAGCGAGTGGTTCTCCCGGTTTGGATATCGTTGTAGATTTGCTCGACGGGATGGTCTTTAGCAATTCTTGCTCGAACTCGTGAAAGCTTTTGCTTGGGTCTTGGTTGAACATCTTCTTCATCTTGTTCTTCTTCTTGGCCTTCTTCATTGTTGGTGTTGTCGTTCTCTTGTCGTGGTGGAGAAGGAGGTTGTTGACATTCATCTTGATGCACTTCCTCGTTTTCTTCATCTTGGTGTGTCCCACTTGTGGATGCTTCCGTATCAACTCTTGGTTCACCTTGTCGTGAGGTAGAATCTTCCACTTGGATGGACGAGGTACTCTCCTTCACCTCCATTGGACGAATCTTGCCAATAGACAAGTCTTGGATTGCTTCCGAGGGATCTTTGTCTTCTACATCAATTGGCAATTGCTCTACTTGCGAGCCGTTAGATTCATCAAACTTCACATCTACCATTTCTTCAAACTTTCAGGTGAAATTGTTGTAGACACGGTATGTGTGAGAGTTTGAGCCGTAACCAAGTAGGAACCTTCATGAGACTTAGGAGCAAATTTAGAACGACGATGCTTATCAAGAATGTAGCACTTTGAACCGAATACTCGAAAGTATCCAACTTGGGGTTTGTTACCTGTGAGGAGCTCATATGCCGTCTTGTCGAGTAGCTTGTGAAGATACAAGCTAGTTGTTGCATGACAAGTTGTCTCAACCGCTTCCGCCCAAAAGTGCTTTGGCGTCTTGTACTCATCAAGCATTGTTCTCGCCATTTTGATGAGCGTCCGGTTCTTCCTCTCAACAACTCCATTTTGTTGAGGTGTGTACGTAGCCGAGAACTCGTGTGAAATCCCTTCTTCGTAAAGAAAGGTGTCCACATTTGCGTTCTTGAACTCCATTCCATTGTCGCTGCGAACCTTCTTGATCTTCACCTCAAATTGATTTTGGGCCTTCCTAGCTAAGTTTTTGAAGATCTTTTCGACCTGTGTTTTATCGTCGAGAAAGAACACCCACGTAAATCTTGAAAAATCATCAACTATAATTGACCAAAAGAATTTCCACCGAGACTCTTGTAAGCATTGGGACCAAAAAGATCCATGTGAAATAGCTCGAGTGGCCTCCTTGTGGTCATGATGTTCTTCACGGGATGCCTTCCTCCAACCTGTTTACCTGCTTGACAAGCGCTGCAAAGTCTATCCTTATCAAATATGACATCGTTAACACCAAGGATATGATTTTCTTTAATAAGCTTGTCAAGGTTCCGCATACCAACATGACCTAATCGTCTATGCCATAACCAATCTTTAGAAGATTTAGCAATAAAGCAAGTTCTAGGTTGAGCCTTTTTAGTGAAATCAACAATGTAAAGATCACCTCTACGAACACCGGTAAAGACCATTTTATGATTATCTCTACGAAACACTTGGCAATCTACTTCATTAAATAGGACATTGAAACCGAAATCAGCAAGTCTAGATACTGAAAGTAAGTTGCAGCCAAGAGATTCAACGAGCATAACATTTTGAATGCAGCTATCATGTGAGATGGCCACCTTACCGAGGCCAACCACCTTACCCTTTGAGTTGTCACCGAAAGTGACATACTTTCGAGGACCATCATTTTCAGCAAGCTCACGAAACATGTCTTTATCTCCGGTCATGTGATCGGTACATCCACTGTCAAGAACCCATTCCTTTCCTCCTGCCATATATCCCCGAAGATTTGCCATAAGACCAAAATGTCTCATTGCATCATCAAGATCGAAGTCACTATCATCATCCTCATCATCGTATCCATGTTCAACATCGTCATGTGGTGGATCAAATCCTAGAGAGGGTAATTCGTTAGAGTGACTTTGACAATGATCTTGCTTATGAATTTTTATAGCTTTGGAAATAATATCACCAATAATTCCAACATCTCCTTTGGCACGCATAAGATTTGTAAGCTCAAATAGACGATCACCAACCATAGGATCACTAGTATTCATCTTACTCAAGGCAATAGACTTATGGGGAATTTCAGCTAGATTTTTCAAGGATTAATTTGGAAAGCGTTCCTCAAGAAATTTCCATATAGTGTAGGCACACTCAAGAGTAGGCAAGTTTCTAATCAAGTTTCTAGGCAAGCCTCTAGTGATAAGATTAACAGTTCTAAGATTCCTAATCATGTCAATTGACTCATCAAGGGTAGGATGCATTGGATCAACATGAGGTGCGCAAGGGCTAGCAATGTACTTGTTCAAATGATATTGATTAAAAATCACAAGCATCTCTTTTTTCCACTCATGAAAATACTCTCCATCAAGTATAGGCACTCTATGTCTAAGACTCCCAATAGTAGACTCATCCATCTTCCTCCAATGGTGTTTAAACCAAAGCAATGCAGACCAAAGCTCTGATACCAATTGAAAGGGATCGAGAAGAGGTGTCTAGAGGGGGGGTATTAGACACTAAGTACCAAAAGTTGCAGTTTTTAACTTCTTTAAGTTGGAGTGGAGTTTAGGCACAAGTTTAACACTCACAATACATAACAAGCAAGCATGCAAAGAGTATATGAGTAGCGGAAAGTAACGCATGCAACTTGCAAGAATGTAAAGGGAAGGGATTGGAGGATTCAAACGCAATTGGAGACACGGATTTTTTTTTCATGGTTCCGATAGGTGGTGCTATCGTACATCCATGTTGATGGAGACTTCAACCAATGAAGGGTAACGGCTGCGCGAGTCCACAGAGGGCTCCACCCAAGAAGGGTCCACGAAGAAGCAACCTTGTCTATCCCACCATGGCCGTCGCCCACGAAGGACTTGCCTCACTAGCGGTAGATCTTCACGAAGTAGGCGATCTCCTTGCCCTTACAAACTCCTTGGTTCAACTCCACAATCTTGTCGGAGGCTCCCAAGTGACACCTAGCCAATCTAGGAGACACCACTCTCCAAGAAGTAGCAAATGGTGCGTTGATAATGAACTCCTTGATCTTCTGCTTCAAATGATAGTCTCCCCAACACTCAACTCTCTCTCACAGGATTTGGATTTGGTGGAAAGAAGATTTGAGTGGAAAGCAACTTGGGGAAGGCTAGAGATCAAGATTCATATGGTAGGAATGGAATATCTTGGCCTCAACACATGAGTAGGTAGTTCTCTCTCAAAAAATGGATGCTGGAAG
The DNA here is from genome assembly GCF_002162155.2 of Triticum dicoccoides. Classification (NCBI taxonomy): domain Eukaryota; kingdom Viridiplantae; phylum Streptophyta; class Magnoliopsida; order Poales; family Poaceae; genus Triticum; species Triticum dicoccoides. The sequence continues at coordinate 487,814,285 of NC_041383.1, read as the reverse complement.
TGTAGGCTTGTTCTGATGGCTCTCTCCATGAATGAAGAAGAGCTGGAGGGGTATATATAGCCTCCACACAAAATCTAACGGTTACACACAATTTACCAATCTCGGTGGGACCGAATCAATAAACTCGGTCAGACTGATTTAGTAAACCTAGTGACCGTTAGGATTTTCGGTGGGACCGACATGCAACTCGGTAGGACCAATATGGTTAGGGTTAGGGCATAATGTAATCTCGGTGAGACCGATTACACAAACTCGGTGGGACCGATTTTGGTAATAAGCTAACCAGAGAGTTGGTCAGGCAAACTCGGTGAGACCGATTACACAAACTCGGTGGGACCGATTTTGGTAATAAGCTAACTAGAGAGTTTGCATTGTAATCTCAGTAGTACCGATTGCTCAAACTCGGTGAGACCGATTTTGGTAATGTACATACACAGAGAGATTACAATCCCATCTTGGTGAGACCGAGATCCCTATCGATGAGACCGATTTGCCTAGGGTTTGCGGCAGTGGCTATGACAACTAAACTCGGTGGCGCCGGACAGAAAGAATCGGCGGGGCCGAGTTTAGACTTTTGGGTTTAGGACATATGTGGATGTGAGAAGGTAGTTGAAGGCTTTGGAGCATATCACTAAGCACTTTGAGCAAGCAAGGCATTAAGCAACACCTCATCGCCTCTTGATAGTATTGGCTTTTCCTATAGACTCAATGTGATCTTGGATCACTAAAATAGAAACTTGTAGAGTCTTAATCTTGGAGCTTGAGCCAATCCTTTGTCCTTAGCATCTTGAAGGGTTTCCACATCCTTTAGTCCATGCCACTCCATTGTTGAACTTGTCTAAAATATACTAGGTAAAAGTGTTAGTCCAACAAGAGATATGTTGACATTAATTACCAAAAGCACCCAGGGAGCACTTGTGCTTTCAACTTTCCCTACGAAGACTTCTGAAGCTAGCAGACATGGCACAAAGCATTGTGTGTGAGGGTCTGTTCTGGTAATGAATTCTTCATGGGCACTTTTGATGGCATCCCAGAGTTGCTTAGCAGTGTCAAGCACTCATAAGCGGAAGAAAATGTCCTTTGAGATGCTTGCATAGATAATGTCTTTCGCTTGTGCATCCAATTGCAGATTAAATTTGTCATCGGAATTGGGATCATCCGGTTGCTGAATGGTGTATCCATTTTCCACAATATGCCATAGATCAAAGTTCATAGCTTGAATTCTGATTCTCATTCTTTCTTTCCACTAGATATAGTCATTCAATCGAAGGTAGGAAATCTTTCAGAGTGCAAGGATCTACCTGCATACGACATACTCAAAACTCCAAGGACGTTAGACATTTAATAAACAAAGATAGGGAGTACCTGTTCTGATACAAATTGTTAGGACTGAGAGTATATCTACCAGAGGGGGTGATAACCCATGAGTATAGGGGATCAATTATAGCCTCTTTAGATAAGTAAGAGTATCGAACCCAACGAGGAGCCAAAGGTAGAACAAATATTCCCTGAAGTTCTATTGACCACCGATACAACTCTACGCACACTTAACGTTCGCTTTACCTAGAACAAGTATGAAACTAGAAGTACTTTGTAGGTGTGATAGGATAGGTTTGCAAGAATATAAAGAGCACATAAATAAAAACTAGGGGCTGTTTAGGTAAAGAAGCAATAAAGTTAGTATAGCGAGTGTGGAAAAGTGGTGGTAGGAGTTGTGAAATTGTCCCTAAGCAATTGACTACTTTACTATACCGATAGCAAGTATGTGGGAGAGGCCACTGCCATCATGTCATCCCTGACTTGGAATTCTATGCACTTATGATTGGAACTATTAGCAAGCATCCGCAACTAGTAATGTTCATTAAGGTAAAACCCAACCATAGCATTAAGATATATTGGCCCCCCTTCAATCCCGTATGCATCAATTTCTATGCTAGGTTGAAGCTTCTGTCACTCTTGCCCTCCAATACATAGTCCTATCAACATACAACTAACCCTATGGTGTGATCCACGCGTGCGCTCATATGATGGGCACCAAAGGACAACAACATAACCACAAGCAAATTAAACCAATCATAGCAATTCACCAATTACCGATAGGACAACGAAAATCTACTCAGACATCATAGGATGGCAACACATCATTGGATAATAATATGAAGCAGAAAGCACCATGTTCAAGTAGAGGGTACAGCGGTTGCGGGAGAGTGTACCATTGTAGATAGATGGGGGAAGGTGATGGAGATGTTGGTGAAGATGACGGAGGTGTTGGTGTAGATCGCGGTGGTGATGATGATGACCCCGGAAGCGTTCCGGCGCCATTGGAAGCGAGGGGGAGAGAGCCCCCCTTCTTCTTCTTCTTCTTACTTGACCTTCCCTAGATGGTAGAAGGGTTTTCCAGATATTAGCTTTCTTGCGGTGAAAGAAGAGCAACAACTGCCTTATGAGGTGTCCACGAGGGCCAAGGGCGCACCCCCTACCTCATGGGCCCCTCGAACATCGTCTCGCGTTTATTCCACTTCCCAAAATTCATAAATATTCCAAAAATAATCTGCGTCAGTTTTTATCCCATTTGGACTCCGTTTGATATGGATTTTCTGCGAAACAAAAAACATGCAACAAACAGGAACTGGCACTGGGCACTCGATCAATATGTTAGTCCCAAAAATAGTATAAAAAGTTGCCAAAAGTATATGAAAGTTGTATAATATTGGCATGGAACAATAAAAAATTATAGATACGACGGAGACGTATCAGCATCCCCAAGCTTAATTCCTGCTCGTCCTTGAGTAGATAAATGATAAAAAAGATAATTTTTAATGTGGAATGCTACCTAGCATAATCTTGATCATATAATCTAATCATGGCATGAATATTAAGACACGAGTGATTCAAAGCAATAGTCTATCATTTGACATAAAAGAATTTAATACTCGGGCATCCCAACAAACAATTATGTCTTTCAGAATATCAATGCTAAAGAACGTTACCCCTACAAAATCATATAGTCTTTTATGCTCCCTTTTCTTAACACAAGGTACCCCTCATGCCCATCCCGGTTTCAGCCAAGCTATTGGTTCATACTTTTTAACGCGCTTCAGCTTTTTCAACACTCATGCAATACATGAGAGCAAGCCATGGATATAGCACTACAGGTGGAATAGGATATGATGGTGGAGGTTGTGTGGAGAAGACAAAAAGGGAGAAAGTCTCACATCGACGCGGCTAATCAACGGGCTGTGGAGATGCCCATCAATTGATGCCAATCCGAGGAGTAGGGATTGCCATGCAACGGATGCACTAGAGCTACAAGTGTATGAAAGCTCAAACTGAAACTAAGTGGGTGTGCATCCAACTTGCTTGCTCATGAAGACCTCGGGCATTTGAGGAAGCCCATCATCAGAATATACAAGCCAAGTTCTATAATGAAAATTCCCACTGGTATATGAAAGTGATAACTCAAGAGACTCTCTATATGAAGAACATGGTGCTATTTTTAAGCACAAGTGTGGTAAAAGGATAGTAACATTGCCCCTTCTCTCTTTTTCTCTCATTTTTTTTATTTTCTCTCTTTTTTTGGTGGGCTTCTTTGGCCTCTCTTTTTTATTTGGGATTTTTTGGCCTCTTTTATTTTTCATAAAGTCAGGAGACTCATCCCAACTGGTGAGGGAATCATAGCTTCCATCATCCTTTCCTCACATGGTACAATGCTCTAATAATGATGATCATCACACTTTTATTTACTTACAACTCAATATTACAACTCGATACTAGAACAAAATATGACTCTATATGAATGCCTCTGGCAGTGTACCAGGATGTACAATGATCTAGCATAGTAATCAAAAAACGGACAAGCCATGAAAACATCATGTTAGCTGTCTTACGATCATGCAAAGCAATATGACAATGAATGCTCAAGTCATGTATATGATGATGATGGAAGTTGCATGGCAATATATCTCAGAATGGCTATGGAAATACCATGATAGGTAGGTATGGTGGCTGTTTTCAGGAAGATATAAGGAGGCTTATGTGTGACAGAGTGTATCGTATCATGGGGTTTGGATGCACCGGCGAAGTTTGCACCAACTATCGAGGTGAGAAAGGGCAATGCACGGTACCGTAGAGGCTAGCAAATTGTAAAAAGGTAAGAGTGTGTATAATCCATGGACTCACATTAGTTATAAAGAACTCATATACTTATTGCAAAAGTTTATTAGCCCTCGAAGCAAAGTACTACTACGCATGCTCCTAGGGGGGAGGTTAGTAGGAGTTAACCATCGCGCGCCCCGACCTTCACGCAAAGATAAACAATCAAAATACAATGCACGCCAATTTGGTTACATAGTTAGGAGACCATACATGCATGCTTCGGGAATCACAAACCTTAACACCAATATTCTTACTAAACACAACCATTTACTAGAACCTCCCACATATTATCATCTCTATATCGCAAAACTATTGCAAGGAATCAAACATATCATATTCAGTGATCTACAAGTTTTATGTAGGATTTTATGACTAACCATGTGAATGACCAATTCATGTCATCTCTCTAAATAGATATAAGTGAAGCAAGAGAGTTTAATTCTTTCTACAAAATATATGCTCACGCTCTAACAAATATAAGTGAAGCAAAAGAGCATTCTACAAATGGCGGTTTTCTATGTGAAGAGAAACAGGCAATCCAAACTTCAAATGATATAAGTGAAACACATGAAGCATTATATAAATCCATACTCAAAAGATATAAGTGAAGTGCAATGAGAATTCTGTAAATCAACCAAGGACTATCTCATACCAACATGGTGCATAAAAGAAAAGTGAAAACTAAATGCAAAAGACGCTCCAAGATTTGCACATATTGCAAGAACGAAACGAATCCAAAATCATACCTATACTTGTTGAAGAACGATGGGATGCCTTCCGGGGCATCCCCAAGCTTAGACCCTTGAGTATCCTTGAATATTTACTTGGGGTGCCTTGGGAATCGCCAAGCTTGAGCTCTTGCCTCTCCTCCTTCTCCTCACATCGAGACCTCCTCGATCTTCGAACACTTCATCCACACAAAACTCAACAGAAAGCTCAATAAGATCTGTTAGTATAATAAAGCAAATCACTACTCTAAGTACTATTGAAAACCAATTCATATTTTGTTTTTTCATTGTAGCTACTGTAATATAACTTTTCCATGGCTTAATCCACTGATAGGAATTGATAGTTTCATCAAAACAAGCAAACTATGCATCAAAAACAAAATCTGTCTTAAATGGGACAGTCAGTAGTAATCTGAACATTAACCATACTTCCGGTACTCCAAAACTTCTGCCAAAATTAGGAAAAATAAACAATTTGTACAGAAAGACAGTGCAAAAAGTTTCAGAATCGTTTGACGTTCCAGTAAAAAATGTAAAATCGCGCATTACAGCCAAAGTGTCTGTCCTGCACCGCACAAACCAACAAGCATTGTAAACATCCTAAAGGCAAACCTTGGCACATTATTTTTATAATATAATAGAATTGTACAAGGGGATAATTATTTTTGAGGAAAAGTTTCTGTAATTAAGATTCACAAAGTTTCCGTGAGCATGAATAAAGTTCAAGGAGCTCCCCCACTTCAACAATGCTTGTCTTTCTCACTTTCACTTTCCTTTTTGAAAAGTTTTGGGTTCCCCTCTTTATTTTTTTGTTTTTAGACTATATAAAAGCACTCAACAGAAATAAATGACTCTCTAAAACTTCCGGGTTGTCTCCCTAGCAGTGCTTTCTTTAAAGCCATTAAGCTAGGCATGTAGTGCTCAAGTAATAGATCCACCCGGGTCCCAAGGTATATCAAAGCCAATTTTAATTAACAACGATTTGTGATTTAGTAGTGAGCACAAAGTAACATATATCATGCAACAACGAAGTCTAACTCTCTTCATATGCATTGGCATGTCATAAAAGAACAATTCATGCACACCAAGTAAAGGCCAATGCATAGTATAAACAGTTTCTTGCAATTTCATCATGTTGGAAACATAGAGATGTGGAGATATAGTTCCTCTCTCATAATAATTGCAAGTAGCAGCAGCAAGCACGTGCATATTATATCTATCAAAATCATCATGTGTAGTCGTAAAAGGCAACCCAACAATATAATCCTTAATAAGTGCAAACTTCTCCGATATAGTGTAGTTGGGAGAATTCAAAAAGATAATAAGACTATCATGTGTGGGTGCAATAGCAACAATTTCATGTTTAACATAAGGAACTATAGCAAGTTCATCTCCATAAGCATCATTCATATTGGCATCATGTCCACAAGCATAGCAAGCATCATGAAAAAGGGATATTTCAAAAGAATCAACGGGATCATAACAATCATCATAGCATTCATCCTTCGGTAAGCACGAAGGGAAATTAAACAATGTATGAGTTGAAGAGTTACTCTCATTAGAAGGTGGGCACGTGTAGCTAATCTGCTCTTCCTCCTTTTGTTCTTCTCTCTCCTCATCATCTTTTTCATCCAATGAGCTCACAGTTTCATCAATTTCTTCTTCCATAGACTCCTGCAAAATATTAATCTCTTCTTGGATAGCGGAGGAGTCCTCAATATATGGTTTAACATAATGATTAGAAGCATAATTATCATAGCAATATTTAAGTATGGCAAAAAAATTAGATTTGTAAAGAGTAGCATCACACTTTCCAATCAAAGAATAAATTTCATAAGCACCCTTGAAAGCAACAAATTCTTCAATTTGTTGAACATCATAGTAATTATAAACACCCTTAGAATATGAAGTATGATTCCATTATCACTAAACTCACATTGGTAGGGAAGGTGTTTCTTAGGGTCTTCAGAACAACAATTAAAATCATGTATTTCACATAAATTCCAAGCATGGCATTGTAAATGATGAATTTGATCCAGTAAAAGTTTCCCTTTTTCAGATATGCGGTGTCGCACATAACAAGAATTCTCATCTAAAGATTTTCCCTCAACTAATCTAGTTGGGGTTTCAGCACGAGCACATAGGGATCAAGATGATCCAAGTAAAAAGCTTCAGTAGTGTGATAGATTTTGAGTGGTTCTTCAACCATTGGTGTAGTAGGTACAACTATTTTTTTGGTATTTTGCGTTTCCTACCCATAACTAAAGATAGAAAACAACTAAGAACAGCAAATAAAAATTACCTAGTGATAAAGCAAACAAGCACACACGAGAATATTCACCCCAGGCTATGACTCCCCGGTAACGGCGCCAGAAAAAGGTCTTGATAACCCACAAGTATAGGGGATCAATTGTAGCATCTTTCGATAAGTAAGAGTGTCAAACCCAACGAGGAGCTAAAGGTAGAACAAATATTCCCTCAAGTTCTATCGACCACCGATACAACTCTACGCACACTTAACGTTCGCTTTACCTAGAACAAGTATGAAACTAGAAGTACTTTGTAGGTGTGATAGGATAGGTTTGCAAGAATATAAAGAGCACATAAATAAAAACTAGGGGATGTTTAGGTAAATAAGCAATAAAGTTAGTATAGCGAGTGTGGAAAAGTGGTGGTAGGAGTTGTGAAATTGTCCCCAAGCAATTGACTACTTTACTAGACCGATAGCAAGTTTTATGTGGGAGAGGCCACTGCTAGCATGCCATCCCTGACTTGGAACTTTATGCACTTATGATTGGAACTATTAGCAAGCTTCCGCAACTACTAACGTCCATTAAGGTAAAACCCAACCATAGCATTAAGATATATTGGTCCCCCTTCAATCCCGTATGCATCAATTTCTATGCTAGGTTGAAGCTTCTGTCACTCTTGCCCTCCAATACATAGTCCTATCAACATACAACTAACCCTATGGTGTGATCCACGCGCACGCTCATATGATGGGCACCAAAGGACAGCAAAATAACCACAAGCAAATTAAACCAATCATAGCAATTCACCAATTACCGATAGGACAACGAAAATCTACTCAGACATCATAGGATGGCAACACATCATTAGATAATAATATAAAGCATAAAGCACCATGTTCAAGTAGAGGGTACAGCAGGTTGCGGAAGGGTGGACCGCTGTAGATAGATGGGGGAAGGTGATGGAGATGTCGGTGAAGATGATGGAGGTGTTGGTGTAGATCGCGGTGATGATGATGGCCCCGGCGGCGTTCCGGTGCCACCGAAAGCAAGGGGGAGAGAGCCCCCTTCTTCTTCTTCTTCCTTGACCTTCTCCCTAGATGGGAGAAGGGTTTCCCCTCTGGTCCTTGGCTTCGCCCCTCCGAGATTGGATATGTCTCTCTGTCTCTCTCTGTTTTTGCATTCCTGATTCTGCCCTTTCACCGTTTCTTATATTCCCGGAGATAACTCCGATTGGATTGAAACTTTCAACACGATTTTTTTCCGGATATTAGCTTTCTTGCGGCGAAATAAGGGCAACAACCACCTTACAGGGTGTCCACGAGTGGCAGGGGCGCTGAGGGAGTCCTGGATTAGGGGGTGTCCGGATAGCCGAACTATCACCGTCGGCCGGACTCCTAGACTATGAAGATACAAGATTGAAGACTTCGTCCCGTGTCCGTATGGGACTTTCCTTGGCGTGGAAGGCAAGCTTGGCGATACGGATATGTAGATCTCCTACCATTGTAACCGACTCTGTGTAACCCTAACCCTCTCCGGTGTCTATATAAACCGGAAGGTTTTAGTCCGTAGGACGAACAACAATCATACCATAGGCTAGCTTCTAGGGTTTAGCCTCCTTTTTTCGTGGTAGATCTACTCTTGTACTACCCATATCATCAATATTAATCAAGCAGGAGTAGGGTTTTACCTCCATTGAGAGGGCCTGAACCTGGGTAAAAACATCGTGTCCCTTGTCTCATGTTACCATCCGCCTAGACGCACAGTTCGGGACCCCCTACCCGAGATCCACCGGTTTTGACACCGACATTGGTGCTTTCATTGAGAGTTCCTCTGTGTCGTCACCTTTAGGCCCGATGGTTCCTTCGATCATCAACAACGACGCGGTCCAGGGTGAGACTTTTCTCCCCGGACAGATCTTCGTATTCAGCGGCTTTGCACTGCGGGCCAATTCACTTGGCCATCTGGAGCAGATTGAAAGCTATGCCCCTGGCCATCAGGTCAGATTTGGGAGTTTGAACTGCACGGCTGACATCCACGAAGACTTGATCTTCGACGGATTCGAGCCACAGCCAAGCGCGCCGCACTGTCTCGATGGGTATGATCTAGCTCTGCCGCCGAACAGTACCCTGGAGGCCGCACCAGCATCCGCTTCGGCCCTTAGCTCGGAGCCGACTTTGCCGATCGAGGACGAGTGGCTGGACACTGCCTCGGGGGCTACGATCTCTACGGTGATTGAGCCAAACACCATCCCTGTCCTTTGCAAAGCCCTTGACTCCGAGGTGCCGGACTCCTCTCCGGACTCCGAACCTCCCGCACCCCTGCCAATCAAATCCAATTGGGCGCCGGTTATGGACTTCACTGCCGCGGAAATCTTTCAGCACTCGCCCTTTGGCGACATCCTGAATTTACTACAGTCTCTCTCTTTATTAGGAGAGCCCTGGCCGGACTATGGCCAGGAAGGTTGGGATGCGGACGACGAAGAAATTCAACGCCCACCCACCACCCACTTTGTAGCCACTGTCGATGATTTAACCGACATGCTCGACTTCGAGTCCGAAGACATCGACGGTATGGACGACGATGCTGGAGACATCCAAGAACCAGCGCCTACAGGGCACTGGAAGGCCACCTCGTCATATGACATATACATGGTGGACACCCCAAAAGACGGGAATGGCAATGGAACAGCGGAGGATGACCCCTCCAAGAAACAGCCCAAGCGCCAGCGTTAGCGGCGCCGCTCTAAATCCCGCCACAACAAAAACGGTGATTCCGGCACAGGAGATAATAACACCCTGGACAGTGCCGAAGACAACCCCTCCAGCAGGATTCAGCACAGGAGGAGGGAGAAGCCATCCCTCATGATAGAGCGGCAGACAGAGAGGTAGAGGACGATAATTATATGCCTCCCTCCAAAGACGAAGCAAGCCTCGACGACGACGAATTCGTCGTGCCCGAGGATCCCGTCGAACAAGATCGTTTCAAACGCCGGCTTATGGCCATGGCAAGCAGCCTCAAGAAAAAGCAGCAGCAGCTTAGAGCTGACCAAGACTTGCTAGCTGACAGATGGACCGAAGTCCTCGTAGCCGAAGAGTATAAACTCGATCGCCCCTCCAAGAGCTACCCAAAACGCAGGCTGCTACCCCAATTAGAAGAGGAAGCACCCAAACCTACATCACCAGCGCATGACGCGGCCGACCGGCCACCTTGTGGCCGCGACAAAGAGGCCTCTAGGCCCTCCACTAAAACCGCACCCCGGCGTCGCTCGAAAAGTACAAAGCCGCGGGGAAATGCGCCAGACTTGCGAGACATATTGGAGGACAAGGCAAGGCAAATAAGATCGATCTACGGATCACGTGGGTGCCCCACGACACGTGATGACAACCGTCACGCCGGATACAGCAATTCCGGCCGGGCCGAACACAGTAGACAAAGCTCATTTGAGCTACGTCGTGATATAGCCCAATATAGAGGCGCCGCACACCCACTATGCTTCGCAGACGAAGTAATGGATCATCAAATCCCCGAGGGTTTCAAGCCCGTAAACATTGAATCATACGACAGCACAACAGATCCTGCGGTTTGGATCAAGGACTATCTCCTTCACATCCACATGGCCCGCGGTGATGATCTACACGCCATCAAATACCTCCCACTCAAGCTTAAAGGACCGGCTCGGCATTGGCTCAACAGCTTGCCAGCAGAATCAATTGGTTGTTGGGAGGACCTGGAAGCCGCATTCCTTGATAACTTCCAGGGCACATATGTGCGACCACCAGACGCTGATGACCTAAGCCACATAATTCAGCAGCCAGATGAATCGGCCAGACAATTCTGGACACGGTTCTTAACCAAGAAAAATCAAATTGTTGACTGTCCGGATGCAGAGGCCCTTGCAGCCTTCAAACATAGCATCCGCGACGAGTGGCTTGCCCGGCACCTAGGACAGGAAAAGCCGAAATCCATGGCAGCCCTCACATCACTCATGACCCGCTTCTGCATGGGAGAGGACAGCTGGATAGCTCGCAGTAACAACCTGACCAAAAACCCTGGTAGTTCGGATACCAAGGACAGCAATGGCAGGTCACGTCGCAACAAGCACAAGCGCCGCATTAACAGCGTCAATACTGAAGATACGGTAGTCAATGCTGGATTCAGAGGCTCTAAACTCGGTCAGCGGAAAAAGGCGTTCAAAAGAAATACTCAGGGCCCGTCCAATTTGGACCGCATACTCGATCGCTTGTGCCAGATACATGGCACCCCCGAAAAACCAGCCAACCACACCTACAGGGATTGTTTGGTATTCAAGCAGACAGGCAAGTTAAGTGCCGAAAACAACGACAAGGGGATGCATAGCGATGACGAGGAGGAGCCCTGGCCGCCGAACAATAGAGGACAAAAGGGCTTTCCCCCACAAGTGCGGACAGTGAACATGATATACGCAACCCACATACCCAAAAGGGAGCGGAAGCGTGCACTAAGGGACGTATATGCGATGGAGCCAGTCGCCCCAAAGTTCAACCCGGTCCTCCTGCCCGATCACTTTTGATCGAAGGGAACACCCCACTAGCATCCGCCATGGCGGATTCTTCGCACTGGTTCTTGACCCAATCATTGACGGATTTCACCTCACTAGAGTCCCTGATGGACGGCAGCAGTAGCCTGAACCTGCTTTACCAGGATACAGTGCGCAAAATGGGCATAGACCCCTCAAGGATTAAACCCACAAAAACGACCTTTAAAGGCGTCATACCAGGTGTAGAGGCCAACTGTACAGGCTCAATTACACTTGAAGTGGTCTTTGGATCCCCGGATAACTTCCGAAGCGAGGAGTTAATCTTTGACATAGTCCCGTTTCGTAGTGGCTATCACACACTGCTCGGACGAACCGCATTTGCAAAGTTCAATGCGGTGCCGCACTAAGCATACCTCAAGCTCAATATGCCAGGCCCTCAAGGAGTAATTACGGTCAATGGAAACACCGAACGCTCTCTTCGGACGGAGGAGCACACGGTGGCCCTCGCTGCGGAAGTACAAAGCAGCCTATTAAGGCAATCTTCGAGTACGACTACTAAACGTCCGGACACCGTCAAGCGCGCCCGGAGTAACCTACAACAAGACCGCCTGGCACATTCCAAGCATGCGTAGCAATGTGGCCCCAACCCCAGCCCTCGCGAAATCGCGAGACCAGGACCACGCGTACATAACTACGCTCTAGAGATACCATGGGCATAGGGGAAGGGGCACGACCACGGCATGCCCAGAGTGCGGCTCAAACCACACAAGGGGCTCCCAATTGTGCCATTCTTTTTTTTCTTATTCGCAGGACTCCGTTTTCCAGAGGCCCTGTCCGGCAGTAGAAACGTCGAACTCACGATGCAATAGCCAGGGAAGCAGAAAAGCTACGTCGAGCGTATAGGTGGTCTCTATTACGAGTAGTATACCTGTTTTACATACTATCCCGTAGCTTACCCCTGGAGGTGGACATGTTAAATAGTCTCGTCCCTTGCTTATCGCACTATTTGTATCGTTCTACTTTCATTGCAGTATCTTTTGAATAAACAATACATAGCTTCTGCTTATTATTGCATTTCCTTTTTCTTTATAAATGTTCATCTATGACATGTTGCACCCGTACAATTTTGTGCGGTCAATACACCAGGGGCTTAAGTACCCCAAACATGGTGTGATAAGTCTGAACACTTTCACAAGTGCGGCACCCCGAACTTATAGCATTATATGAATCGGCTCCGAATCATGTCTTGGGTCAATAGTTGGGTTTGCCCGGCTCCCATGTTTTGGTACCTTACATTCCGTTATATCAGCTAAGGTAGTGCTGGGAGAACCACTGCGATTGTGCCCTGGTTAAGCTGGGTTGAGCACCTCAGTGGAGAAAGCTAAAACTGACCGTCATGATAGGGCGAGAGCTGGTCGCTGTTCGAGAGGTTTTTCGGGTCCCTAAAGACTCATGCCGCTTAGAGCAAGGAGTCGGCATTGTCCGGCCAAGGCGTGGATAGCGGCCCCAAATTCGGTATTCCGAATACCAGGGGCTTCACCAAAATTTAAAATTCTAGAATTCTATGGCTAAGTGAGAGTGTTCAAACATTATAGTCTGGTTGCCTCGTTCGTTGTGTTGAATGCCTCCCTCGAAAGGACCCAAGAATGGGAACAAGAGCGCTCAAGTTTATCCCAAACACCCCAGCACTCGTGGCACGGGGGTTGAAGCCAACGACTCGCCATCTCTCAAATTTGATAAACGGCCAGAAGGTAATATTTTAAATTAACAAGCATTGCTTAGCGCATATGAACAAAGTTTTCAGCGTACAGGATAAAAAATGCGAGTCTACTCAAAAATTACATCTTTGGAGCATTCACCCGCTATAATGCGGGCACCCTTCAGGATGCCCTTATAGTACATCTCGGGCTTGCGATACTCCTTGCCCAGCGGTGGCGCGTCCGTCACAAGCTTCTCAGCGTCCATCTTGCCCTAGAGCACTTTAGCACGGGCAAGGGCCCGACGGGCACCTTCAATACAAGTGGAGTGCTTGATGACTTCAACCCATGGACAGGCGTCCACCAGCCGCCGCACCAGACCGAAGTAGCTCCCAGGCATGGCTTCCTTAGGCCACAGCCGAACTATGAGGCCCTTCATGGCCTGTTCGGCCACCTTGTGGAGCTCGACCAGCTGCTTCAGTTGGTCGCTCAGGGGCACCGGATGTCCGGTCTCAGCATATTCAGACCAGAACACCTTTTCTGTCGAGCTCCCCTCCTCGGCTCGGTAGAACGCGGCAGCATCAGACACACTACGGGTCAGATCGGCGAACGCTCCTGGAGAGCTCCGGATTCGGGTAAGTAACAGATAATTCACTTTTATATGCTTGCTTCGCATAAAGAATGCCTTACCCGCCGCTATCTTCTTTATCGCCTCTATCTCCTGGAGGGCCTTCTGGGCTTCGGCCTTGGTGGCTTTGGCACTCTCAAGAGACAAGGCAAGCTCGGACTCTCGAGTCTTTGAGTCACGCTCCAAACTCTTGTGTTTTTCCACGAGAGCCTGGAGCTCTTGCCGCACCTCCACCACCCGCGCCTCCTGCTTCTCTCGCTCGGTGCGCTCCAAGGCCGCACCGTTTTCAGCCTTGGACACCGCTTCCTTCAGGGTCGCCACCTCGTTCGTGGCCCCTGCAATACCCACGTTATTCCTGTCATTTTTTGCAACCAAATCCTTTCTATAAGGTATTACTTTAATAAGGTATTATTTACCTTCCTTGTCCTCGAGCTGCTTCTTGGCAAGGCCGAGCTCATTCTCAGACCGCTCGAGGCTCTGCTTCAATGCATTGACCTCCGCAGTCAATGCGGCAGAGGTCAGCAACGCAGCCTGCATTCCCATATTGACATATTTATGTTAGACTCCTGCGTATATCTTTTTAGATCCTCAGCTTGGCTTTTCTTTCCGAACACCAAACTGAGCATCAAGGGCCACTGTCTATGCGGTAATATTCTTACATATCTTAAAAACTTACCTCAAAGCCTGTTAGAAGGCTGGTATAGGCTTCAGTCAGCCCGTTCTTGGCGGATTGAACTTTCTAGATCACCGCACTCATAACAGTGCGGTGCTCCTCGTTGATGGAGGCGTCGTTAAGCGCCTCCAGCAGATTATCCGGCGCCTCCGGTTGGACGGAGGCCGCCGGCGTCGCAGTCTCGCCCTTCTTATGAAGGGGCTGCCTGCAAGACTCCGGAACCTTTGAAGGTTCCGGTACAGAGTCCGGCACAGGGCCGGACTTAGAGCCCTCTGGGGTTTTGCCCCCTTTGCGCCCGGAATCCAGGAGGTCGCCTTGCGGCGCCTCCAGGACCACCTCCTCCTGGTTGGGCCCCTTTTGGGACTCCACCATGGTGTCTTCTGCGTCGCGAGGGGAGGAGGCCGTTGGAAGTGAAGTGCTATTCACATTCGACGAACCCAGGGAGCCGCTCGAGGAAGCAGGAAGCTCATCCTTGGGTGGGCTACATGGTTGTATTTGGCGTTAGAAGACATTATGCGACAAATGAAAAATCACGAGTTATTCTGGAATCCGGACACTTACGATCTCGCCAGGGGCTTGGCCCTCGAGGGCCACTCCTCTTCGCCGTCGTCGGTGTTGGTGGAGTAGTCCGGAGGAAGGGTCCTTCCCTTCTTGGACCCTCCGGCCTCCCCAGTTGGGGAGGCCTTCCTTTTCTTCTCTCCCCCCGTTGGGGGAGAAGCCTCTTTCTTCTCCTCCTCGTCTCTGCGGGATGAGTCCGCCTCGGAGTCATCGGATGATGAGTCCGATAACACCTGACGCCGAGAACTCTTTCGAGTTCGCATGGCCTTCTTCTTGGCCTTCTTCTCCGGCACCACGTGAGGTGCCGGAACCAGCAGCCCCGTTAAGCGGGCGTCCACTAGGTCTTCTGGCAAAGGAGCCGGACAGTTAACCTGCCCGGACTTCTTCAGCCAGTCCTGTCAAAGGTAAGGGAGTTTAGATCCCACATAGAGTCAAACTATGAAAAAGTGTCCTGTAAAGGGTAAAATAGCTTACCTTGTCGACTTGACGCTGCGAACTGAATCCGCGATCTTCGGTAGCGAATGCGGGAGCCTCGGCGCCCTTAAACAGCACCTTCCAGGCATCTTCGTACGTAGTGTCGAAGAGCCTGCTCAAGGTTTGGTGCTGTGCCGGATCAAACTCCCACAATTTGAAGGCCCATTGTTGGCACGGGAGGATCCGGCGTATGAGCATGACCTGGACTATGTTGACAAGCTTGAGATTCTTGTTCACCAGCTTTTGGACGCAGGCTTGAAGTCCGGTCAGCTCTTCCGAATCTCCCCACGTTAGACCCGTCTCTTTCCTGGAGGTGAGCCGTGTGGGGAAACCAGATCGGAATTCGGGGGTCGTCGCCCATTTGGGGTCGCCCGGCTCGGTGATGTAGAACCACCCCGATTGCCACCCCTTTATTGTCTCCA
Source organism: Triticum dicoccoides (assembly GCF_002162155.2). NCBI lineage: Eukaryota > Viridiplantae > Streptophyta > Magnoliopsida > Poales > Poaceae > Triticum > Triticum dicoccoides. The sequence goes on along the minus strand of NC_041383.1, from coordinate 487,798,182 downwards.
CAAAGAAGCCCTCGAGCCATAGGACGTTGGCCATCCGGCCCGCCATGGCACCTCCGCACTCCGCCTGGCGGCCGCCCACTACCTTCGGCTTGACATTAAAAATCTTCAGCCATAAGCCGAAGTGGGGCTGGATGTAGAGGAAGGCCTCACACACGACGATGAACGCCGAGATGTTGAGGATGAAGTTCGGGGCCAGATCGTGGAAATCTAGGCCATAGTAGAACATGAGCCCCCGGACAAATGGGTGAAGTGGAAAACCTAGTCCGTGGAGGAAGTGGGTAAGAAACACCACCCTCTCATGGGGCCTGGGGGTAGGAAGGAGCTGCCCCTTGTCGGGGAGCCAATGCGCGATGTCGCTGGATAAGTATCCGGCCTTCCGCAGCTTTTTGACCTGTTCCTCCATTACGGAGGAGACCATCCACTTGCCTCCCGCTCCGGACATGGCTGGGGAAGGTTGAGGCGAGGTGTGCGGACTTGGGCGCTAGAGCTCAAGTGCGCGGAAATGGATAAGCAAAGGAGGAAGAAGGCGTAGGTAAAAAGGTGGATCCTTATCCCCTTATATAGACGGACGAAACTATGCGTCCCCACCAGCCTAATAAAACTCGCTTATCTCCCAAGCACCATAATCAATGGCGCGGTTGGGTTACCCACGCCCGTATTGATGAGAATCCCGGAATAAGGGGACACGATCTTTGCTTTGACAAGACGTGCCAAGGAAACCGCCTCGCTAAACGCGCTGAGGTGGAACAGTAAAAACGATTCCAGTAAAAATTTGGCCGTGGTGTGACGTCACGCTACAGAGTATGTCAGCAGATTGAATTTGTGTAAAGATTATTCTCTCGACGGTGGTATGTGGAACTTATTTTGCAGAGTCGGACACTATCCTTGTGTTCAAAATCTTCTATGAAGTATTCGGAGGAGGAACCCGCCTTGCAATGTCAAAGACAATATGCGCGACGGACTCGTCGTCATTGAAGCCTGGTTCAGGGGCTACTGAGGGAGTCCTAGATTAGGGGGTGTCCGGATAAGTGAACTAGCACCGTCGGCTGGACTCCTAGACTATGAAGATACAAGATTGAAGACTTCATCCCGTGTCCGGATGGGACTTTCCTTGGCGTGGAAGGCAAGCTTGGCGATACGGATATGTAGATCTCCTACCATTGTAACCGACTCTGTGTAACTCTAACCCTCTCCAGTGTCTATATAAACCGGAGGGTTTTAGTCCATAGGACGAACAACAATCATACCATAGGCTAGCTTCTAGGGTTTAGCCTCCTTGATCTCGTGGTAGATCTACTCTTGTACTACCCATATCATCAATATTAATCAAGCAGGAGTAGGGTTTTACCTCCATCAAGAGGGCCCGAACCTGGGTAAAAACATCGTGTCCCTTGTCTCCTGTTACCATCCGCCTAGACACACAGTTCGGGACCCCTACCCGAGATCCGCCGGTTTTGACACCGACAGGTGCGCTCACCCCCTGGGGCGCGACCCCCTGCCTCGTGGGCCCCTCGAACACCGTCTCACATTGATTCCACTTCCCAAAATTCATAAATATTCCAAAAATAATCTCCGTCAGTTTTTATCCTGTTTGGACTCCGTTTGATATGGATTTTCTGCGAAACAAAAAACATGCAACAAACAGGAATTGTCACTGGGCACTGGATCAATATGTTAGTCCCAAAAATAGTATAAAAAGTTGCCAAAAGTATATGAAAGTTGTGTAATATTGGCATGGAACAATAAAAAATTATAGATATGATGGAGACGTATCAGGGGGTGAATGGGAGATTCAAAAATTCTTTCGAATGTTGAATTTGATCCAAACACGATAGCGGAAATAAGGTTTGGTAGAAATGAATTCAATTACACATACTATTGAGGAACAAAACCATCGATGTAGGATGCAATAATGGTTCGAGCATATGATATAACAGGCTTGATGATAACGATGGTAATGCAATATGCCAACAGAAATAATATCATAACAGAGAGATAGCATAGAACTGTGATGGACAACTATGAAGAAAAACTATAATGAGGTAAATGATCACAACACAAAAAATAGCAGGGACTAAGATAGCATGACAGAATGATGAGGGTGTAACAAGGAGAGCAACGAATGATAACTGATCAGATAACTATTGATACAGAGCACATATGGAGACTGCTGAAAGTTATGCAGTGAAGTAAATTAAACAAGTGGTACTCGATGGCGACAGAGAGATTTGGTAGAACAGTTCACCCTTCCGCCAAAGGGCTGCGTCTGGTTGGAGGGGTTGTGACTTAACAGAGAAGATAAACTCTCTTCACCTCTTCTCCTTCAACTCGAAGCTGATCAAACTTCAGTTGATTTCACTTGTGGTAGATACTTGTCGGCGATATCAAAACCTTCGGTCGACCTTAGAGAACCACAATCACTCTTGGTTGCTAAAGATCTAGCTCAGTGAAGACAACAACTCTTCAACACTCAAACCGAAACATATCCGTCTAGAGAGTGCGCATCTCTCAAGAGTAATAGGTACAAGAACTCTAATTCAGAACTGTTGTGATGCTAAACCACTGTCTAAGTTTGGTCTCTTGATTTTTCTCTCAGTGGATCTTAAGCTCAAATCACTCAGAGAGGGGTTGCTCAAATCAATCTTCTCAAAAATCTCAAGCGGAGCAGCCAACGAACAATGTTGGAGCGGGGTGGCTTTTTATAGTTGTAGCCTTCCCTGATGGGAAATGAGCAAATTAGACATCGAGAGTGGCCAATGGCCGAACGACACGAGTCCAACGGTCGGATTTTTAGCACAATGATAACATTGCTTGCAGAGCAAGTAATGCTAACTCCTCGATCTAAGACAAATCTCTCGCGGCGAAGAAGATCACAGTCTCTTGCTGGCAAGTATTTGCTCGGAACACAAAGAGATTCCTCTTGCAACTTTCATAGGTTTTGGGCTAAGCATCACAGTGGATCTAAGCTTCGAGAACCTATACCCCTCTTAATAGTACGGAGCTCCTATGACTCAAATGAACCAAAGAAGAAAAACGAAAAGAATACTACGTCTTGGATTTGTCTTCGACTTCCGTCCGCTGCAGTCAATTTCTCCGGACAACAATTCCAAACCAAATGCTTTGCTTTGGCAGTAAATCTTCGAGGAGTTAATTCCTTCACATCAATCTTCTTGTTTACATATCTTCACAAGATGTAGCTTGTTCTTCTCTACAGTGCAGATATACTTCGGTGAAGTTCCTCGAACTTAACACAAGAGACAACATTCTCTTCAGTTCTGTATGGACTATTTCTCTCTGTATGCACTAGCAAACAAATTAGTCCATACCTGTTTCTGTCAACAATCTCCAAAATACAGGAAGGCAGATATTGCACCAACAGGACTCCAATTTCGTGAGAACATAAGCTCTGATCCAAGATGATGTAGGGTGGAACCCTAGTGGTCAATCTTTCATGAGTTGGAGGGGGGTTCCTGATAACCCGTAAGTATACGGGATCAATCGTAGCCTCTTTCGATTAGTAAGAGTGTCGAACCCAACGAGGAGCTAAAGGTAGAACAAATATTCTCTCAAGTCCTATCTGCCACTGATACGACTCTACGCATGCTTAGTGTTCGCTTTACCTAGAACAAGTATGAAACTAGAAGTACTTTGTAGGTGTCGTTGGATAGGTTTGCAAGATAATGAATAACACATAAATAAAAGCTAGGGGCTGTTTAGATAAAGATGCAATAAAGTAAATATAGCTAGTGTGGAAAAGTGGTGGCAGGAGTTGTGAAATTGTCTCTAAGCAATTGACCACTTTACTAGACCAGTAATCACTATTGCAATTCTATTTGAGGGAGGGGCATAAGCTAACATACTTCCTCTTCTTGGATCATATGCACTTATGATTGGAACTCTAGCAAGCATCCGCAACTAATAAAGATCATTAAGGTAAAACCCAACCATAACATTAAAGTATCAAGTCCCCTTTATCCCATACGCAAACAACCTACTTACTCGGGTCTGTGCTTCTGTCACTCACGCCACCCACCATAAGCAAATCATGAACATATTGCAAACCCTACATCGGGAATCCCTCACTCTTGCGCGACACATAGGGCACAATAGGATAGCACCAATAATAAAACATGCAATTCAAACCAATCATAGCAATTCATCAATCCCCGGTAGGACAACGAAAATCTACTCAGACATCATAGGATGGCAACACATCATTGGATAATAATATGAAGCATAAAGTACCATGTTCAAGTAGAGGGTACAACGGGTTGCGGGAGAGTGGACCGCTGAATATAGATGGGGGAAGGTGATGGAGATATTGGTGGAGATGGCGGAGGTGTTGATGAAGATCGCGGTGATGATGATGGCCCCCAGCAGCGCTCCGGCGCCACCGGAATCAAGGGGGAGAGAGCCCCTCCTTCTTCTTCTTCTTCTTCTTCCTTGACCTCCTCCCTAGATGGGAAAAGGGTTTCCCCTCTGGTCCTTGGCTCCCATGGCATGGGAGGGGCAAGAGCCCCTCCGAGATTGGATCTATCTCTCTGTCTCTCTCTGTTTCTGCGTTCTGGAATTCTGCCCTGGCACCGTTTCTTTTATATCGGAGATCCTTAACTCCGATTGGATTGAAACCTTCGCCCAGATCTTTTTCCAAAAAATAGCTTTCTTGCGGCCAAACAAGGGCATCAACCGCCTTACGAGGGGCCCACGAGGGTGGGGGGAGCGCCCACCTGGAGTGGGCGTGGGCCCCTGTCTCGTGGCCACCTCGGGCACCATATCGCGTTCATTTTACTTCCCAAAAATCACAAATATTCCAAAATAATTCTCCGTCCGTTTTTATCCCGTTTGGACTCCGTTTGATATGGGGTTTCTGTGAAACATAAAAAATGCAACAGACAGGAACTGGCACTGGGCACTGGATCAATATGTTAGTCCCCAAAATAATATAAAAAGTTGCCAAAAGTATATGAAATTTGAATAGTATTGGCATGGAACAATCAAAAACTATAGATACGACGGAGACGTATCAGCATCCACAAGCTTAATTCCTGCTCGTCCTCGAGTAGGTAAACGATAAAAAATATAATTTTTGATGTGGAATGCTACCTAGCATAATCTTGATCATATGTCTAATCATGGCATGAATATTAAGACACGAGTGATTCAAAGCAATAGTCTATCATTTGACATAAAAACAATAATACTTAGGGCATCCCAACAAACAATCATGTCTTTCAAAATATCAATGCTTCAGAACGTTATCCCTACAAAATCATATAGCCTTGTATGCTCCCTTTTCTTAACACAAGGTACCCCTCATGCCTATCCCGGTGTCAGCCAAGCAATTGTTTCATACTTTAGTATTCTCAAACCTTTTCAACTTTCACGCAATACATGAGCGTGAGCCATGGATATAGCACTATGGGTGGAATAGAATATGATGGTGGAGGTTATGTGGAGAAGACAAAAAGGGAGAAAGTCTCACATCGACGTGGCTAATCAACGGGCTATGGAGATGCCCATCAATTGATGTCAATGCGGGGAGTAGGGATTTCCATGCAATGGATGCACTAGAGCTATAAGTGTATGAAAGCTCAAACTGAAAACTAAGTGGGTGTGCATCCAACTTGCTTGCTCATGAAGACCTAGGGCATTTGAGGAAGCCCATCGTTGGAATATGCAAGCCAAGTTCTATAATGAAAAATTCCCACTAGTACATGAAAGTGACAACATAGGAGACTCTCTATATGAAGAACATTGTGCTACTTTGAAGCACAAGTATGGTAAAAGGATAGTAACATTGCCCCTTTTTTTCTTTTTTTTTCTTTTTTTTCTTTTCTTTTTTATGGGGTAATGCTCTATAATGATGATCATCACACTTTTATTTACTTACAACTCAATATTACAACTCGATACTGGAACAAAGATATGACTCTATATGAATGCTTTCGGCGGTGTACCGAGATGTGCAATGATCTAGCATAGCAATGACATCAAAAAACGGACAAGCCATGAAAACATCATGCTAGCTATCTTACGATCATGCAAAGCAGTATGAAAATAAATGTCAAGTCATGTATACGATGATGATGGAAGTTGCATGGAAATATATCTCGGAATGGCTATGGAAATGCCATGATAGGTAGGTATGGTGGCTGTTTTGAGGAATATATAAGGAGGCTTATGTGTGATAGAGCGTATCGTATCACGGGGTTTGGATGCACCGGCGAAGTTTGCACCAACTCTCGAGGTGAGAAAGGGCAATGCACGGTACCGAAGAGGCTAGCAATGATGGAAGGGTGAGAGTGCGTATAATCCATGGACTCAACATTAGTCATAAAGAACTCACATACTTATTGCAAAAATTTATTAGCCCTTGAAACAAAGTACTACGAGCATGCTCCTAGGGGGAGGTTGGTAGGAGTTAACCATAGCGCGCGCCCGACCTTCACGCAAAGATAAACAATCAAAATACAATGCGCGCCAATTTCGTTACATATTTAGTAGACCATACGTGCATGCTTCAGGAATCACAAACCTTAGCACCAACATCCTTACTAAACACAACCATCTACTAGTACCTCCCACATATTATCATCTCTATATCGCAAAACTATTGCAAGGAATCAAACATACCACATTCAGTGATCCACAAGTTTTATGTAGGATTTTATGACTAACCATGTGATTGACCAATTCCTATCATCTCCCTAAATTGATATAAGTGAAGCAAGAGAGTTTAATTCTTTCTACAAAAGATATTCCCATGCTCTAACAAATATAAGTGAAGCAAAAGAGCATTCTACAAATGGTGATTTTCTATATGAAGAGAAACAGGCAATCCAAACTTCAAATGATATAAGCGAAGCACATGAAGCACTCTATAAAGCCAAACTCAAAAGGTTTAAGTGAAGTGCAATGAGAATTCTATAAATCAACCAAGGACTATCTCATGCCAGCATGGTGCATAAAATAAAAGTGAAAACTAAATGCAAAAGACTCTCCAAGCCTTGCACATATCGCATGAACGAAACGAATCCGAAAACATACCAATACTTGTTGAAGAAAGAGGGGATGCCTTCCGGGGAATCCCCAAGCTTAGACGCTTGAGTATCCTTGAATATTTACTTGGGGTGCCTTGGGCATCCCCAAGCTTGAGCTCTTTCCTCTCTTCCTTTTCCTCATACCGAGACCTCCTCGATCAAACACTTCATCCACACAAAACTTCAACAGAAAACTCGGTAAGATCCGTTAGTATAATAAAGCAAATCACTACTCTAAGTACTGTAGCAAACCAATTCATATTATTTTTTTGGATTGTGTCTACTGTAATATAGCTTTTCAATGGCTTAATCCATTAATATAAATTGATAGTTTCATCAAGACAAGCAAACTATGCATCAAAAATAGAATCTGTCAAAAACAGAACAGTCTATAGCAATATGAACATTCACCATACTTCTGGTACACCAACAATTCTACCAAAATTAGGAAAAATAAAAACTTTGTACAGCAAGATAGTGCAAAAAGAATCAGAACTGTTTGACGTTCCAGTAAAAAATGTAAAATCATGCACTACAGCCAAAGTTTCTGTCCTGCACCGTACAAACCAACAAGCATTGTAAACATCCTAAAGGCAAATCTTAGCACATTATTTTTACAACACAATGGAATTGTACAAGGGAATAATTATTTTTGGTGAAAATTTTCTGTAATTAAGATTCACAAAGTTTCCGTGAGCATGAACAAAGTTCAAGGCTAGCTCCCACTTCAACAATGCTTGTCTTTCTTACTTTCACTTTCCTGTGTGAAAAGTTTTGGGTTCCCCTCTTTATTTTTTTTTGTTTTTAAACTATATAAAAGCACTCAACAGAAATAAATGACTCTCTTAAACTTCCGGGTTGTCTCCCTGGCAGCGCTTTCTTTAAAGCCATTAAGGTAGGCAAATAGTGCTCAAGTAATGGATCCACCCGGATCCCAAGGTATATCAAAGCCAATTTTAATTAACAATGATTTGTAATTTAGTATTGAGCACAAAATAACATATATCAAGCAACAACGAAGTCTAACTCTCTTCCTATGCATTGGCATGTCATAAAAGAACAATTCATGCACACATAGTAAAGGCCAATGCATAGTATAAGCAGTTTCTTGCAATTTTATCATATTGGAAACATAGAGAGGTGGAGATATAGTTCCTCTATCATAATAATTGCAAGTAGGAGCAGCAAGCACATGCATATTATATCTATCAAAATCATCATGTGCAACGGTAAAATGCAACCCATCAACATAATCCTTAATAAGGGCAAACTTCTCCAATATAGTGTAGTAGGGAGAATTCAAAAAGATAATAGGACTATCATGCGTGGGTGCAATAGCAACAATTTTATGTTTAACATAAGGAACTATAGCAAGTTCATCTCCATAAGCATAATTCATATTGGCATCTTGGCCACAAGTATAGCAAGCATTATCAAAAAGGGATATTTCAAGAGAATCAACGGGATCATAACAATCATCCTTCGGTAAGCATGAAGGGGAATTAAACAATGTATGAGTTGAAGAGTTACTCTCATTAGAAGGTGGGCACGGGTAGCTAATCTGCTCTTCCTCCTTTTGTTCTTCGCTCTCCTCATCATCTTTTTCATCCAGTGAGCTCACAGTTTCATCAATTTCTTCTTCCATAGCTTCCTGCAAAATATTAGTCTCTTCTGGGACAGCGGAGACTTCCTCAATATATAGTTTAACATAGGCATTAGAAGCATAGTTATCATAACAATATTCAAGTATGGAAAAATTTCCATATTTGTAGAGAGTAGCATCATACTTTTCAATCAAAGAAGCAATTTCATAAGCACCCTTAAAAGCAACAAATTCTTCAATTTGTTGAACATCATAGTAATTATAAACACCCTTAGCATACGAAGATACGATTCCATTATCAATAAACTCACATTTGTAGGGAAGGTGTTTCTTAGGGTTTTCAGAACAAGTAACATCATATATTTCACATAAAGTCCAAGCATAGCATTGCAAATGATGAATTTGATCCAGTAAAAGTTTCCCTTTTTCAGATATACGATGTCGCACATAACAAGCATGCTCATCTAAAGATTTTCCCTCAACTAAGCTAGTTGGGGTTTCAGCACGAGCACAAAGGGATCAAAGATGATCCAAGTAAAAAGCTTCAGGAGTGTGATAGATTTTGAGTGGTTCTTCAACCATTGGTTCAGTAGGTACAACTAATTTTTTTCGTATTTTGCGTTTCCTACCCATAACTAAAGATAGAGAACAACTAAGAACAGCAAATAAAATTACTTAGTGATAAAGCAAACAAGCACATATGAGAATATTCACCCCATGTTATGACTCCCCGGCAACGGCGCCAGCAAAAGATCTTGATAACCCGCAAGTATACAGGATCAATTGTAGCCTCTTTTGATAAGTAAGAGTGTCGAACCCAACAAGGAGCTAAAGGTAGAACAAATATTCTCTCAAGTCCTATCTGCCACTGATACGACTCTATGCATGCTTAGTGTTCGCTTTACCTAGAACAAGTATGAAACTAGAAGTACTTTGTAGGTGTTGTTGGATAGGTTTGCAAGATAATAAATAACACGTAAATAAAAGCTAGGGGTTGTTTAGATAAAGATGCAATAAAGTAAATATAGCTAGTGTGGAAAAGTGGTGGTAGGAGTTGTGAAATTGTCTCTAAGCAATTGAGTACTTTACTAGACCGGTAATCACTATTGCAATTCTATTTGAGGGAGGGGCATAAGCTAACATACTTTCTCTTCTTGGATCATATGCACTTATGATTGGAACTCTAGCAAGCATCCGCAACTACTAAAGATCATTAAGGTAAAATCCAACCATAGCATTAAAGTCTCAAGTCCCCTTTATCCCATACGCAAACAACCTACTTACTCGGGTCTGTGCTTCTGTCACTCACGCCACCCACCACAAGCAAATCATGAACATATTGCAAACCCTACAGCGGGAATCCCTCACGCTTGCGCGACACAGAGGGCACAATAAGACAGCACCAATAATAAAACATGCAATTCAAACCAATCATAGCAATTCATCAATCACCGGTAGGACAACGAAAATCTACTCAGACATCATAGGATGGAAACACATCATTGGATAATAATATGAAGCATAAAGTACCATGTTCAAGTAGAGGGTACAGCGGGTTGCGGGAGAGTGGACCGCTGAATATAGATGGGGGAAGGTGATGGAGATGTTGGTGGAGATGGCGGAGGTGTTGATGAAGATCGCGTTGATGATGATGGCCCCCAGCAGCGCTCCGGCGCCACCGGAATCAAGGGGGAGAGAACCCCCCCCCTTCTTCTTCTTCTTCTTCTTCTTCCTTGACCTCCTCCCTAGATGGGAAAAGGGTTTCCCCTCTGGTCCTTGGCTCTCATGGCATGGGAGGGGCAAGAGCCCCTCCGAGATTGGATCTATCTCTCTGTCTCTCTTTGTTTCTGCGTTCTGGGATTCTGCCCTGGCACCTTTTCTTTTATATCCGGAGATCCGTAACTCCGATTGGATCGAAACCTTCGCCCAGATCTTTTTCCAAAAATTAGCTTTATTGCGGCCAAAGAAGGGCATCAACCGCCTTACGAGGGGCCCACAAGGGTGGGGGGTGTGCCCACCTGGAGTGGGCGTGGGCCCCTGTCTCGTGGCCACCTCGGGCACCGTCTCGCGTTGATTTTACTTCCCAAAAATCAAAAATATTCCAAAATAATTCTCCGTTCGTTTTTATCCCGTTTGGACTCCGTTTGATATGGGGTTTCTGCGAAACATAAAACATGCAACAGACAGGAACTGGCATTGGGCACTGGATCAATATGTTAGTCCCAAAAATAATATAAAATGTTGCCAAAAGTATGTGAAAGTTGAATAGTATTGGCATGGAACAATCAAAAATTATAGATACGACGGAGACGTATCAGTTCCTCGAAGAACACAAGGAAGGACGGGAGAAATCACAAGGAACACTCAAGAACAAGTAAACTCACACATCCACTAGACCCAAATCCACACAAGATCTGCAAAGGTACATGAACAACAAAGGGAATATACAGGCTAGGGTTCATCCCAAATCCTATGAAGGTGATGAGGTCTTGATGATCTAGATATATCCTTCCCACAACGAGGGTCTTGAATCCCTCGGGAACTTCTCACATGGAGGTCTTGAACTCCATGGGAGTGGTCTCTCTCTCAAGAGGAGCAGTGGTAGGAGCAAGGCTCGACTAGAAGAGCCAACACTTTGCTAATCCCAATTCAGTGCGAGGAGACGAGTACTTATAGTCCAAGGAGTAAGTTAGGGTTACATGGGACATGGCCCCTTTCACTACGCGCAGGCAGACTGGTTGTACCGCTTGGAGCTCATGTACCGGTTCCTAGAGGTGTTTGCGGAGGCAGAGACTGGTTGTACCGGTGTGAGGACCGGATGTACCGGTCAGGCTACGGCTGTGGGAACAACTGGGATGGTGCCTGTCGGTGTCAAAACCGGCAGATCTCGGGTAGGGGGTCCCGAACTGTGCGTCTAGACGGATGGTAACAGGAGACGAGGGACACGATGTTTTTACCTAGGTTCGGGCCCTCTTGATGGAGGTAAAACCCTACGTCCTGCTTGATTAATATTGATGATGTGGGTTACATGAGTAGATCTACCACGAGATCAAGGAGGCTAAACCCTAGAAGCTAGCCTATGGTATGATTGTTGTTCGTCCTATGGACTAAAGCCGTCCGGTTTATATAGACACCGGAGAGGGCTAGGGTTACATAGAGTCGGTTACAACGGTAGGAGATCTACATATCCGTATCGCGAAGCTTGCCTTCCACGCCAAGGAAAGTCCCATCCGGACACGGGACGAAGTCTTCAATCTTGTATCTTTATAGTCTTGGAGTCCGGCCGATGATGGTAGTTCGGCTATCCGGACACCCCCTAGTCCGGGACTCCCTCAGTAGCCCCTGAACCAGGCTTCAATGACGACGAGTCCGGCGCGCATGTTTTCTTCGGCATTGCAAGGCGGGTTCCTCCTCCGAATAATTTATAGAAGATTGTGAACACCAGGATAGTGTCCGGCTCTGCAAAATAAATTCCACATACAACCGTAGAGAGAACAATATTACACAAGTTCAATCTGCTGACGTATTTTGTGGCGTAACGTCACACCACTACCAAGCCTTCAAATTGTTTTTATTGTTCCATCTCAGCGTGTTTAGCGAGGCGGTTTCCTTGGCACGTCTTGTCGAAGCAGAGATCGTGTTCCCCTTATTCCGGGATTCCCATCAATACGGACGTGGGTAACCCAACTGCGCCATTGATTGCGGCTCTTGGGAGATAAGTGAGTTTTATCAGGCCGGTGGGGACGCATGTTTCCGTCCGCCCATATAAGGGGATAAAGATCCAACCTTTTTACCTGTGCCTTCTTCCTCCTTGGCTTATCCATCTCTGTGAACTCGAGCTCTAGCGCCCAAGCCCGCACATCTCACCTCAACCTTCTCCAAATATGTCCGGAGCGGGAGGCAAATGGATGGCCTCCTCCGTCATGGAGGGGCATATCCAGAAGTTGCGCAGCGCCGGATACTTGTCCAGCGACATCGCGCATCGGCTCCCCGACGAGGGAGAGCTCATCCCCACCCCCAGGCCCCATGAGAGGGTAGTATTCCTTCCCCATTTCCTCCGCGGACTAGGCCTCCCACTTCATCCCTTTGTCCGGGGGCTCATGTTCTACTACGGACTAGATTTCCATGATCTGGCCTCAAATTTTATTCTCAACATCTCGGTGTTTATCGTCGTGTGCGAGGCCTTCCTCTGCATCCAGCCCCACTTCGGCTTGTGGCTCAAGACCTTCAGTGTCAAGCCGAAGGTTGTGAAGGGCAGCCAAGCGGAGTGCGGAGGCGCCATGGTGGGCAGGATGTCCCACGTTACGTGGCTGGAGGGCACCTTTGTGGAAACCATCAAGGGGTGGCAATCGGGGTGGTTCTACATCACCGAGCCACGTGATCCCGAATGGGCAGTGGCCCCCGAATTCAGATCCGGCATCCCCACACGTCTCACCTCCTGGAAAGAGAGCGGCCGGATTTGGGGCGATTCGGAGGAGCTGACCGGACTCCAAGCCTGTGTCCAAAAGCTGGTGGACAAGAAGCTCAAGCTTGTCAACGTAGTCCAGGTCATGCTCATCCGCCAGATTCTCCCGTGCCAACGACGAGGCTTCAATATGTGGGAGTTCAATCCGGTGCAGCACCAGACTTTGAATGGGCTCTTCGACACTACGTACGAAGAGGTCTGGAAGGTGCTGTTCAAGGGCGCCGAGGCTCCCGCATCCGCTACCGAAGATCGTGGATTCAGCTCGCAGCGTCCAGCTGACGAGGTAAGTGATATTGTTCTTTACGGGACGCTTGTTATTCATAGTTTGACTCTATGCGGGATCTAAACTCCCTTTCCTTTGACAGGACTGGCTGAAGAAGGCCGCACAGGCTATCTGTCCGGCCCCATTGCCAGAGGACCCAGCTGACGCCCGCCTAACGGGGCTGCTGGCTCTGGCACCCCACGTGGTGCCGGAGAAGAAGGCCACGGGGACTCGGAGGAGTTCCCGTTTTCAGGTGCTATCGAACGATGAATCCGAGGCCGACTCCTCCCACCAAGGCGAGGAGGAGAAGAAGAAAGCCTCTCCCCCAGCGGGGGGAGGGAAGAAAAGGAAGGCCTCCCCAACAAGGGAGGCCGAAGGGTCCAAGAGGGGAAAAACTCTTCCCCCGAACTATTCCGCCAACGCCAGTGATGACGACGAGGACTGGCCTCCAAGGGCCAAGCCTCTGGCAAGATCGTAAGTATTCGGACTCCCGAATAACTTCAAGGTTTTCGTTTTCCGCCACATTATGTCTTTCTAATGCCGCATACAACCCTGCAGTCCGCCTAAGGATGATCTCCCCACTTCGTCGAGCGGGTCCTTAGGGGCGTCGGATATGGATTCTCTTCTGACTGCCTCCACCCCCCGTGATGCGGACGATGCCGAGGTGGGATCCCAGGAAGGGACCCACCAGGAGGAGAGGGCCCCGGAGGTGTTGCAGGACAACCTCCCGGACTTTGCACCGGACTCAGCCCCGGAACCCATAGTGGCTCCGGAGTCCGGCGGGCGACCCCTTCGGAAGAAGGGCAAGACCGCGACGCCGGCTGCCTCCGTCCAACCGGAGGTGCCGGATAATTTGCTAGAGGCGCTCAATAGCGCCTCTATTGAAGAGGAACACCGCACTGTTATGAGTGCGGTGATTCAGAAAGTTCAGCTCGCCAAGAACGGGCTGACCAAAGCCTGCAGAAGCCTTCTAACAGGCTTTGAGGTAAGAATTTCAATATATGTAAAATGGTACCACATAGACAGTAGCCCCTGATGCTTGGTTCGGTGTTCGGAAAGAAAAGCCGGACTGAGGATCTTTAGAAAGATAAACGCAGGAGTCATGAAAATATGTCAATATGGGATTGTAGGTTGTGCTGCTGACCTCTGCCGCACTGACTGCGGAGGTCAAAACTTTGAAGGAAAACCTCGAGCAGTCCGAGAATGAGCTCGGCCATGCCAAGAAGCAGCTCGAGGAAAAAGAAGGTGAGTAATACCTTATGAAAATTGTACCTTACAAAAAAGGATTTGGTTGCAAGAAAAATGACAAGGATAACTGGGGTATTGCAGGGGCCACTAACAAGGTGGCGACCCTAAAGGAGGCGGTGGCTGCGGAAGAACGCAATGCGGCTGCGGAGCGCACCGAGCGAGAGAACAGGAGGCGCGGGTGGCGAAGGTACAGCAAGAGCTCCAGGATCTCGTGAGGAAACATGAGAGCCTGGAGCGTGACTCGAAGACTCGAGAGTCTGAGCTTGCAATGGCTCTTGAGAGTGCCAAAGCCGCTAAGGCCGAAGCCTACAAGGCCCTCCAGGAGATCGAGGCGGTAAAGAAAATAGCAGCGGGTAAGGCATTTTTCATGCAAAGTAAGCATGTGAGTGTTAATTACCTGTCGCTTACCCGAATTCGAAGCTCTCTAGGAGCGTTCGGAGATCTTCCTCGCAGCGTGTCCGATGCTGCCGCATTCTACCAGGCCGAGGAGGGGAGCTCGACGGAGAAGGGCTTCTGGTCTCAGTATGCTGAGTCTAAACATCCGGTGCCCCTTAGCGACCAGCTGAAGCAGCTGGTCGAGCTCCACAAGGCGGCCGAACAGGCCATGAAGGGCCTCATAGTTCGGCTGTGGCCTAAGGAGGCCATGCCTGGGAGCTACTTCGGCCTGGTGCGGCAGCTGGTGGATGCGTGCCCGTGGGTTGAAGTCATCAAGCACTCCGCCTGTATTGAAGGTGCGCGTCAGGCCCTTGCCCGCGCAAAGGTGCACTGGGGCAAGATGGATGCCCAGAAGCTTGTGACGGACCCCCCACCAGAGGGCAGGGAGCATCGCACGCCCGAGATGTATTATAGGAGTGTGTTGAAGGGCGCCCGCACTATTGCGAGTGAGTGCTCGAAAGATGTAATATTTGAGTAGACTCGCATTTTGTTATCCTGTGCGCTGAAAACTTGGTTCATATGCGCTAAGCAATGCTTGTTAATTTAAAATATTACCTTTTGTGCGGCTGTTTATCAAATCTGAGAGATGGCAAGTCGTCGGCTTCAGCCCCCATGCCACGAGTGCTGGGGTGTTCGGGATAAACTCGAGCGCTCTTTTTCCCATTTTTGGGTCCATCTAGGGAGGCGCTCAACACAACGAACAAGGCAACCGGACTTATAATGCTTGAACACTCTCACTTAGCCATAGAATTCTATAATTTTAAATTTTGGCGAAGCCCCTAGTTTTCGGAAGGCCGAATTTGGGGCGCTATCCACGCCTTGGCCGGACAGAATCCGGCTCCTCGCTCGAAGCGGCATAAGTCTTTAGGGACTCGCAAAGAACCTCTCGAACAGCGACCAGCTCTCGCCTCATCATGACGGTCAGTTTTAGCTTTCTCCACTGAGGCGTTAACCCAGGTCAACTGGGGCGCAATCGCAGTGGTTCTCCCAGTGCTACCTTAGCCGATAAAACGGAACGTAAGGTACCAAAACATGGGAGCCGGGCAAACCCAACTATTGACCCAAGAACATGATTCGGAGCCGATGCATATAATGCTATAAGTTCGGGGTGCCGCACTTGTGAAAGTGTTCGGACTTATCACACCATAACGTGGGAAACATAAGCCCCTGGTGTATTTAGCTGTACCAAAACGTACGGATGCAACATGTCATAGATGAATATATGTGTAAGAAAGAAATGCAATTAGAAGCAAATGTGCTGCATTGCTTTATTCAATAAAAACTACTGTAAGTGCAGGACGATACAAGTGGTGCGGTAAGCAAGAGATGGGACTGTTTAACATGTCCCCCTCCAGGGGTAGGCTACGGAATAATGCATAAAACAGATTTAATGCTCATGATGGAGACCACCTGGGTTTTCGTTGTAGCCTTTCTCCTTCCCTGGCTGTTGTATCATGGGTTCGGCATGTCTGCTGCCGGACAGGGCCTCTGACGAACGGAGTCCTGTAGGTAAAAAATAAAAGGAAAAGAAAAAGAAACGACACACTTAAGAGCCCCTGGTGCGGTTGGGCCGCAGTTTGGGCTTATTGTGGTCGAGCCCCTTGCCCCATGCCCATGGTATCTTCAGAGCGTAATGGAGTACGCGAAGGGTCTATCTTAATGTTTTACAGGGGCTGGGGTTGGGGCCGCACTGCTACGCATGCTCGGAACGTGTCAGGTGGTCATGTTGTAGGTTACTCCGGGCACGCTTAGCTGTGTCCAGCCACCTGGCAGCCGGACTCAAGAATTGCCTTAAAAGGCTGCTTTGTACTTCTGCCACGAGAGCCACTGTATGTTCCTCCGTTCGGAGGGAGCGCTCAGTGTTTCCGTTGGCCGTGATGACTCCTCTAGGGCCTGGCATCTTGAGCTTGAGGTATGCGTAGTGCGGCAAGGCGTTGAACTTTGCGAACGCGGTACGTCCGAGCAAGGCATGATAGCCGCTGCTGAACGGGACTATGTCGAAGATTAACTCCTCGCTTCGGAAGTTATCCGGGGATCCGAAGACCACTTCCAGTGTAACTGAGCCTGTACAATTGGCTTCGACACCTGGTATGACGCCTTTAAAGGTCGTCTTGGTAGGTTTAATCCTTGAGGGGTCTATGCCCATTTTGCGCACCGTGTCCTGATAAAGCAGGTTTAGGCTGCTGCTGCCATCCATCAGGACTCTGGTGAGATGAAATCCATCGATGATTGGGTCTAGAACCAATGCGGCGAACCCGCCATGGCGAATGCTGGTGGGGTGGTCCCTTTGGTCAAAGGTGATCGGGCAAGAGGACCATGGATTGAACTTCGGGGCAACTGGCTCCATTGCGTATACATCCCTGAGTGCACGCTTCTGCTCCCTTTTGGGTATGTGCATGGCATATATCATGTTCACCGTCCGCACCTGTGGGGGGAAACCCTTCTGTCCTCTATTGTTCGGCGGTCGGGTCTCTTCCTCGTCGTCGCTATGTAGCCCCTTGTCGCTGTTTTCGGCAATTAACTTGCCTGCCTCCTTGAACACCCAACAGTCCCTATTGGTGTGGTTAGCTGGCTTTTCAGGGGTGCCATGTATCTGGCACAAGCGGTCGAGAATTTGGTCCAAATTGGACGGACCCTGAGTTGTTCTTTTGAATGGCTTTTTCCGTTGACCGGGTTTAGAGCCTCTGAATCCGGCATTGACTGCCGTATCCTCACTGTTATCGCCGTTAATGCGGTGTTTGTTTTTGTTGCGATGCGACCTGCCACTACGGTCCTTGATATCCGGACTGCCAGAATTTTTGTTGAGGTTGTTGCTGCGTGCTAGCCAGTTGTCCTCACCCGCACAGAAGCGGGTCATGAGTGATGTAAGGGCTGCCATGGATTTCGGCTTTTCCTGTCCCAGGTGCCGGGCAAGTCACTCGTCGCGGATGTTATGCTTGAAGGCCGCGAGGGCCTCGGCATCCGGATAGTCGACGATTTGGTTTTTCTTGGTTAAGAACCGTGTCCAGAATTGTCTGGCCGATTCGTTTGGCTGCTGAATTATGTGGCTTAGGTCATCTGCATCTGGTGGTCGCACGTACGTGCCTTGGAAGTTATCGAGGAATGCGGCTTCCAGGTCCTCCCAACTCCCGATTGACTCTGCTGGCAAGATGTTAAGCCAGTGCCGGGCTGGTCCTTTAAGTTTGAGTGGGAGATATTTGATGGCGTGGAGATCGTCTCCGCGGGCCATGTGGATGTGGAGGAGATAGTCCTCGATCCAGACTGCGGGGTCTGTTGTGCCATCATAAGATTCAATATTGACAGGTTTAAACCCTTCTGGGATTTGATGATCCATTACCTCATTTGTGAAGCACAGTGGGTGTGCGGCGCCTCTGTACTGGGCGATATCGTGACGGAGCTCAAAAGAGCTTTGTCTGTTGTGTTCGGCCCGGCCGGACTTACTGTGTCCGGGGTGACGGTAATCGTCACGTATCGTGGGGCGCCCACGTGATCCATAGATCGATCTTGATTGTCTTGCCTTATCCTCCAATATGTCGCGCAGGTCCGGAGTGTTCCCCTGTGGCCTTGTGCTTTTCGAGCGATGCCGGGGTACGGGTCTAGTGAAGGGCCCTGAGGCCTCTCTGTCGCGACCATGGGGTGGTCGATCAGCCGTATTGTCTCCTGGTGAAGCGGGATCATATGCCTCCACCTCTAATCGGGGGAGCAGCTTACGTTTGGGGTAGCTTTTGGAGGGGCGTTCGAGTTCATGCTCTTCGGCCGTGAGGACTTCGGTCCATCTGTCGGCTAGCAGATCTTGATCAGCTCTAAGCTGCTGCTGCTTTTTCTTGAGGCTGTTTGCCGTGGCCATAAGCCTGCGTTTGAAACGCTCCTGTTCGATGGGATCCTTAGGCATGACGAATTCATTGTCGTCGAGGCTTGCCTCGTCTCCGGAGGGAGGCATATAGTCCTCTACCTCTTCTTCGGCCGCTCTCTCATGAGGGCTGGCGTCCCCCTCCTCCTGTGCTGGATCTTGCTGGAGTGGGTTGTCTTCGGTGCTATCCGGTGTATTATTGTCTCCGGTGCCGGAATCCTCATTCTTGCTATGGCGGGATTTAGAGCGGCGCCGCTGACGCCGGCGCTTGGGCTGTTTCTTGGAGGGGTCATCCTCCGCTATTCCTTCGCCGTTCCCATCCTTTGGGATATCCACCATGTATATGTCGTATGAAGAGGTGGCTTTCCAGTGCCCGGTGGGCGCTGGTTCTTGGTCGTCTCCGGCATCGTCGTCCATACCGTCGATGTCCTCAGAGTCGTAATCTAGTATGTCGGTTACGTCGTTGACAGTGTGATGTAGGGTGGAACCCTATAGCGACGATCTTTCATGTTTGGAGTGGGATCCCTCGAAGAACACGATGAACACGGGGAAGAACGGGGATAAATCACAAGGGGAAACACTCAAGAACAAGTCCAAATCACACATCCACTAGACAATCAAACACACAAGATCACAAGGTACATGAACAACAAAGGGAAAGATACAAGGTAAGGTTCATCTCCAAGAGGAGGTCTTGATGATATCCTAGATGGATCTTCCCACAAGAGGGTCTTGATGATATCCCGCAGGATCTTCTCACATGGAGGTCTTGAACTCCATGGGAGTGGTAGTCTCTCTCTCTCAAGAGTAGAGGGAGGAGCAAAGCTCACCTAAGAATGAGCTATCATATTTGCTAACCCTAAAAATGGGGAGGAGGATGTCTATTTATAGTCTAGTGGGCGAAGGGGTAAGTGAGGGGGCGAATGGGTACATGGGCCTCGGCCCGAAACGTTGCACGCAGGCAAGGCCCGGATGATCCGGATGGGGGTCCGGATGATCCGGCCATCGTCCGGATGATCCGGGAGGGGGCCCGGATGATCCGGCTTCACATGAGGCCTTCGGGTGCCTTCGGACACATTTATCCGGATGATCCGGAGGGGGACCCGGATGATCCGGCTGAGCCTGGATGATCCGGAGGGGGACCCGGATGATCCGGCTGAGCCCGGATGATCCGGACGGCGGTCCGGATGTCCGGCCTGGCTCCTGCAGCCGCTCCGTCTTCTTCTCCTTTCTTCCGTCTTCTCTTCCACGCTTCCCTCGCGGATGGTGTAGTCGTTCCTTGGCGCTTGCACTTCTCCTTGACATCCGTGAAGTTCCGACAATACCTATGCATGCACACGGGAGAAGTGTCAAGTAGTACACCATCCTCAAAGGGGTCAAGTGAGCACGTGTAAAGGAGAAGATTCACCTTTGTGTATGTGAAGTAGAGGTCGCACGTGTCACTTGCCAAACGGACTCTTGACATGGTGATGACCGTAGGTTGGAGGCACAAACTCTTGCCGCAAAGCTCTCTTCATCTTGGGCCAACTCATGTCGTAGTACTCCGAAGGTGTGTGAAGCCACCAAGACAAGGCGTAGTCATGGAAGTTTCTGGTGGCGCACTTCACTTGATCTTCAGGAGGAACTTGATGTAGCTTGAGGTAGTCGTCCATCAAACGCTCCCACTCGAGGTACTCCTCGGGTTCTTGAGTCCCATAGAAAGGAATCGTGTGGTCGATGTCGAGGTCGTAGTAGCTCGTGGAAGTCGCGGACTTGAGCTTGGGGAGCTTCTCTTGAGCGTAGTCTTGGGGTTCTTGTTGGCGAAGATGCCGTATGTCCGTAGGCGAAGATGCCTTGAAGTCGCTTGGCGAAGATGCCAAGGGAGATGGTGAAGTCATTGAGCGGTTGTTGATGTAGGGCTCTTGACCTTCACGTTCTTGTTGGTGATGGTGTCGATGCCGATGTGATCTTGCCGGAGATGGTAGCTCGGAAGCATGTGCTCTTGAGCGTCTTCTCGAAGATGAGGAAGATCACTTGTAGGACTTGATGAGGGCTTTGATCTCCTCCATTTTAGCTTGCATCTTGGCGTCGGAGTTGTTGTTCATGGCATCGAACTCGTCGTTGTTGTTGTAGACCGAAGATGAAATGCCTTTCCTATCCATCACAAGACTCGAGTAGAGGTGAGTAGGAAATGAGATAAACAATACCAAGTTACCTTTTCCCAAAGTTGAGGATGTATCCCGTGTCACTCAATGTGAGATGAAAGAATAGTGGAATTGGTACCGGACTTGTTCACTCACACCTATCAAGTAAAGCTTATGGTAGAGCTCAGTGAGGATAGTGGCACAAAAATTTGATGCAAAATGTTAGCAAGAGTCAATAATGTTGAAAGAGATTCACAAATTCGCAAGCGAAACAAGTAGACCAATAGCAATATGTGGCTCACGGAAACACACACACGGATAGATAAATGGGGTCGTGCAACCAAGGAATGAGCACAAAATGTGGAATCCACGGAAAACGCTCGTGTTGCACAACTCAAGAGAGACGCTAGCACGATTGCTCAATAGGCGGATACGACACTTGTGCACAACCTATAAGATGCAAAATGGATAAACTTTCTATCCCAAGTATGCTATATATGTATGGTTCCCGGTGTTTCTCACACAATGATCCAAGATGATCAAATATGATACCGTATGATATATTGTGATGCTATGGCTATTGCTTACAAGCTCTTTGGTCTCTTTCTTTTGCTTAAAAGCTTTAGTCTTTTTTTTCTATGGCCACTTTTGCACAATGCACAAACCAAGATAGCAATTGTGTATATGCGGGAACAAACTTGAGGCACAATGGATGGTATGATACCAAGATGATATGGTATGTATGCAATGGATAGTGTAGACCGCTAATGTGCATAAGTCACGTTGCCGGCAATACTCAAATGGCTAGTCTCGATAGGCAAGTAACGCAAAATGGGCTAGGGGTTAACAATGCAATTGCACGGGAATATACAAAGGTGTCGTCGAGGTTACCGTCCTTTGCGATGATGAGTGGCGGTGTTCTTGGTGTAGATACCAAGATGATGGAGACTCGTCCCTAAGTAGCCGAAACACCTTAGGAAACGGAAAAACCGCAAACTCAAAATCTCAAATGACAAATGTCAAATGGTGGTAGCAGAAAGCGGTGGTGGTGTTGCACTAGGCAATGCGGAAGTGGAATGATGGGCTATACACGAGTCGGATTTGAATTTGCCGTCCCTAAGTAGCCGAAACACCTTAGGAGACACAAGCCACAACTCAAACAAAATTGGGTTAAGTTGGGGTTGAAATGTATGGTGGGCACGTCTATGCGGAAGTGGTGGTGGTGGTTGATGAAGAAGCAATTGTCCCTAAGTAGCCAAAACACTTTAGGAGACTCTAGTCACAACTCAAAAAACCACATATGCAATGGGGAACAAAATGGGTTAGGTTACGGAAGTCGGTGGTGGCTATGCAGATGATATGGTGGAGGGCCTAGGCAAACTTGCCAAATTTCAGAAAATATGATGGAGTCAAATGATGTTGGTGGTATTTTTGTGGGATAGGGGATGTCAATAGCTTCAAAACGAGCTAAAGAACGTCAAAAACGGAGTTCGGATGAATTAGTTACGGCCAAAACAAGATTTCAGCCGAGTCAGTGTCAGGGTTAACCGGACATCCGGGAGGAGGTCCGGATGATCCGGGCTAGGTCCGGATGATCCGGGTGTACAGCCGGATGATCCGGGTTCGTCAGCTCCGGTTCTGTTTTCTAGGTGCGCGGGTATCCGGACGTCCGAGAGAGGGTCCAGCTGATCCGGGAGATGTCCGGATGATCCGGGAGAAGGTCCGGATGATCCGGGCAGGTCAAACTGCTCGGGATTTCCTCTCGGGGACGAATTTTTGGGCGGAAATGGATGATTTTTGGGGCAAAATTTGAGGGATTTCGTGGATGGAAGGTGGGGGAACTTGGGGAAATGTTAGATCCACTTGAAACCAAGCAAATCTACGGATCAAAATCAACAAAACATCATCAAACCAACAAATCACAAAAAAAATTTGGGGCTATTTTTGGTGGGGATTTTCGGATTTAGGACGAAAACAACAAAATCAAGCTAGAAAAAGAGGGATAGGGGATCCAAAAACGTGATCAACTTGGCTCTGATACCATAATGATGTAGGGTGGAACCCTATAGCGACGATCTTTCACGTTTGGAGTGGGATCCCTCGAAGAACACGATGAACACGGGGAAGAACGGAGAGAAATCACAAGGGGAAACACTCAAGAACAAGTCCAAATCACACATCCACTAGACAATCAAACACACAAGATCACAAGGTACATGAACAACAAAGGGAAAGATACAAGGTAAGGTTCATCTCCAAGAGGAGGTCTTGATGATATCCTAGATGGATCTTCCCACAAGGGGGTCTTGATGATATCCCGCAGGATCTTCTCACATGGAGGTCTTGAACTCCATGGGAGTGGTAGTCTCTCTCTCTCAAGAGTAGAGGGAGGAGCAAAGCTCACCTAAGAATGAGCTATCATATTTGCTAACCCTAAAAATGGGGAGGAGGATGTCTATTTATAGTCTAGTGGGCGAAGGGGTAAGGAGGGGGCGAATGGGTACATGGGCCTCGGCCCGAAACGTTGCACGCAGGCAAGGCCCGGATGATCCGGATGGGGGTCCGGATGATCCGGCCATCGTCCGGATGATCCGGGAGGGGGCCCGGATGATCCGGCTTCACATGAGGCCTTCGGGTGCCTTCGGACACATTTATCCGGATGATCGGGAGGGGGACCCGGATGATCCGGTTGAGCCCGGATGATCCGGCTGAGCCCGGATGATCCGGATGATCCGGACGGCGGTCCGGATGTCCGGCCTGGCTCCTGCAGCCGCTCCGTCTTCTTCTCCTTTCTTCCGTCTTCTCTTCCACGCTTCCCTCACGGATGGTGTAGTCGTTCCTTGGCGCTTGCACTCCTCCTTGACATCCGTGAAGCTCCGACAATACCTATGCATGCACACGGGAGAAGTGTCAAGTAGTACACCATCCTCAAAGGGGTCAAGTGAGCACGTGTAAAGGAGAAGATTCACCTTTGTGTATGTGAAGTAGAGGTCGCATGTGTCACTTGCCAAACAGACTCTTGACATGGTGATGACCGTAGGATGCTCCGCATCATAGTGGCTACCAAGTGGGTGGTGGGTGGGCTCTGAATTTCTTAGTCGTCCGCATCCCAATCGTCCTGGCCGCAGTCCGGCCAGGCCTCTCCTGATAACGAGAGGTACTTTAGCAAACTCAAGATGTCGCCAAAAGGTGAGTGTTGAAAGATGTCCGCCGCAGTAAACTCCATGATTGGCGCCCAATCGGATTCGACTGGAGGGGGCGCGGGAGGATCGGAGTCCGGCAAGGAGTCAGGCGCCTCGGAGTCACGAGCTTCATGAGGGACAAGATCGGTGTTCGGCTCTATCGCCGTAGAGGTTGCAGCCCCCGAGGTGGTGTCTAGCCATCCATCCTTGGTCTGCGCAGCCGGCTCCGAGTCGAAGATCGGAGCGGGTTCGAGTGCGGCCTCCAGGGTACTGTCCGGCTGCAGAGCTAAATCATGCCCATCGTGACAGTACGGCATGCTCGGCTGTGGCTCGAATCCGTCGAGGATCAAGTCCCCGCGGATGTCAGCCGTGAAGTTCAAACTTCCAAATCTGACCTGACGGCCAGGGGTGTAGCCTTCGATCTGCTCCAGCTGGCCAAGCGAATTGGCCCGCAGTGTGAAGCCGCCAAATACGAAGATCTGTCCGGGGAGGAAGGTCTCACCCTGGACTGCATCGTCGTTGATGATCGAAGAAGCCATCGAGCCTATCGGTGACGACACAAAGAAACTCTCAATGAAAGCACCAATGTCGGTGTCAAAACCGGCGGATCTCGGGTAGGGGGTCCCGAACTGTGCGTCTAGGCGGATGGTAACAGGAGACGAGGGACACGATGTTTTTACCCAGGTTCGGGCCCTCTTGATGGAGGTAAAACCCTACGTCCTGCTTGATTAATATTGATGATGTGGGTTACAAGAGTAGATCTACCACGAGATCAAGGAAGCTAAACCCTAGAAGCTAGCCTATGGTATGATTGTTGTTCGTCCTATGGACTAAAGCCATCCGGTTTATATAGACACCGGAGAGGGCTAGGGTTACACAGAGTCGGTTACAATGGTAGGAGATCTACATATCCGTATCGCCAAGCTTGCCTTCCACGCCAAGGAAAGTCCCATCCGGACATGGGACGAAGTCTTCAATCTTGTATCTTCATAGTCTTGGAGTCCGGCCGATGATGGTAGTTCGGCTATCCGGACACCCCCTAGTCCGGGACTCCCTCAGTGCCGGTCGTGCGCCACTCGATTATAGTACGCAGAGCGATAGTTGGGCAATAGTGAACGGATTGTACCAGTGGACCGATTGTTGACCGGTTGTACCGGTATTTCTAGGCTCCTTCTCTGCTTCCAAGCTTCCCTCACGGATGGTATAGTTGTTCCTTGGTGCTTGCACTCCTCCTCGTCATCCGTGAAGCTCTGACAATACATATGCATGCACACGAGAGGAGTGTCAAGTAGTATACCATCCTCGAAGGGGTCAAGTGAGCATGTGTAAAGGAGATGATTCACCGGTATGTATGTGAAGTAGATGTCATACGTGTCACTTGCCAAATGGACTTTTGACAAGGTGGTGTCCATAGGATGCTCCGCATCACCCTAGGTACCCTCGTTCCGTGTATAAGCTAGAGAATTATACATTCGCATACGGTCTTGAGGTAGACCATCCTGTACTTTGTACTCCAACACAATCAATACAACAAAAAAAGACATAGGGTTTTACCTCTTCGAGAGGGCCCGAACCTAGGTAACATCATCTCCCTTGTTCCTCCTGTTACCATCTAGCTAAGATCACCGACTCGGGCCCCCCTACCCGAGATATGCCGGATTTAACTCTGACAGCTTGCACTAAAGTGTTAGTGGATATAGCACAACCTGGTCTTATCATCCATGTGGCCTTACCAAAAGAGATCCTTCAATAGACTAATATCAAAGTTACTTTTCTTTCAAGTTCTTGCATGATCTATCACTTAGCAAAATTAATGTACCTGCTCTAGCTAGATAATCGGTCCTTAAGCAACGACTTGGGATTTCCTTTTCTGACTATGTTCCTAAGCTTATAATTATTAAACTACATCTAATATTTGTGTTAAGCGCATTATTTCCATGCATGGTTTGTTGAACGTGTGTTGATGAAATGCAGATTACTCCTCATTCCAAATTTCATTGGCAAGACTTGAAGCATGTCATAAAATTATTCATAGTCTTCACTTCCCTACCGAGTGTTTCAATGCTGGACACAAATGGAAATATGTATGCTAGTGGTGCATACCTTTGATAGGATCAGTTGTATCATTCACAAAAAGCTGGTACACAATCGATCATGTTATATACACTCTTCAAAACTATTGCTTCATGCATTGTTATAATTTTTTAATTCATCTTGCAACATATATTCTCGCCTATATTTGTTTGTAGATTGATTCCCTGTTCTAGTCCAATCACACTAGCTATTGGTGAGAACAAGAAAGTGATGGCGATGTACTTTATTCCCCTAGAAATGATAGCATTCTCATTGATAAGTGGTTGATTGTGATGGTAATATGTCCACATTTAAAAATTAGAGCCAGTGTTATGCTCATGCTCTACGAAGGCATCGAAGGTCTTTTTCTGTTCATTGATGACATTTTGCCTTGCAGATTCTTGGCAATGCTTTCCTCAAATCCTGGTTGTTAAGTATTGTGTGTTAAGTACCTCCTGAGTAGAGAGGTCGGGCTTTAGCTATGCCATTGATCTTTGTGCAAAGGGCGCAGTGGATAAACATGTCCATGTAATGTGCTTCACTTTTGCGATGCGTTTGACCGTGTTGTTTCCCCGTGGCAAGCAAAATCAATTCACCTGAGCTAAACCAATTGCATAGGCTAACATTATGCTTTCAGATGGAGCTTGTTTATGATGGTTTGTTTATCTTTTTAGCAACGTTCATTAGAGTCTATTTGATATGATTTGCTTGTCTTCTTTGTTGTTTATTCATAGTCATGTATGAAACCGGACACCTTCAATGGTATGATGCGGTATGTTGTTCGTTCGACATACTATCACATAGATTAATGATGTAGTTGGAGCAGACCCGGTCATACCATTGCTCCGCTGCATGGTTGTAGTTGGTCATTGCACCAATGACGCAACGGGTCATATAGAAGTTATAAAATTGCAAGACACACAGTTGTATTATGTTCACCACACCTACCTTATGTTTTATGAAGAGATGCCACATGTGAAATTATGGATCGTAGTCCATTCATATTAATTGTTTCCAACCTCAATCACTCCTTTTATTTAATGCTTACAATCTGAATTGTTACTCTATACAGTTGCAGTTATCACTTCCTACCATAGTCTACATGTTATATTAATCATCGTAACTATCAAGGCTATTGAGACTAACAATCTCATTGGTTTCGTTGGGACCAAGACAAGTGTAGTTGTGTGGAGGTATTGATCATTAACTGTCATTCAAGCACTTCCACTGGTTTGATAAACCTTATCATCATTGACTTAAGGGAAATTTCTTCCTACCTACATATCTTTGCACCTGAGGGTGCAACAACTTCCTATAATAGTGGAGACACTTATCATGCTAGATGAAATAGATGTTGTATGAATATTCCGAGTATCCCGAGTTCGCGCACCAGGAAGTGCCCTAGTAACGCCTTTTTGGATTGGAGCCCCACCATTGTCACGTTGTTCCGCCATTGTATAATATTCAGCTCCAGTACATGTTTAATAAATAATATACAGATTGCCATTGCACGAATCATGCCACATTTGCCTCGCTAAGCGTTGCAATATCAATACATGTTGAACCCCTGTATTCTTATGTGATGTAATATATTGTGGTTCAGCTTGGTGCCAAGTTGCACTTCGTACCAGAAGACGTTCATCGTTGGGCAAGTACGCAGGGCCTCCGGTAAGTTGAATCAGGGTGCCACAAATCTCATATGAAGTGGACCAACACAATATAACTTGCTTTGAACCTGAGCGGCTTTGTGAGCCTGTAGTGGAGTTTTGGGGAGGTTTCGCCCCTCTTTTCCTTACTTTCCATTTTCCACATTATTATGTAACGATATTTTTGTTTTGTCTTCCATTTTTTTCCCTTTATAATCTTTTAGCTTGATATTTTTTTAAAGACATGCTGAACATTTTTTAATACACACTGAACATTTGTAAATACGCATTGAACATCTTTTAAATACACGGCAAACAAATTTAAAATAGACGGTGAACAATTTAAATAGCTAGTGATATTTTTTAAATATGTTGTGAAATTTCTAAATACAAATTGATTATTATTTAAATAAACGATTATCACCATGCAAACACATGATGAACATTTTTCCCAAAATACAGCTGAACATTTTTGTAACACATGAGATCTTCTTTTAATATATGATGATCTTTTTTAAATACATGATTGACATTTTATAATAAACACGTGAACATGTCTTAAAATGCATGATAAGCATTTTTAGTCACACAAAGAATATCTTTCAAAAATATTTAAAATCACTTTTAGAAAATGTAAGAATAATATTATAAATGTTCCCGACCTATTTGTTAGAAAATAAAAAAACAGATTTTGTTTAAGAAAAACCAGAAGAGAAAAAAGAGAATATGTAGCGTATGTGCGTACACAGTAGCGGTGCGGTTCAGGTGACCCCAGCTTTTCTCTGGCAAAAGCGAGACATAGTGGCTCTCAACAAAAGCTATGTCTCGCCTACTCTTTTTTTTTAACTTTATATCTCGCCTAGCCCCCGTTCCAGCGGTGCGTCTAGCATCGTTGGTGGGCATGTGGAGGTGTGTCTCCGGCAGATCTATCTTTGGTGGATTTGCTCGCATCTCGTCGTTGTTCGTCTACGTTCGTGTGTTTTCGGTTTGGATCCTTCCGATCTACGTTATTTTTCATCGGCGGCGGTTGCTGTTCTGGGGTGCTGGTCCTATGGGGCCTTAGCACGACGACTTCCCGACTGTCTACTACAACAAGTTGTGCCCGACTCCGGCGATGGAGGGGCGATGACGGCGGCGCGCCTTCGGCTCGCTTCGGTGCTTGTAGTCGTCGCTAGGTGGTCTACGAATCTGGATGTAATTTTTATTTCTGGTATTCGTTGTACTGCCATGATTGAAGATGAATAGATTGAAAGTTTTTCCGAAAAAAAAAACCCTAACATAACTTAAAAGAACATCTAAAGACGGAGCCCCTCCGCCTGCAAGGGCCGTGATCCACCGCGCCGCCATGGCCCTAAGGCCACCGAAGACGAGGCGGACCGGCGGCGGAGCCGGCAGGAGACAGAGGAAACCTAGCCTTACTGGTTTTCTTGGATCCATTTCAACCCTTTTTTAGAAGCTGGCTTTCACAAGGTTTTGTACGGTTTATTTTTTGGAGTTGGTTTTCTTCTGTTTTCTTTGTTTTACTCTAGTTTTCTTTTTCTGGTTTTGCTTCTTTATATCTTTTTTATGTTTTCTTTTCCTTTTGTTTGTTTTTTGTTTTTCTCCATCTTCCCTATGTTTATCCTCGTTTCCCCTTTATTTCTTCTATACCAGGTTTTCTGTCCTTTTCCCCATTTTTTCCGTTTCCTCATTTATATGTTTTCTTTTCTTCTGATTCCTTTTTCATCATGCGGTATTAAATAAATTATTTGTGGTGTATTTGAAATGGTAATTAGGTATTCAAAAATGTCATCATTTCATCGTGCAGAAAAAATGTTTTCTATGTATTATAAAATATTTCATGGTTTATTAAAATTGCTTCTTGGGGATTTTCAAAATGTTTAAAATGTACTAGAAATTTTTGTCGAGCATTCAATATGTTATAGTGTGTTTAATAAATAATTATCTTGTATTAAAAAATGTTCATCATGCACTTAAAAATGTTTGTCGTGTACTAAAACTTGTTTGCCATGCTAACAAAGTGTTTGCAGTGTATTAAAAATATATTTTATGGTGTATTAAAAATGTTCGTCGAGTATTCATCATTTATTTTGCACTTAATTTTTATATTCTTATTTTTACTTTTCCTTCTTTTTTTAACTGTCTTTTTTTTGTTTCTTTTTGTTTTCATCCTGTGGTTACTTTCTATCTTCATTTATAAATATATGTTCATACTGCTTTTTGAAGATGTTCGTTGTGTATTTAAAAAGACTCATATCATATTTAAAAACATTCAGCGCATTTTTACCAATTTTTCACCGTATATTATTGTTTCTCCATCATGTACCTTAAGGAGGTTGATCGTCTATCGTTCGCCGTGGATTAAGCAAATTTTCAACTACGTGACTTCAAAATTATTTGCCTTGTATCTAAATTGCCATGGAGTATTTTAAAAATTCACAATGCTTATTGTAAAAAGTGCATTTTGTACTTAGAAAAATGTTGATTTTAAAAAAGTGCAAGCATGATTTTATGGACATATTTTTTTTCATTCTTTTCGTAAATACAGGATAAATTTTTTAATACAGGGCGAGCATTTTTAAGTTTACAATGAACATTTTTTTAAACATAATGAACATTTTCTTAATACTCAAGGAAGATTCTCTTAAATCTATTTATAACTTTTAGTTATATAAATATTTTTAAATACATGGTGAATGTATTTTCAATTTACGATAAGCATTTTTGTGAAATACCCATTGAATAATTTTAAGATTTTAATGAAGTGGAAATCTCTCTCTTTATCTCTGTCTCAACAAAAGATAAAAGGGAAAAAAGAAGCAAAATGAAAAAATAAAAAGATAAAACACTAGTAATGTACTCCCTCCGTTCCTAAATATAAGTCTTTTTAATGGTTTCAAATGAACTACAACATACGGATGTATATAGACATATTTTAGAGTGTAGATTCACTCATTTTGCTTCGTATGTAGTCCCTTGTTGAAATCTCTAAAAAGATTTGTATTTAGGAACGGAGGGAGTAAAAGAGAGAAACACAAGTGGAGGGCTTGAGTGACATACAAACATGCATACAAGATGCACTTAGGTTTCCTCCCGAGAAAAATATTCTTGCCTCGCTTATCGAGAAGAACAACAAAAGTAGACGTAGCAAGAAACGATAAAAATGGGCGGGCCCAGTGATCAGGCAAATGCGGACCACATGGTGTTGAGACTCGCAACAGTCAATACATAGCCGCCTTGAGTGGGGGAGGAGCCCCTATTCAGCGCCTTAAGCACCGGTTTGTCCAACTCACGCTCAAGTGCCTGCTAGGTCATGCAGGTTCGTTTACTCGTTTTCACCGGGTTCTGTGTAGTTAACCAGATGATGTGGACCATTTGACAAGTAGACTTTTCTGATAAATTCATGACATTGAAAAAGTTTGTGAAATTGAAAAAGTTCACAAATTCGAAAAAATATAATGAATTTGGAAAGTTCATAGATTTAGAACAAATCATGGATTTTAGAAAAACTGCCAATTTGGAAACAAATTTGCAAATTTGAAAATAGTTCAGGGAACTGGAAAAATAATGATTTCTAAACTTGAAAAAAGTCACAATTTTTGAAAAAAACTTCAAGAAATCAGAAATAACATAATGAAAAAAATTGCAAATTCAAAAAAAGTTTGCAAATTTGAAATTTTATTCATGAATATTAGTATAGTTTGTGAATTTGGAAAATGTTCACGAATTAAGAAAAGTTCATAGATATGAACAAAGTTGGAAAAAGTTCACTAAAAATAAGCAAAAAACTGAAAAGGTTCACAGTTTGTAAAAGTGCTCATGAAATTTCAAAAAGGTTCACTAAAAATATAGGGAAAATCTGAAATGAAAGTTAATTGATTCTAAAAAAATCATGATTTTTTTAAGGTTCATGAAGTTGAAAAAATCACAAATTTTGGAAATGTTAATTAATTTGGAATATTTCACAAATTTTGGAAAAGTTCACGCATTTTAAAAAAAGAGAACAAAATGAAAAGAGGAAAAAGAAAACGAAAAAACTTAAACTAAGCCTGGGTCAGAAACAAAAATAAAATAAAAAGGCTCTATGGGACGGCCCATTTAGTATCGAAGGAAGGGATGGTGGCGTGCTGTTTACGAACTATCCTTTAACGGGCGCTTAAGAGGGAGTCCCTAGTCAGCGCTTCAGGCGCCAGGGAAGCTCCCTGGCGCCCACGCGCTTGTCAGTTGGGCCGGCCTGTTGGCGCTCTGCATCGCTCGCTCGCTCGTTCGAGCCGCTCTGCCGGGTCATGAGGTACTGTAGCGTCTTGAGGTACTGTAGCGGTGAAGCACTTAGGGCTGCTGGTGCACAATTTCGAAAAAACAGTTCATGAATTTGAAAAAACAATTCACAAATTCAAAAATAGTTCATGAATTTGAAAAAAAGCACAAAAAATTGAAAAAAACGTGGGCTTGGAAAATAGTTCGTCAAATTTGAAAAAAGTTCATCAAATTTTAACATAAAGTTCATCGAATTCAAAAAAGTTCATCGGTATTGAAAAAAGTTCATCAAACTTGGGAAAAAAGTTCATCGAATTTGAAAATAGTTCATCGAATTCAAAAAAAAGTTCATCGATTCTGAGAAAAGTTCATCGAATTTGAAAAAGAAGTTCATCAATTTTGAAAAAGTTCATCAATTTTGAAAAAAGTTCATTGAATTTGGAAAAAAGTTCATTGAATTAAATGTTCAATGGTTTTTTAAACTCATAAAGTTTCGAAAGAAATCATTGAATTTGATGAAAGTTCATGATATTTGAAAAAAAGGTCGTGAACATAGATTCACGAATTTGAACCCAGTTCTTGCATTGAAGAAAAAAAAAGAACAAAAGGAATAAGAACCGCGACCAGGGAAAGAATAAAAGAAGGTAACATGTACTTGTACAAAAGTCAGTTTGTGTCCTAGTGGTTAGTGCCCTGCGGTCTCCACGAAGAGCTCTTGAGTTCGAACCCTGCCGCCGCGCTAACCTTTTTTGCTTTGGGTTTCAACTAAAAAGAGGGAAAACGAGCCGGCCCAATTACAAGCGCCTGCAGGCGCCAGTTGGCGAACCGGCGCATAAGCGCCAAATAGGATTTCCCCGCTTAAGACGCCAAATAGGTGCCAGCCCCGGGGTCTATATTTCTCTTATTGCAGACGTAGCTCCGCTTCGCCTCTAGCGCTTGCTGTCTTGCCGTCTTAGGGGGCCGGCCTAGTCAAGCAGTTTTGGGAAGGTTTGGGAACAGCAGTTCGTGAAACATTCACCGGTTTCGGAAAAATTCCATGGGGTTTTATCTTTTCTTTTACTGTGTTTTTCTCTATGGGTTTCATTGGTTTTTCTTCTTATTTTTTTGTCTTTTTTTTTCAAATACATGTTGTACATTTTTTGTACACAGATGAATCGTTTTTTCAATAGGTAGGAAACATTTTCCTAAAAATATGCACACATTTTTTATGTTGTATAAACGTATTTGATATTTCAAGAAGAGATGAACATATTTTGGAAACACGTGAAAATATTTTGAAATGTGACTAACATTTTTAAAAAATTGCTACTTTTTTGAAAATTATACATTTTTTTAACAATGTACAAATATTTTCTAAATATATCGTGAACATTATTTTAAACATGTGAGCCTTTGCCTAGAATATGTTTTTGAAAATGTCACTAACAAATTTTTGAATGGTACATATAATTTCTCAAAATATCATGAAAATTATTTTTTAAACGTATGAACGTTTAAAAACAATGCATAGAACATTTTTTGAATGGAACGAAACAATTGTTTCTAATTACACAATTTTTGCATTGCATAATTTTTTTCTTATAATGTCAAACATGTTTTTGGAACGCATGCACGTTTATTAAATGTCAAGAACATTTTTGAAAAGTTGTGCAAATATTTTTTTCATTTTATGAACAGTTGTAATGTGCGGTGAGTAGTTTTTAGAACCGAGTAAGTAAATTTTGGAATATAAATTAAATTAAAGAAAAATGAAAGAATCAACACAGAGGTAACAAAGCAACACATACGTATCTTCCTAGTAGGCCGGCCCATTTAAAGCATCCCTTGAGGCGACACCGTGTTCGATCTCCCTACACACGAGACAAACCCGCGTCACAGCCATGCCCCTTTGTCTCTCTCTTCTAGTCCTGGCCATGGGCAGCCCGGCCAGAACGACCTGGCCCGACCCAGCCCGAAAATAAGAATGCGCAAATGGGGAGGCCCGTTTAGGCATGCCGGCTTACTCACCTAAGAGGTTTCTGATGGTAAATTTTACCTCGGATTGCTTGAGGTGTAATAAACGATAATAAGAATGCGCAACAGACTAGGCATTAATGCATGACCATTAAGGAGATCGAAACACAAAGGTATAGGTTTTTGGAGAGCGAGTTCTCTCACGGACGGCGTGACGCAAATGGGGAGGAACACATCCCGGCGTCGATGACAACATTTTTATATCTCGGTCGCCTTCTCTAGCTATGCACTCCACATGATAATTTGTGTATCGATATGAATGTTATGCAATAAAGCTTTGACTATTTCTCTCTAAAAAAACTAGCGATCACAATCCATGGAAGTAATAGGATTCATGATATAGGATATGTATTTTGTCTTTTGAAACAAGGGAGGAATCAAAATGCCCCATAAAGCTAGCATTATATTTGCTATATTGTTACAACAATTCACAAAGGACCATGAAGGAAACAAAACCACAACCAAGTCCTTTTTTTTGCAAACGAAGCCTCCATCGACATGGCCAGAACACAAAGGAAGCAATTGATTCCTACAACCTCCAATGACCTTGTTGAAGACAATCCCGTCACAGTCTACAACCACATTGTGTTGACGTTGAGCAAGGGGAAGAGGCCTCAATGTGGAGGTTGGAGAATGGTGTGTTAGCCATCCAAGATGCTTGTCAGCAATTTCTTGTCATACCGTATGAATCTCAACTCCGTCAGCAGAGGTCGACGCACCGAACAAAGAAGAATGAAGCTCGTAGATGCTAACTCTTAACACGTAGAAAGATCAACTAAAGAACGTTTATTTTCCATTTATAAAATAGTCATAATTAATTAATTAATGCTTATGCAATGCAAATGATGCACAATCATTATATAAGGCAAAATACATCTGGGTATTATTCCCATGCTATTAGTTGGGATATACTACAAAGGAAAAAGGGACACTTCTCCCAAATTTTAGTTTCCTTGACAATTTTAAGTTCTTGTATTAATCTATCGAGCACCGTACACATGAAAGTCTACAAGAGTATTGGCAGTGGAAAAATAAAGACATGCAAGTGTAAGCAACAAGGTAGAGTTAGAGAGATACAACATAGTCAGAATCAGTGAAGATTTCCCCTTGGTTCAAATAGTTGGTGCTATCTTACATCACGTTGATGAAGGCTTCAATCCACTAAGGATCTAATATCACAAGGATCACAATTGCGAGATCCCACTGGGTACATTCCACGGAGGACACTCACCCACGAAGGGTCCACAAAGGAGCAACCAACCTATTTCATCATGGCTTATGCACACGAAGGACTAGCCTCACTATGGGTAGATCTTCACGAACTAGGCGATCTCTGAACCCTCACAAACTTCTTGGTTTCTTCATAGACCTGAAGACTCACACCTAGCGAGACTAGGAGGCGCACACCCGCCAAGAATAACATGATGGGAGGTTGCTTGGTGATGAATCTCTTGCTCTTGTGTTTCAAATATCCTCAACACTCAAAACTCTCACAAGATCTGACTTTGGATTGGAGATGTAGGAGCGGAAAAGCAAGATGGGATTAGATCTCAAAGGATTGACTTTGATTCTTGGTGTAGAAATCCATTTGAAATAAGCACAAAGGAGGTGGAGTCCTCTCTCAGAACATATATGATATGAGTGCGGTTTGCTTTGAGTGAACATATGGGATAGGTAGGGCATAAATAGTCTGGACAAGAAATTTGACCATTGCCCACTTTATTACACAACTCGAAAGCTCTGGAGTGATCAGCTCGGAGGCTCCGACATGTACAGAAAGCGCCAACTTTCAAATGACCCGGCCAGTACGAATGGAAGCGGCTCGGAGGCTCCGAGGTACATACATTAGCAGTGGCACATTCTCCATAACCACTTCTGAAATTTCGGTCGGAGAGCTTTAGAAATTCTAAGAGGGCAACATGGTTGTCACATTTGAAAAGCTAGGCTGTTGCAACAACTAAATCTGGTGAACTACTTGACGGTTTTGACTTGAAGAGCTCAACAACTTCAAAGTATGAAAGTTGGGTAGATATAGTGGAGGAAATCTGGGCATTTTAGGGCTTTTGGAAGTTGATCTTTAAACACAAAGAGAAAGAGACTCATCATAATATCCTTATCCCATTTTGATAGTATCAACATGCCTATGGACTCAGTGTGATCACTTAAATAAAATGAAGAATCCTTGAGCTTGGCCAACACATGTCTTCATGTAAAATTATGGGGTCACCCTTCCATTTCTTTTATTGCAACCTGAAGAACTTTCCTGAGATGAAGTTGTAATAGGCATTAGTTTCTTGAGATATATTGACATTAATTATAAAAATCCACCTAGGGGATGAGATGCACTTTCACAGGCACCGCGAGAGGGCGAGGAGGAAGCGTCGGGGCGACCACAACCTTCTTCGTATTCACCACCGACGTCGTGCTGTCCACCGCATTGGCCTACGGTCGACTCTCAACTCTCAAGTTTGCTGGTCGGTTGGTCAAAGGGCGGTCGGGAGGTTGTGGCGGCGCAAAAGTGACGACAGTCGCTGGTGACAAATAGTTGTCGATGATGTTATTGCCTTCCCGCCGGCGTTTTAGTGGTTGTGACACCGAATTTGTGGCCGACGGTGGGTCTCCAATGCTAGCGAGGGTGGCCAGAGGTGCGGCAAGGGTGGGGCTTTCCATCCTGTTGATCATTAGGGCCGGGACGACCCGCAACGTCGAGGTTGGGCGCAAAAGCTCCGCGCAAGTGGGATGCAGCGCAAAACGGTTGAGGCTGGACTAAAATTGAGGCAACGAGATAGGTTTTAGGGGGGAAAGTCATTTCCAGGAACGGGATTGCTAAGTCTCAGTCGATTGAACCTTAACCAAGTCTTAATCGATGCTATATTAATAGAATCTTATGTTGAGATCCATGCAATTTTTTTCTTTTTAAGTTTCTTTCTTACATGCTATATCGCTTGACTTAGACTTGGTTAAGTCTCAGTCAACTGAGACCTAGACACAACCTTCGAGGAAAATAAATTGGATATGCTAGATATATAGGGCTTACTCCCTGGACGCCGATAACACCCACACGTGTGGGCGTTAAAGGGTCTGGCCACACACCGTGTATGGTGTGTGCAGGAGGAAGCCCACACGGGGTGTGCGTGGGCGCATATTAGAATTGCCCACACGTGTGGCCGCGGCTACTTCGTGCCACACGCCCAACAAGTAGTACTCTTCTCCATCCCGCGCGTGCGGCACGAAGCAAAAATGCCCACACGTCCTGGTGCAGCTACGTTAGGTACCCGCGGGATGACGATTTAGTTGCCATCCTGGTTGGCAGATGTAGTTATCCGGGATGGCAAGTGTAGTTGTAAAAGCATGGCAACTCTATATGTTTTGATTAACTGCCTAATTTATGATAGTTGCTGCGTGTAATCAAACCGTAGTTGTCGTGTGTGATTAACTACTTGCCACACATGGTCAAACAGTAGTTGCCATGTGCGTTTACCTAGTTGCCATGTGTGGTCCAACCATAGTTGCCATGTACAGTTAATCGCAGTTGGCATGTGTGTTTATCTGGTTGCCACATATGCGCAACTGCAGTTGCCGTCTAGCAAAAGAATCACAGTTGCCATGTTTGTTTACCTAATTGCCATGTTCGCGTAACTGCAGTTGCCATCCACAACTTAAGAGTGTCGTGTGGGCGAAAATTAGTTCGCCACACCGCATGGACTAGGTGGTGGCTGTGTGGGCAGAAACTAGTTCGCCCACACAGCGCAGCTGGCAACAGCGTGATACGGGGCGTGTGAGCAAACTCTTCAACGCCCACACACCAGCCCCGTTCTACGTGGCACAACAAATCCACCTTTTCGTGTCAAGATTCGTGTAAAATACAATCAACGACCATCTAAACGTGTGGGTGAGTTGAAGAACGCCCACACATGTGGGCGTTAGTGTTTCCGTAGTTTTTTCCCTCTTGCTTAACACGCATCTCTCGCCGACTTGTGGATCCGGCCACAGCATGCCTTTCGAAGCAAAATTGGCACCCTTTTCTCCCCCCAAAAGCAACCAGTCACACATCCAAAGTCAAAAGTAGTGCGCCTCAAAGCTTCACTTGTAATTTTCTAAACCCCGGATTAAATTGTCAGCCACCGTTTTGGCATGCATGTCAGATGCAGATGCATAATGAACTGAAGTAGCACGTACACTGGGTAGCAGTTTCCGGCTGCGATAATGCGGAAACAGCGTAGCGTAGCAAGGGGAGCGTCGCCGATCTCGAGGAATACTACTAGACTGCTAGAGCTAGTTGTTGCCGATCTTCAGGCCGCGAGCGCGCAGCAAGTGTGGTCATGCACGGGGCAAAGCACCGGATCACCACCACCTCGCACTCGCAGCAGCAACAGCTCGGCGCGGCGATGGGCGGCGGCGTGGACAGCCACGGGCACCGATCGGCGCGGCCGGCGCTTCGGCACGCCAAGCTGAAGATGCTCTTCGTCGTCATCGCCACGAACCTCGTCTCGGTGTACCTCTTCTCCGGCGCGTCGCTGTCGCTCAACATGCCCGCCTCCGCGCCGAGCATCCACCTCTGGGACTCCACGGCGCTCCTCCGGGACCTCAACGCCACCCGCGACGCGCTCTCGCTGGCACGCGCGGAGCTGGCCTTCCTCCGGGGGCAGTGCGGGACGTCTTCGCTCCTCCTCGAGTCCGTGCTCGCCAAGCTCGGCGCCGTCCACGGCGATACGCCGGCGGTCCAGGACTTCAATGGCTGGCCCGAGGAGCCCACGGGCGAGCTCAAGATGGCCATCGAGCCCCACCGGCTCCCCCTCGGCTACTCTGTCAACTTCGGCACCGACGAGCTCTTCCCGGGCCTGGGCTTCGCGTGCCGCAACTTCCAGGAGGAGCTCACGCAGTACATGACGTACAACGCGAGCGGCGAATGCCCCGACGACGAGGCCCTCGCACTGCAGCTCATGCTCAAGGGGTGCGAGCCGCTGCCGCGCCGGCGCTGCAGGCCGCGATCCCCGGCGAGGTACGTCGAGCCGAAGCCGCTCCCGGCGAGCCTCTGGTCAATCCCGGCCGACACGACCGTGAACTGGTCCCCGTACACGTGCAAGAACTACACCTGCCTCGTGGAGCGCGCGCACAGCAGGGGCGGGTCGTACGACTGCAAGGACTGCTTCGACCTGGCGGGCAAGGAGCGGCGGCGGTGGCTGACCGACAACGGCGGCCCTGGGTTCAGCATCGACGGCGTGCTGCAGTCCAGGCCGCCGGGCACCGTGCGCATCGGCCTGGACATCGGCGGCGGGACCGGCACTTTCGCGGCGCGGATGCGCGAGCGCAACGTGACCGTGGTGACCACGACTCTGGACCTGGACGCGCCCTTCAACCGGTTCGTCGCGTCGCGCGGGCTGGTGCCGCTGCACATCAGCCTCGTGCAGCGACTCCCCTTCGCCGACGGCGTGCTGGACATCGTGCACTCCATGCACGTGCTCACCAACTCGGTGCCCGCCGCCGTGCTCGAGTTCGCGTTCTTTGATATCTACCGGGTGCTCCGGCCCGGCGGCGTCTTCTGGCTCGACCACTTCTTCTGCCTCGGCCCGCAGCTCAACTCCACGTACGTGCCCATCCTCGACCGCGTCGGCTTCCACCGGCTCCGGTGGAAGGCCAGCCGGAAGCTCGACCTGGGCGCGGAGAGGAACGAGTGGTACGTCTCGGCGTTGCTCGAGAAGCCCATGACATGACCCCATAAAGCCTTGTGTCACGTTGGTATTTTGTTTAATGACTGCTTACTGTATTTGGGTGCTTATAATTGAGAAGAGATGCCTAAACTGTGGCAAATTTTACATGGTTCCTGAGACATTCACAGAGAAATAATCTAGCGCAATTGTTGGATAATAACACTTACTGCTACGTTGCACGGGTAGCAGCGTAATTCATGTCAGACGTTATTACCAGGAGAACTGCAACAGATGCAGCACATGTGAATGCATTCTTGTATCTACTGTCTGCGACATATATAAGGAGTATATAACATACTAGTAAGCATGCACGTGCAATGCACGACTCTCAAATATAAAAAAAGTTTTATTAATTTTATTTATGTTTAATCAAGTAAATGTGTTCGTGCGTTGCAACAGGAGAAACAAAATTCTTGCGTTCCCTCGCGACTAATATGTGTTCTACTTATCCTCTTTCAAAGCTCGCACTCTCATGAGTCGTATTCACCTGGTCACCTCATCATCAAGTACGCGGACACATGCTTGGGGTTGTCACGGTCGAACATGTACTTTATGAACTCTGCCTCCTTCCCAGCTCTTGTCGTGTGGCCGTCATGCGTGCTCAAAGCAAAACTCGGTTATATGATGAAGAGCGCTGCTATACACACGACGGTGTGCAGCCGATGTCTGGACGATGCTACTGATCTGACCGTACATGCATGTCACAAAGAGGAGGCCGACCGCTGGATCAAAGCATCGTCCAATGTTCGGCTAGTGGGTGTCGGCTGCTCAGTAGTTCCGTATGATGAAGTTGAATTCACTAAAGAAATTTTTAAAAATAATAATTAAAAGGGTAACAAAATATGTTTTTTAGTGTAAACAGGAATGGTTGGGAGGATTTCCAAGGAGTCATGAACCGGAGTCAGAGAAACTCTCATAGGTCCCCTAAAACATTTTCCATCAATCAACGCATAGGGACTCACCTATAAAGATCCTCACTTACAATTTGTTTAACTCCAGCAGACCTCTAAA
Organism: Triticum dicoccoides; assembly: GCF_002162155.2. Taxonomy (NCBI): domain Eukaryota; kingdom Viridiplantae; phylum Streptophyta; class Magnoliopsida; order Poales; family Poaceae; genus Triticum; species Triticum dicoccoides. The sequence goes on along the minus strand of NC_041383.1, from coordinate 487,757,263 downwards.
CCTCAACCCCTACATTTCAATGTCCTATAATTTATTAATTTTATGGAAATATCATACATTCATCATTGTAGTACCTTGCATTTTCATTTGAATGAACATTGGTACAATACAGAACTAACACATGAAACAGACAACCAAATAAAACTTAGTAATTCGAAGGCATCTCCGCTCATGCCAAGGAAAATCCCACTCATCGCGTATCGCGTTGCGGAACACATCCAATAGTTATTAATTATTACACTTAATAGTGAAAATACATCTACGTTAAGTAAAAATGGAACACAAATCAGAACAATCGAATTACCATGGACCTACACGGCCGGTAAGGGCACTCTCAAATCATCTCAAACACATATGATTCTCCAAATTTACATAGATCGATATCTAATTAGTTCACATACATGGATTAAACTCCAGTGCATATAGCCAGAATTATTTGTCCTCCGCATGGCAAAAATCTACGAGATCACAAATCATAAAATTGCGAAGTTTATGTTGCCATCTTGTATCCATAATATTTGTTATCCCATATTTTGTCATGGCCGATGACCCACATCTGTGGAGTAATAAAACCGGATGCCAGTGCATGATCTTGCTTTCACAGTGTAATATGTTGTTCTAGTGAAAGCAAGTAGGAGTGGATAACTGCACCCGAGTCTACCTTCAGTTCTGCCCCTGAACTCCCTGCTTATGTACAGAGCATGCTAAAGTCTCACACCCCTGCAGTTGAAAACTTAAAACAGTATAAACATGCATGTGCAACACATGTCTTACAAATATAAATGTTGATAATCACGATAGATGCTAATAAGTACTATATTACTGGATGTTGTATGTTTTTGCTAAATTTTTAAACATTTTGTTAACTACAATAACAATCAAGCAGACAATATGGTATTTTACTTCAAGAGTTCACACACGAATAGTTTTTGTATGTCAAGAACACAGAGATACTGAGTGCTGATGACCTGATGCGTAGATGAATTTAACCCATTTGCCAGCTAAAATGTAACACACCACATTAAAGTAGTACTACTATCTAAAATAATATATCACATGCACTAAAGTATTAGAAATATCTTTCAACAAGTATCATCAAATAAATTGAGGTAGATACATGTGGAAACCCTACCGTTGCAAGGTTCAAATCATCAAATATCATCTATTCCAACACATGGATAAATTCGGGCAGTCCATTTGTAGTTGGTTGGCTGTCTGGCCCTTTGCAATACAGTATTAGTTAGCTCCAACCAAATAAATTGTTCTTAAGCTCTGCAAAGACACCTCTTATGTAGCATTCAAGGGAATAAAATCAGTCAAAAATAACAGATATACGGGTATAGAAGCGAGCAGGAATTTGGAGGATCACGGCACTCTCATGCTCTATTGCTTGCTCTTCAAAAGAGAACAAGTCATTGAAGAGCACCACACGCCGAACACTTTTTATCAAGTACCTCGTGGGAAATAGCAACAACAATAAATCGTGAAAAATTAACCGTGTGTAACGCACGTCTCAAGCTCTAACCCAGGGAGATTCACATGGTATAAAAATAAAGCAACTGTTGAAAAAAAAATGTGTACTCAATGTTGTGATGCCATTCAAATAGTATTTTCAAAACAAAGTCACCATTGTGGTCATGATGCTGCATAGAGCAACACCCTGGATCCCTCATGGGCCTATATGGCCGGAGACCTTGGTGGGCGTGTATCCCGGCAACGCCATCTGCGGCCTGATGACTACGACAAAGAATTTGCTCCAGAAGTATAGCTAGCAGTTACTGTATTGTTGGTACGTGACTACTCCGCCACCCCGTCCACTGTTGAGGCTCTCTTGATAGCAGGTGTTGGCCCTAGCTGTGTTAGTGAAAACTAAAGTGATTTTTGAATTTTCAGGTTTAGAGAAATAGGCAGTGCCTAGCTGGCCAGACATCTGAACCTCTCTATATGCAAATTGGAGCGCACAAACCAAGTGAGTTAGCTTCTAAAAAATGAAGACAAAGAGGTTGGTCGGGATACAAGCTCGCCAATGTAGGATTCAGTCAATGCTAAGCACGTGCCAAGCAAGGGTCAATGCCATCAAATAATTTGTGGATGATTCTGTCAATACCATGCAAGGATCGTTTTGAGTGACGTCGGCATCTCACTTTTCCAATGACCCCCGGCTCCCGGCATCGCCGCTGTGCAATCCAGCCGGCAACAGACAAACAAGCAACACACACACACGCCAGCAGAGAAATCATGCCATACCTCCTGGAACTGGAACCACATTTTGATTTTATGTATGAATCGAAAGATTATTCATGCCCATAGAAAATTGAGTTTTCTCAATATTTATGTTCAAGCAGTCAAAGAAGTAACAAGCGTGCACTGCAGATGTTTCAGTGAATGGAAGAGGAGATAAGATGAGAATAAAGTGTTGATGATTCAGTGTTAAACAACCAGTCCATCCATTGGATAGTTTCACTGAGCATTTGAATTTGATAATGGAAAGCAGTACCTGATTATTTATAGCAGATGTCCACCTGGGAGTCTTTTTTATGAGGTTAACATCAGTACAAGAAACACTTGCAAGTTGTTAAACCAAAGACATTGTGTTAGAATATAACTTGGAAGTAATAATCAGAATATCCTGAATATAATTCAGCTTGCACTTCCATGAATCAATCAGAGATAAAGTTGATCTTTATTTGACATTCAATCAAATTAAATTTGAAGCAAGGTAGAAAGATGCAAGTCACGGCAGGGACAAAAACTATCAATTGATGAATTACCTACTCAAGGGTGTGGTGACTGCAGCCTCGTGCGGCATGGAATGACGGGAACGCACAGAGGAGATGCAAGTGACGACACTTGTGCATGGCTGCATGCGGCAAATACCTCGGTGGGAAAGCAGTGGCCATGATGAAATTCTTGACAACACCCTGTAATCAAGAATATAAATGTTGATATAACCTTAAAATTTAGGACTGCTTGATGACTATAAACCTGACAGTAAAGATGTGCATCGCTGAAAAATGACAAATGAAGTTCAGAACGACGGGTAGATGACAATAAATTTCAGAATCTAAAATGGTGATCCACGACATACTCTTGGTTACATCAATTTGAGAAGCACCGGAAGAGAAGTTGAAGCATCACATCACTGAGGAAATACCGTAAAGAAAACAAATCTGAGATGGAAGACCTCCGGCGCGACGGCCTCATGACTGAAGCTTCTTGGCGTGTCCTCTAGCTGCGGATTGGGGAGATGGCGGATACGACACGGGGACGGCGGGGAGGGTCGGCGAGGGCCACTGGGAGGGCGCTGGCATGTCCCCTGACAACAGATTGAGGAGACGACGGGTACGGCGCGGGGCCGGCGGGGAGGGCCGACGAGCGCCACCGGCAGGGCGCTGGTGCAGCCGATCGGGCAACGGGGTGGGCACTCTTGGGGCTGGCGGAGGAGGAAGGGAGTGGTAGCTTCACGTGGGCAAGAGAGGCAGGCGGCGGGGAGCACCGGTTCTTTTGGGCAGGCGGCGTAGCGAGTACAACCACGGCCGCGGGGATGCGCCCCGATCCAACTCCGCGAGCTAGGGGCCGCCGGAGCCCGCTCGCCGGCGAGCACCTCCTTAGCAGCCACCAGGCCTTACTTCTCCTCCCCTGTCCTCTTATCCTCCCCGAAGATGCGCCGCCTCCCCGATCGTGTTGTTTCTCCTGTATCATATCTTGCCTTTTTTTCCTCGTATATGGCTGAACCAATGCGGGCGGCAGAGTTTTCGTCCGCCCAGGAAAATCGCTAAACGCAATTTGGGGTGAGGCTTAGTGTAATCTTAATCGTTAGATTAAATTAAATGATCCTGATCTGAGGCTGCAATTGGTCCGTACTGTTCTGTGTAGATTAGTGTGGGTGCACTTAGCGATGAATATGTTTGCTTGTTTAATAGTAGTAGAGATTTAAGATACCTACTGGCTTCGTTGTGACTTGTACGAGTACTAAGCATCATCAACTCTGTTTAATGATCAGCCAAAAAAGAAGCACCTTGACTTCGATCAGAAATCTGCATCAACAAATGCATGGCTGACGAATTCACATGATCACTTGTTCATCAGTCACAAGCCCAATAGAACATACGACCCAGAACCATAAAAGAACAGAGTAGCCAGACAGGAACCACACAAGACAGTAACTGAAAGGGAATGCCATAACAGCATTAACAACTCTGACAAATACTATGATAAATGTTAGGCCCAGTTTCAACACTGATGGAAATCCCAAAGATATAACAGCACAAGTAACATACCAACCAAAGCAAGTGAGAGAACTAATGATTTATGTTTGGACAAGCTAGTGTCGGTACATCCACCACATAAAAACAACAAATTGATCCAGTTCATGAGCAAGATGGATTTTTCTATGATCCAATATAACGACCAACATGCAAAATCAAGTACCAATATGCAGGATTACATGTCTTAAAGAAAGCAAAGGAACTGAAAAGGCTGAACCCATACCAAACAGCTTATCACATGCTTAGCAACTTTCAAGCCATGATCTTAGCCGACCTCATGTAAAGACTGTCCACGACCTTTCCGACATTTGAAATGGTTTCTAGTGTAGCAGGGAAGATGGCCTCTGTCTTCTGATCCTCGAAGATAATGAGGCAACCAGCACCTTGATCCAGAGTACCAGCAAATTTCTTGTCTAGAATCATCTGCGACAGCTTCTTCTCAACATCATCAACCGCCAATTCAATCATCTGTGCAACATGCCCAATCTCCACCCTCGAGTAGGGCTCAATCAACCTGCACAGATTCTGCTCCAGGAGGGTATCATACAGAGAGGAAAGATGCCTGTGAACAATAGGGTCCTCCTCAAGCTGGGCTTTGAAATCACGGAGGGCAGTTTCAAAGTACTTGAGAGATCTTTTAGAGTAGGCATCAGCTACAGCTTTCATAGCATCAACATCCGGACCGACATACTTTAGGCTAGCCTTAGAAGAGATTATTCCAGCAACATCATCAGCTTGGTTAACCATTATCTTGCACAAGAGCATGTACTTCAAGCTGAAGATAGCTCTTGGGTCATCCAGTGCATTGAAAGCTTCAAATGCTTCAAAGAAGTAGCTGTAAGCAGTTTTGTAATCCTTTTCTTCTGCGTGAAGGATTCCACTCTGCAGATCAATAGTGCCCTGCTGAGCTGGTGGAACATAGATGGCATTCGCCGCTGTCCTTGCAGCAGTCAACGAGGCTTTGGCCTTTGGCAGGTTTCTCAGAGAGAAGTGGAGTTTGCTCTCCAACAGGTCTATGTCCACAAGGAGCAACTTGTCATCAAGTCTCCTGACTTCCTTAATAAGACCAGTAAGGAGAGTCAGGGCTTCAGTGTATTCCTTATTCTCTAGCAGAAGTGCCGCTAACCTTGCCTCCACACGCTGCCTAAGGAACGTACGCTTCTCTGCACGGGTCCATTCCACCATCTCTTTGCACAGTGAGATCTGGAGATCAGATGTTCCAGGAATCTTGGAAACAGCATCAATGATTCCACGGACAATTTTCGCAGTCTTGGCCTTGGGAATCAGTGAGAAAAACGGCCTGAGCTGGGTCAAAAGGTTTCGCAGCTCCTCAGCTCTGCTCTCTTCAGTGAGGTAATTTGTAAGGTTAGTAATTGCAAGTTCTTTTGTTCTCAGTGCATCTGCAGAAGAAGATGGGTCTTGAATCACACGGTAAAGGATCGAAATTGACTCCGAAGCATTCTTAGCCTCCTGAGCCATTGCAATTGACTCAGTAGTAGCAGGAAGGTATGATGACTCCATTGAAGAAGACATGGCCACACGCTGAACTGACAGTAAAATAAACAGAAGTTACTTAGTACTATAAAATATTAGAGTAAATCAGAATTTTCTAGAACAAAGGTATGGGGATGTCAAAGTAACACAAGGAACTAGATAATGCAGAGTGCACACATGAATTTCCTACATGATGCCTCCAACTAACAGAGTTAAAAAGGCGGCGTGCATGAATTTCCAATCAATACATATGACTTCTTCTGAAAGCAAGGAAAATATAATTTAGCACAAGGTTTTCGAGTAGATGAGTCGACGAGTCGCTCGGGGGGAGCGACTCTAGACTAGTCGTGACTAGTCTAGACTCATGGTCGATGAGTCGACATGCAACGAGTCGACGTGAGTTAAGCAATAGAAAGTAGGTACAATAAAACCAGCCTTGTTCTTGAGTGGTTCCAATTCAGCCCTCAACTCTTCATCATGCACAACCACCCTTGTTCATGCACAACCAGGGGAGGAGCAGACCCCCACCACCACCAACAACAACAACCAGGGGAGGAGAGGAGGAGCAGACCAGCAGCAGCAACAACCAGGGGATGAGGGGAGGAGCATACCAGCAGCAGCAACCAGGGGAGGAGGGGAGGAGCATACCAGCAAGAGCAGCAACCAGGGGAGGAGCAGACCAGCAAGAGCAGCAACCAGGGGAGGAGCAGACCAGCAGCAGCAACCAGGGGAGGAGCAGCAAGCCAGCAACCAGGGGCGGCGGCGGCTGCCAAGGAGAGGGTTGGGTCGGGGGAGGGGAACATGTTCGATCTAGGTTTCCACGGGGGATGGTTCGATACAGTAAAAAAACATATGACAGGCCGGCCCAAAAAAATTGAGTCGTTCGACCCAAAAAACACGACTAGTCGTGACTAGTCGAGACTAGTCGCTCGAGTCGCTCGACTCATCCCATGAGTCGAGTCGCCAGGCTGAGTCGACCCTGCCAGTGCGACTCATAGACTAGTCGACGACTAGTCGCGACTAGTCGAGCGACTCAAAAACAGAGGTTTAGCAATTATCTAAGATGGGCCTATCACTATCTGGAATATCTAAGCGGGCACATGATCTTGACATTTACAAATTCAGCAACATTGCAACTGCATGTGGGGAAGACACTCACCTTGCATCTCCATATAATAGTTCTAGTCAAAAGAAGCTACTACAAGCAAACCTCATTCAATGTTGTTTCAATTTAGTTAGGTAGTGTAACCATGTTCTTTAGATCTGCAGGGTAATTCCCAGAGTGCAACACTGGGCAGAATAAATCGTCTCTCAACAGTGTCCCAAGATCTAACTGGACAAAGAATCATCCGGGGTGTTAAGTTGGAATAAATCAAAATTGATATAGTGCACAGAGCATATCATGGTAAAACGCAGTGCTACCAGTGCCTCTTATAACTCAAGTAGAATTGACAATACCCTTCACCAAGCTAGGTCCGTAACAAGAATTCCTAAGCCTATTTACCGTAATCAGAATCCCTAAACCCTAATCTCACTATAAACAGCCAAGACAGGGGAAAACCATGCTGCCCTTAGCGAGATCCAATATCTCCACTCTAACAAAGCACACAGGCTTGCAGTACACACCAGGTCGAGCCAGCACCTGATTTCTGCGTAGTAGTACTAACAAAGACCACTCGGGCCGCAACAGTAAAATCCAGAACAAACTACCCACCAAAGCACAGATTTATTTATTTTTGCGTCAGATTGCTAACGCGATGGGAAATCATACACTAAAAGTCTCGGAATAATCCAGGGAAGTTAGGGTTTGTTACCAACAGAAGGAAGCGATCCGAGCACGGATGGATCTGTCCAGTAGCGCGGAGGTGGACGACGACGAGTGGGAGAGGGGGCACTCCTTCGAGGTGGCGTGCCTCCGGGGACGGAGAGCAGGAGGCGTGTTCCGGCCTTCCGGGGGAGAGCTCGGCGGTGTTGGCGTGAGAAATCTGGGGGAGACGAACGGGGAAGCCAGTCGAGCTAACAAAGGGAGAGGGGGCGAGAGTAATCTTGGTGTTTCCGGGAGTGTTTTCGCACAATTAGAGCGGGCCGAATAATCGAATACGTTCTCAGGTACAGCCTACAGGATTGTTGGGCTTACTAGTACCAAGGCCATGTAAGCCCAAAGGATTGCGTGCAGGCGACTATTTAGAAGCCTACAATAGAGGGAGCTTTCCACTCAAAAATAAATAAATAAATCTCTACTATTAAAGGGGAATCCGCAGTCGTCATGATGGTTCGACCTCCTCCCCACGTACGCTAGCCGTCTCCTCGGGAACCCCAGCCCTGAGCGAGGGCCACGATCACACCAGCCTCAAACTTACCTTCCGAGCCGTCCCTAACTCGGCCCACGAACGAGATCCATCCCCTGTCCCTCTAGCACTTCCTCCGTCGGAAACTGAAAAAGAAAAGCGGCCGCGTCCCACGCCATGTCTTCGCCCAACCGCCTCGATTCCCTAGCACACACCCACGATCTCCCCATCCGGTCACGCAGGGAAGTCCTGCCCCTGTCCCATCCGCCCCGTCCCTCGTCCATCTCTTCCCCATTCCCTTCTCTTATCCTCTTGAACCTCCTACATGGCCCTCATGGGCGCCGCCTCTGACCGCCGCATCCCCACCTTAGTGGAAGCCTCCTCCCCGTCGTCGAAGAAGGAGAAGCCCACAAACTTGCACGGCTACGGCGGCCCTAGAGGACCACACCGCCACACCGCCATTGTGGCTCCTCCCGCATTGAGATCAGATGGCGTTGGGCAAACGCTTGCCTGCACTGCCGTTGGGGGAAGAGGGACTTCTTCGTCCCACCGTTGAGGAGTTTCTCGCCATTGGCTACACGCATCCACCACGACAGCCCAAGAAGTTATCGCGTTATCTGCAGAAGCAGATCGATGTAAGCATCTCACATGTGATGGCTGAGATTTTGGGTTGTGTGGTGTTTAATTATGCTTGTTTGTTTGGAACTACAGGTGTTGTGTCGGGGATTACATATTTTCCTTTGGTCATTGATTTAACTAAGTTGATTTTGCACATTGGGTTGTGGTGTTTAATTCTGCCTGTTTCTGAGTTGATTCTGCACATGGATAAATACTTTGGTGGATGATATTTATACTTAGATGACATCTTGAGGAGGAATAGTGCCAGTGCGTGCCTTGGTTTCTGGACTTCCTAGGCTGAAGCTGAAGCAAGCCTCCCATGACCATCATCGGATTATATATTTCCAGACGTATACATACATACATCAGAGGAGAGGAGAGTATAGACGACAGAAAAGTAAACACATGGCCGATGCTGCTGCATGTGAAGCTCAACAGAGGAGATGGAAGAGGGAGAGCACCAAAAACAATTTTTTTGTCCACATGGATATCTTGAATTTTGATATATATGATTGCTTGTGTAAAACAAGATATTTTGGGAACTGCACGACACCCCTAACCAGGGTGTGGCTATCTCATTATATAGAGGTACCCAAGGGGTACAATACAACGTTACAATACAGAGGCTACGTATATACAGTCTAACACCCTTCCTCAATCTTAACTATGTCCTGAAGTACAAAGCAAGTTAAGATTGCGCCTACAGCCTACAAACTGTGGTTGTGGTAGAGGCTTCGTGAAGATGTCAGCAAGTTGATCCTTTGATGAGATGAACTTGATACAGAGTAGCTTCTGTGCAACACGTTCCCGAACAAAGTGATAATCCACCTCAATGTGTTTTGTTCTTGCATGAAACACTGGATTAGAAGAAAGATATGTAGCACCAATGTTGTCACACCACAGAACTGGAGGACGAGCTTGAGAAACACGCAACTCTCTCAACAGAGACTGTACCCATATGATCTCAGCAGTTGCATCAGCAACGGCTTTGTATTCAGCCTCAGTACTGCTGCGAGACATAGTTGCTTGCTTGCGAGCATTCCAGGCGATCAAGTTAGGACCCAGAAATACCGCATAACCCCCCGTGGATCGCCTGTCATCCGGACAACCAGCCCAGTCGTCATCAGAGAAGGCCGAGAGCTCATATGACGGTGCAGACTGAAGATGCAGACCATAGGCAGCAGTACTACTGACATAGCGCAAAATACGCTTGACGGTTGACCAGTGAGACGTCCTGGGTGCATGCAAAAACTGACAGACACGGTTAACTGCATAGGAGATATCAGGCCTGGTGATAATGAGATATTGCAGACCACCAACAATACTGCGATACTCAGTAGCATCATCAGCCGAGAGAGAGTCACCATCAAGAGCAGACAACCGATCAGTAGCAGACATCGGAGTGAGAACAGGTTTGCATTTGAGCATTCCAGCACGACGCAACAAGTCCAAGGAGTACTTCTTCTGAGTGAGAGTCAAACCTGCAGAGGACCGTGAAACCTCAAGACCAAGGAAAAAGTGAAGAGCACCCAAATCCTTGACAGCAAAATCATCACGAAGAGCAACCACAAGGCGATCAGCTGCAGCAGCCGAAGAACTGACAAGGATGATATCATCAACATAAACCAGGATATACATCGTAACCTCAGGGCGCTGGAGGAGGAACAGTGATGTATCAGCAGTGGATGGAGTAAACCCAAGAGCCCGAAGAACGGATCCAAGGCGAGCATGCCATGCACGAGGAGCCTGTTTCAGTCCATACAGCGCCTTGACCAGATGACAGAGATGATGAGGTCGTGTCGGATCAACAAAACCAGGCGGCTGACGCATATAAACCTCCTCCTCCAGAATGCCATGGAGAAAGGCATTCTGTACATCAAGCTGACGAAGGAACCATCCACGAGTAATCGCAAGAGACAGTAGTAACCGAATGGTAGTAGGCTTGATAACTGGACTGAACGTGTCTTCATAATCAAGACCATACCTCTGTTTGAAGCCCTTGGCGACTAACCGTGCCTTGTAACGTTCAATGGAACCATCAGCATGACGCTTGACCTTGAAAACCCACTTGGAATCAATGATGTTGACGCCAGACTTTGGAGGAACAAGACGCCAAGTATCATTCTGTTGGAGGGCATAAAACTCTTGTTCCATTGCAGCACGCCAATGAGGAATACTCAACGCAGCCTGAAAGTGACGAGGCTCTGCATGAGGGTCGCCAGCAGTATGAGCCATGCACGCAGCAAGCCATGCAACCGTGCCATCTGTCCGCTCTTTCGGGCGAAACACACCAGACTGGCTCCGTGTGCGCGGATCGAAGTGTGACGGCAGAATCTGCCGGAGCCGGAGCTGGAGCAGAATCAACAGAGGTCGTGGACGAGGCCAAAGCCGAGTCCGGCGAGTCAGGCTCCCCGGTGGCCGAGGCAGGCGACGAGGCCGCTGGGCCAGCGACAGCACCAGCCGGCCCAGGGGACGCCCCCGCCAGTGGCCCAGGCGAGCCACGCAAGGCTGGTGACGCCCGCGAGCCAGGCGAGCCGAGCGAGGGTCCCGCTGGTGTGGATGAGGCTCGCGGGTCGGGCGAGATGGCCACTGGCGAAGCCTGCGAGCCGGGCGAGGCGGCTACTGGGGTGGCCGGGTCCTGCGAGTCGGACGAGGCGGGCGAGGCACCCGCCACTGGCGTTGGCGTGGGTGAGCCAGGCGGGCTGGCCGCCTCGGGCGACCAGAGAGCGGGTTGGCGGGTGCCACCCGTTATGCATGGCACATGCACGTCCCGACCAGAAGAAGCATTGGCGACCTGTTCATCAAGGAGCTCGAGCCGAGCACCGCGTCCAATACCTGCAGCATGATTAGGAAGCAACGCAGGGGCATATGCAACATCCACAAACTGATCAGGCGTAGGTGTAGACACAGGCATTGGTGGTGTGGAAGTGGAAGTGGTGAGGTCTGTCGGAAGTGCACGAAAGGGAAACACATTTTCATCAAACACAACGTCACGAGAGATGTAGACGCGGTTGGTAGGAACATGTAAGCACTTGTACCCTTTGTGAATAGAACTGTACCCAAGAAAGACACACTTCTTAGACCTGAACTCTAACTTGCGCTTGTTGTATGGACGGAGATGAGGCCAGCAGGCACACCCAAACACCTTAAAGAAAGTGTAATCCGGAGTCTCATTAAGCAAGAGCTCAAGCGGAGTTTGCATTTTCAGAAGCCTCGAGGGTAGCCTGTTTATAAGAAAACAAGCTGTAGAGAAAGCATCACTCCAGAACCGAAACGGGACGGAGGCATGAGCGAGCAAGGTTAAGCCAGTTTCAACAAGATGACGATGCTTACGCTCAGCAGCACCATTCTGCTGATGTGTGTGAGGGCATGACACGCGGTGCGAGATCCCAAGCTTATTAAAAAACGAGTTGAGGTTGTGGTATTCACCCCCCCAGTCGGATTGGACATGGATGATTTTGTGCTTAAGAAGGCGCTCAACGTGTGCTTGAAACTGAATGAAGACATCAAACACATCAGACTTTCGCTTAATAAGATATAACCAAGTGAAACGGCTGTAAGCATCAATGAAACTGACATAATAATTGTGACCACTAACGGATGTCTGGGCATGACCCCATACATCAAAAAACACAAGCTCAAGAGGATGTTTCACAACACGACTAGACTCTGAAAACGCAAGCTGATGACTCTTGCCCTGCTGACAGGCATCACAAATTGTTTCAGCAGTTTTATTGGACACAACTGGTAGATCATGACGATGCAAAATATGTCGAACTATGGGAGTCGCCGGGTGACCAAGGCGCGCATGCCAGTGTGTAGGCGACACACGAACACCACTGAACACCTGAGGAGAGGACGACATGGAAGAGGAGCGCGGCGCATCAAGTGCATACAGGCCATGGCGAAGACGACCGCTAAGCAGAACGGCCCTCGTGTCCCGATCCTTGATAAAGAAACGAAAGGGGTGAAACTCAGCAAGGACATTGTTATCACGGGTAAGTTGAGGAATGGACAACAAACTACGTGTAGCAGAAGGAACACGAAGGACATTAGATAGATGCAATGTGCGAAAGTTGTGTGCAAGGAGAGAAGCCTGACCAACATGAGAGATGCACATACCTGCTCCACTAGCGGTGTGCACCTGATCATGACCGCGATATGGCTCCTGAGTAGAGAGCTTACCCATCTCACCGGTGAGGTGGTTGGTAGCTCCAGTGTCCATGTACCATGCAGGATCAACGGAGTATGACGGAGTGCGACCATGATCATGACTCGTCACAGCAGCGGCGGCCTGCTTGTCGTTCCCCTTTCCGTTGTTGCCAAGGCCCAGAAAATCCTGCTTGTAGCGACGATGACAGCGAGAGGCAATGTGGCGCTCCAAGCCACATAGCTGGCACGCCTGTTGGGCACCACAAGAAGAACAACACGCCACGGGCCGGTTACCACCTGTGATGGTCGGAGCGCTGCCCCTCGAAGCTGGTGATGAGGGCAGCGCTGGTTTGCCTCCGAACGAAGATGACCGCTGAGGCTTGCCGCGAGTTGCGGTATTGGCGGAGGCGAAACTGGGAGAGGAGCGGCGCGCCTTGATGCGCTGCTCGCGGCCAAGCAGACGGGCGTAGAGCTCACGAGGTGGTAGCGGGTCATCGCGACCGTGAACGTTCTCAATGAGATTGTCATAATCATCATCAAGCCCATTCAGTACGAAGGTGGTGAACTCCTGATCCTGTAGCGACTGGCCGATGGAGGCCAATGTGTCGGCGAGACCCCGCATCTTGTTGAAGTAGTCGGTGATGCTGAGGTCACCAAGCTTCGTCTCACCCAACTCGGTGCGGATAGAGTGAGCACGCGCCTGAGACTGAGAGGCAAAACTGGTGTGAAGCGCCGCCCACGCCTCCCGAGATGTAGCGGCGAAGATGACCAGCGACGAGACGCTCGGGGTGAGCGAGGACTGGATGGCGGAGAGGATGGCCTGATCCTGGGCCACCCAGGTGTGGTACGCTGGGTGGTGGGGTGGTGGACACGGTATGGACCCGTCAACATATCCCTCCAAGTAGCGGCTCCGCAGAAGAGGCAACACCTGGGCACGCCAGGACAAGTAATTATCCGGCGCAAGCTTCACCGGTAGCAGATGTGAAAAGTAGAACGGTGACGACGCGGCGACCGGGTCGGTATGAGCAGCAGACACCGGATACAGTGCGGAAAACCCGGGAGGACCAGCAGCGTGGGCCCCGTAGGGCGGGACGATCGCGGCCCCGGGAGGATGCGGCTGTGGCGCGGCCGCAGCCCCGTACGATGGCTGTAGCGAGGCAGCCGCCTCTCCTGCGTAAGAGGGCGCAGCCCCGTGCGGCCCTGGGTAGGCTGCGTAGGGGTGCTGGGGAGGCAATGGCGAAGATCCATAGGGGTGGCTCGGTGGCGCCGCCGGTGGTTGATGTAGAGGCGGCACACCAAACGCCGGCCACGAGGATGGCGGCAGCGGCGGAGCACCAGGAGCCATCGGAGGCGCGCCATACGGGTAGTAGCCGTAGGGCGAGGGCGCGGTAGCGCCATAGGCCGGCGGCGGGGCGGCGTCGTAGAGCGGCGGCGCGGCGGCATCGGCCGCGACTGGGGCTAGGTCACCCGAGGTCTCGCCATGCGGGCGAGATTGGATCGGGGACCCAGGCGGCGGCGGGGCCCCATAGGCCGCCACGAGAGGCCCAGAGGCGAGGAACGGCGAAGAAGGGGCAAGGACCGGCGCGGCGGCGGCCGCGGCGACGGAGGTCGGCGCGACGGCGGCGGTGGCGGGAGCAGCGGAAGACATCGTGATCATGACCTAAACTGATACCATGTAAAACAAGATATTTTGGGAACTGCACGACACCCCTAACCAGGGTGTGGCTATCTCATTATATAGAGGTACCCAAGGGGTACAATACAACGTTACAATACAGAGGCTACGTATATACAGTCTAACAGCTTGGATCTGTAGCTACCAAATGATAGTGATATACCTCTCTAAAACATTGCAGTTAGCTGTATTTTTTCGTATTTGCCGATGGCAATTTCTTGGACCTGGTGGATGATCCAAATCCATATAGCTTGAGAGCGGATGGGAAAGTCTTCAGAGGCATTTTCGTCTGTATATAATTAATTGTCTTTCCTACATAGAAATGAAATGCAGTCGACCTATTTTTTTAGAATGACTCATGTTGGTGGGTGTTGTGTGTTAATTGCATAGAATTCTTTTCAATATCAATATTTGAAAAGTTAAACACAACGCATTTGTTAATATCCATAATCGGCCCATTATGATTGTGCTTGCATAACTGTTTGTCAGCAGATATGTTCTGTTATGATTTGTTCGTAATAATTTCTCGAGAATAACAATCTAGGTGGAAGCTATGCTACAGCCTAGGTGGTAAAAATGGCCGTCATTTACAATTGTGAAAACACCTAATCAACGATGATTAAAAAACTGCTGACTAATTTTCCACACATCCAAATAGCATAATAAACTTTCTGTCTCAATAAAAAATCCCTAATTACCATATTAAGCTAAAAACAATATGTCTTTACCCCAAGAAGTCTCAACCAAGTTTATCATTTGTTTCGTTGTTGTTACCCTTAGATGGAGACTATGTTTACTATATTCTGGGACTAAAGATTTATGTTAGGGTTTGCTGACCATTGGTACAAAAGTCATCGGAACTAAAGAAAAAAGATCAGGTATGCAAAAACAATATCATGAATGAGGTAGATAGGAAACACACGCGAGAAAGGATGGTGGACACAAGGGAGCGAAGAACCTCATACTGGTGGAAGTTAAAAGAGAGCATCTTAGGACGACAAGAGAGTAAGCTATATCATTTATTCGTGCACAAGTATTTTTTTACGAAGTCTCTCTTTGTCCGTGGCAACGCACGGGCAATTGACTAGTAGCGGGAGCTATAGTAATGCTCAAAAATAAAAAAAGCGGGAGCTTTATTTTTTTAGGGTTAACATGCTTCACTTTATTGATCAAGAGTTCGAAGAACAGGAATTACAGAGGGATCGTGGGGGTTCATCAGCCACACATGGCGCCCCTCTAGATGTAAAGCATGTCTAGCTAGTTTATGTGCTTTCATATTGGAGAGCCTACTTTCAAACACAAAATTGCAAGTAAGAAAATCCTTAGAGGTATCTACTATCTCGTGGACAATTGATGCAATCGCTCCCATAGTGCCAGTATGTATGCCCATCACCATTGATTTGCAATCAGGCGCTACCCTTAGCCGCTGCACCATAAGATCTTTTGCCAAAGCGAGCGTCTCTCTACAGGCAAGGGCCTTGAGGATCGTAGGATCCGTCAGTCCCTGGTACACCAGTGCGGACGAGCCAACATATAATCCCTCCTCATTGCGACATACTACGGAAATAGATCCCTTCTGCCCATTCTTGTCAATGGCCGCATCAACATTAAGCTTGTGAAAACCGGCTGGTGGTGGAACCCATCTTCTAGTTGCAGCAGTTACTTGCGCTAGTGCTCTAGTTCTCTGCTCTGGGATTGCGAGCTGTAAATCATCCAGGTAGCGGTTTACAAATATGTGTGTCGACATTGGGCTTTGATGTTCGCCTTCATGGATAAGCTATATCCGAAAATTCAATTCGGTGTCCGGGCTCATCTATACCTAATGAATAATATCCTCATAAAAAAATTGGTGAACAGCCAAAAAAAAGCACAAAAACTATTTTTTATGATGCAAGATGCTCAAATGCATGATGTTCCTTCAAAATTTCAGGGTGTTTGGACATTCGAGGAGATCGTGGCAAAAAACAAAAAATCAGGTGTGAGCAACGTTGTTTCAATAAGTTTATCACACATCAGGAAATTGTCTTTTTGCCATGAGCTTCTCGAATGACCAAACTTCATCACATTTTGCACGGACATCACGCACATAAGCATATTACACCACAAAAAATTTAGAATTTTCTGTACTTTTTACTATTTCATTTTTCTTTACTGTCGAACACCTGGACTTATCTGAGCCCGGGCTCGCTTCACGCGACATGGTAGCTTCTCTCGCCTGAAGCCCGATGCGAGCAGGCCGGACCATCACCATAGTAGCGCATCTGTTTTTTTTGCTCTGGGTCTGTTTTTGTTTGTTTTGACTGTTCTGGCTGTTTTTTGTGTTGTGTTTTGTTTTGTTTTTCACCGTCTGTTTTGTTTCTTTTCTTTTCTTACAGCGTTTCTTTGTTTTTTTACTACTTCATCGATTTTCTTCCGTTTTTTCCTTTCTTCTTCTTTGCACCTTGTTTTCTTTTGTTTTTTCCTTTTCCCCTTTTTTTACAAGTTGGTTTATTTGTTTTTTTCTTGGTTTCTTGGTTTTTCGCTATTCCTTTTTTTGCTTTACCAGTTTTCATTGATTTTTTCTTTTATTTCTTGGTTTTTCCCTTTGTTTTTTCTTGGTTTTCACTATTTTCCAAATATATACTCAACATTTTGTTTTAAATACAAGTTCTGAACACTTATTTGAATGCAAGTCCAACATTTTTAAAATACATGGTGAACATTTTTTAATAGGAATAAATATTTTTCACACTCAATGTACATTTTTTATATACATGAGAAACATTTATATATATACATGACATTTTTTAAATACAAAATCAATTTTTTTATATACATGACATTTTTTAAATACAAAATCAAAGTTTTTAAATAAAGATGAGGGAGCCAAAAATGAGTCCCTGCCCCGGCGCGAGACCACTGTCCTGATGGAAGACCCAATCTGGAGTCGGTCTCCGGCCGACTCAGGCCATGCCTAGCGCTCTAATTGATGGTGCAGAAAACCGTTAATGCCCTCGGTAGGGTGGAAAGTGTATCCGGAAGTACCAGACGAGAGTTCGCACACAGATTGTACCCAGGTTTGGGCCCTCATGATTGAGGTAACACACTACTCATATTTTGTTTTAAATTGATGTGAGAGCACCTCGTGAGACGATGTTACAAGAGGGTGATGATAATGACTACCGAGGTCTATCTCCAATGGAATAGATCCCTCGAGCTTTGTTACACCCCGATAATCATGCTACAGTAATTCCTGCTAATGAATGCCAAGTCAGCACAATTAATTTGCTAATCATCACTTTGTCCCAAATCAAACTCAAATTCAAATTGCATGTCAAATTATTTCATCAAAATTTAGAAGGCAAAAAATGTTCATTGGGTTGCAAATATTCTCTAAGTAATTAACATATAAGAACCAACCATTTATAAGATATTTAAATTACCTAAAACATTTAAAACATGGTCAAAGCAGTAATTTAAAACGCTTTTCCAAATTAAAAATTTTTCCAAAACCTTTAAGTAACCCCCAAACCTTTTTGTGGCAGTGTCTAATTTAGCAACACTATTTATGGACCAAGTTTCACATTTTATAAAACTAGTTTGCTATTAAAAATAAAGTCAAAATAGAAAGAATAAAAGTTACAGAAATTAATTAGAAAAGAAAAAGTGACAAAAGCCCTTGTGCTTTCGGCCTAGTTGCTACAGGCTGGTCTGGCCCATTTAGGGTGGCCTTCCCCTACCTCCCACCAGCGACAGGAAAGGCTGCCATGGCCACCTGCACCGCACGCCACTTGGCGCCCCTCCCCCTGCCCTATTTAGGGCCTTCTCGAAACCCTAGATCGAGCTCTCTTCCCCCCACCTCCCTAGTCCCTCTCGCTCGCTCCCAAGCACCTTCGAGCGGGCTCATCGCTCCCACCTCGCCATCGTCGCACCTACCAAGATCTTGGAGCCCTTCGAGCAGGTCCAGGGCCTATGCCATGCGCATCTCCGTCGGCTACTACTACAGATCGAACCTCGGGAGCCTTGTCGGTGTCAAAACCAGCAGATCTCGGGTAGAGGGTCCCGAACTGTGCGTCTAAGGATCGAAGGTAACAGGAGGCAGGGGACATGATGTTTACCCAGGTTCGGGCCCTCTTAATGGAAGTAATACCCTACTTACTGCTTGATTGACTTTGATGGGTATAGGGGTTACAAGAGTTGATCTACCTCAAGATCGTAATGGCTAAACCCTAGATGTCTAGCCTGTATGATTGTGATTGCCCCTACGGACTAAACCTCCGGTTTATATAGACATCGGAGGGGACTAGGGTCATAAAAAGTCGGTTTACAAATGAAGGAAACTACACATCCAGACGCCAAGCTTGCCATCCACGCAAAGGAGAGTCCCGTCCGGACATGGGAGAAGGCCTTCTATCTCATATCTTCACGACCTATCAGTCTGGCCCATGTCAAATAGGCCGGCTCCCCGAGGACCCCACAATCCAGGACTCCCTCAGTAGCCCCTGAACCGGGCTTCAATGACGATGTATCTGGCGCGCAGATTGTCTTCGGCATTGCAAGACAGGTTCCTTCCCCGAATATTCCAAAGCAGTCATCTGCACATATAGCTGTATCCGGCTTTGTTTAATAATTACAACCTTAAGCTGTAAGGGCAAAAATACTCGAAACAAAGTAAGTCGCGTCCATAGGCGATTTTTCCGGTGAGGCATTATGTCCTAGCCTTATTAGTATTCTGAACCGTTTTATAGCCCCCGCTTCATGTTTCGAGGCACGGTCATAGGCACGTCTTGTCAAAGCAGGGATCGTGTCCCCTTATCACGGGATTCTCATTAATAAGGGTTTGGGTAATCCAACCGTGTCGTTCACACGTCCCCTTGGGAATATGCGAGATTTAAGGCTTAAGAGGGGACACTTGATATCCACTGCCTTTATAAGAAGATAAGGATCCGTCCTTTTACCCCACGCCTTCTTCCTCCTCAGCCCATCTGGCATTCGAGCTCCAGCGCCCAAGTTCCAATCTTTTCCATTGCCACCAAACACCCCAGCCATGTCCGGATCTGGAGCGCAGGGCAAGTGAACGGCTTCCTCTATTACAGAGGAGAACATCAAGGAGCTCTGGGAAGCTGGGTACTTGGCCACAGACATAGTCCACAGGCTCCCTGCTAAGAAGCAGATCATTCCCACTCCGGAGCCTAATGAGAGGGTAGTGTTCATTCCCCATTTCCTTCCTGGACTAGGGTTTCCCCTCCATCCTTTCGCCCGCGGTCTCATGTTTTACTATGGGCTAGATTTCCACAATCTAGCCCCAAATTCCTTCCTCAACATTTCGACGTTTATCGTCATATGCGAGGCATTCCACCGCATCCCTTCCCACTTCGGCCTATTGTCACATCCCTAGTTCTGGTATGCACTGAGCTAGCTAGTCATGTGTTGCATCATGTTTAAATTCTTTTGAAACTTGAAATAGGGATTGCCTAAACCCTAGCATCAAAGGAATTCACTAGGTTCAACTATTTTTTTTTAGTGAATCCAAATGGCTTTCAAAAATGTTCATCATTTCTGAAAATGCTGGAAACAGTAACCAGAGGTGTTGCACATTTTTCCATGACATATTTGGGCTTTGAATTAAATCATATGGTATTTTCATTTGGGAATCTAAATACTATAAAATATTTTAAATGCTCAAATAATCATAAAATAAAATGTTTACTATTGGATATATTCTAAACAGTAGCCATGATTAGTTTCATGATTTTTGGATCTGTTTAAGTATTTTAAATAAAGCCCTGAAGACTACAGAATAATAGAAAAACAAAAAACAATAAATAAAAGAGAGAGAGAGAGAGACTTACCTGGACCTACCTTCTATGCAGCCCACCTGGGCGGCCCAGCTGGCAGCCCAGCCAACTGGCCCAGCCCACCACCGCCTCCTCCCCTGTCGTCTTCCTCCTTTGCCAGGAGGACGGGCGCGTGCCCGACGCGCGCGCACCACCGTGCGCCACCTCTTGCTTGCCGCCGAGGGCCTGGACGTCTCCACGACGCCACGCACCCCCCCTCGACCCTCTGCACCTTCTCCCTCCTCGCAGCTCTCTTCCCTCCCCTCTTTGTCACGCAACCGAGCGCTGCCGCCGCCACCGCTCGCTGCCACCGCGCCCAGAGACACTGCCTCGCCTCGCCTTCATGCCCCCGAGCTCCGTATCCTCGCGCTGAAGCCCTTCGCCGAGCCACCCGTCGTCAGACGCGCCGCAACGCAGCCATCGCCGCCGTTTCCCTCGTCGGCCACCGAAGATCATCGTCGTCGATTTACCGCCTCCCGAGCGTCCCCAAGGCCGCTAACCATCCCTACGGATCCGCTGTGAGCTCCTGCTGTTTCCCCTTTGCTCGGACCCTCCGTTTCCGTCCCCTAGCTCCATCTTCCACCATGGCCGAAGCTCGCCGCCGCCGTGCCTCGTCGCCGTCGTGGCCAGAGCCATAGTGGCTCAAAGCCGAGCACCCTGCCGAGCTCAACGCAGCTCCAGGAGTCCGTAGCCACCAGTAGCTCCCCCTCCCGTGCTTCCTAGCGCTAACCCGCACCAACCCCGAACTCCGGCCGCCGCATTCGTGCTCGCCGCCGTCGACTCAGACCACCCCAACTCCTCCTGGCTGGCCTACTAGATGTGCGTGAGCCCCAGCTACGCGTAGGACCAAACCGCAGTCGATTTGGTTGACCGTGGGCAAAACCCGAGCCACTCCAGTGCACCTCCGCCGCGGCTTGAGGTCACCGCCGGCCAAACTCTGGCGTGCCGACGTGGCCGCGTATTTAGTGCTAATCACCGCCAGCTAAACCACCCATAGACACTGATAGTGGATCCCACCACAATAATTAAGTATAGGATTATTTCTGTTTAGGATTAGATTAAGTAAAGTGGGCCCTCAAGTGTCAGGGTTGACCTGCCCAGTCAGCGTTGACCTGGTCCCACCTGTCATCCACCCAAACCAGCCCTGTTACACTGACCCGTGGGTCCCAGCCGTCAGGTTTGACCTGGCTGGTGCTGTTGACCTGCTGAGGTCAGCATGACCTAATGCTGATGCAGTAAACATTTTCTGGTATTAAAATAAAATAGAAATGATTTATAAATTTCAGAAAATGATCTAAACTTCTAAAATTCATAGAAATTCAACCGTAACTCCAAATTAAATAAATTATATATGAAAAATGATCAGAAAAATCCAATCTATCCATCTGTACCATTTTCATGCATGATAGAACAACTTAGGGCTGCTGTTTAGGCCAAATCTTATAATGGCATTTAAACCTTCACATATGGAGTTTGAATTTGAACCTAGGGTTCAAACCAACTTCATTTAACCTGCTGCTAGTTGCATTAGCTCAAACCACAGCATATTGCCATGTCATGATCATGCATCATATTGTGCATTGCATTGATTGTGTTTCCTTCTGTGTTGCCGGTATTTGTCCCCTCTCGATAGACGTGATACCGACGATGAGATCGATGACACCGATGAAGAGCTATACTATCTTCAGAAGTGCCAGGCAAGCAAAACCCCCTTGTTCATTCCGATACAATCCTACTCTCTCGTCCTGCTCTGCTTTACTGCATTAGGACAACAACGAATCATCTGTTACTTGCTGCGGTAGCTAAACCCTTTATCCTCTGCATGACCTGTCATTGCCAAAGTAAATAGATGAAACCCACTAGCATGAGTAGGAGTTGTTTGAGCCCCGTTGTGCCTACTCATTCATGCTTGTTTGTCATGCCTGCTACTGCTTAGAGTTGAGTCAGGTCTGATTCATCGGGGATGAATCAGAGGTGTGTGAACAAGTCCTACTGTGTGTGAGCTAAGTGTGTGAACAGGATTTGGTAAAGGTAGCGGTGAGAGGCCATGTAGGAGTACATGGTGGGTTGTCTCATTGAAGCCGTCCTCAGGAACTGAGTTCTGTGTTTGTGATCCATGATTCAGCTACTACCATACATTGGGCCCTGAAATATGACCCCGCTCGACTTCTTATTCACCCTAGTCCTCTGTCCAGGAGTTGCAAGTAGTTTCTGGTGTTTGTAGCCTACTGGAGGCCGTGGACAGCGCTGACCGTGGGGTGGGCTGTGATGCGGTAGGTACGTGGCCGGGTACACCGTGCACCCGTTAGGTGTCTCGGAACCCTGTACACACCGTTCGGGGCCGTATGTGGAAACCTCGGTCGGACTCCCTGCGGATGGAACCTGAATAGGCGATAAACCTGGACTAGAGACTTGAGTGTTTAGGTAGGTCGTGGTCTACACCCACGTCGGCTTTCGCTTGAAGTCTGCCGAGCACATGTCATGTGCAGACGCTAAGTGGTGGAAACATGTATGAAGAAGTACCCCCTGCAGGGTTATAATCTATTCGAATAGCCGCGTCCGCGGTAAAGGACTTCTGGGTTGCCTATAATAGTTCATAGACAAGTGAAAGTGGATACTCTAAAATACGCAAGATAAGCATGAGTGCTATGGATGGCGTTCTCGTAGGAAGACGGGAGCGGACCCATAGTGGTGTATTGATATGGTGAGTATGTGGACTCGTGTGCGCCACCTCAAAAGAGTTACTTGCAGTCGTAGTTCAGGATAGCCACCGAGTCAAAGCTGGCTTGCTGTAGTTAAACCCCACCATCCCCTTTGTTGATAATGATGCATATGTAGTTAGTTCTGATGTAAGTCTTGCTGGGTACATTTGTACTCATGTTTGCCTATTTTATGTTTTTGCAGAGAGACTTCAGTCTCGCTAGTAGTTCCACGTGGACTTCGACGTTTAGCTTGTTACCTCAGCTACGATCTTGTGCCCTCGGCAGGATCTGGTAGATAGTCAGGCTTCTCAGCCTTTTTTTTCATTTGTAGATGTCTGTACTCAGACATGATAAGCTTCCGTTTGTGCTTGACTTGTATGCTCTGAATGTTGGGTCGTGAGACCCATGTTTGTAATATCTCGCTCCTTGGAGCCTAATGAATAAATACTTGAGTCGTAGAGTCATGTTGTGATGCCATGTTGTATTTGCACATATCGAGCATCTTGTGTGTATGTTATTGAAATGCTTGGTATGTGTGGGATCTGACTATCTAGTTGTTTATCCTTAGTAGCCTCTCTTACCGGGAAATGTCTCCTAGTGTTTCCACCGAGCCATGGTAGCTTGCTACTGCTCTGGAACACTTAGGCTGGCCGGCATGTGTCCTTCTTCATTCCTGTGTCTGTCCCTTCAGGGAAATGTCACGCGATGAATACCGGAGTCCTGTTAGCCTGCTATAGCCCGGTTTACCGGAGTCCTGCTAGCCCAGTGCTACAGCCCGGATTCACTCGCTGATGACCGACACGTTCGATGCTGGGTCATGGATGCCTATCCTTGTAAGTCTGTGCCACTTTGGGTTTACGACTAGCCATGTCAGCCCGGGCTCCTTATCATATGGATGCTAGCGACACTATCATATACGTGTGCCAAAAGGCGCAAATGGTCCCGGTGTCGGTGTACTAGAGTAGGGGTACCCTAGTATCCCGAACTTGTGCACGGGCAGTTGCAGCACCCCGCGGCAAGGCTTGCCGGGTGACCGCCAAGGTCCTCCGTGGTTCCTTTGGAGCCATTCAAGAACAAAGTATTCAAGCCAAGGAGACAAGGCCCCGGTAAGAGGAGCTTGCCGGGAAGACCAACCAAGGCATCTCAAGGAACTTGCCGCGACGCGCCACGCGTCCCGGCAAGGCCCGGTAAGCGACAAGCTTCTGGACGCGACAAGACAACAGCCGCGGCAAGGCGCTTGCCGCGGCAAACTACCACACTGTACCCGCGCTCCAGCACATCCATCAACGTGTCGCCCTGGGACCTTTCCAAGCGCGCGTGGCAAGAGGCTGTGCGGCCAGCGGTGCGCGGTGGCAAGCGTCGCTGACAAGATTGCCATCGTGGCAAGCGGTGGCGTCCCTGACGGTCCCTTTTTGCACTATTTGGGCGACGCAGATGGGCATTTAATGCCTTTGTCCCCTGCCGTCAGGGTTAGGTAGGATACACTATACAGGTAGTTGTACCAACCGCAACTCCTTTTCCATTTTTACCCTTGTCTACGTTGCCACCTATCAGAGACCCCTTTAGCATATAAAAGGAGGCCCATGTGCAAGGTAGAGGGGGGTTCGAAGCCAGAAAAACACTCACGCTTGGTCTCGTTAGCAGCTAGAGTGTACTGTAGCACTCAGCGCTCTCGAGCAAGAACTCAATACACTCAGACATGCAGCAGTAGGAGTGTTATCTCTCCGGAGAGCTCCGAAGCTGGGTAAACTGCTCGTGTGCTTCGCCTCGATCCGCTCTTCGTGCAATCTCCGCCCCCCCGCCGAACCGAAAGGGGCTCGGTCCGCCGGTCCCATAGGTGTTCGTGGATCAGCTTCCCCGACATCTTTGGCGCGCCAGGTAGGGGCGCGACCGAGGTTGTGTGAACCTGATCCGGTGTTCACACGAGCTAGATCTCCATCTTCTTCATCGACATGCCACCGAAGAAGAAGGCTTCGGCGGCAACTGTTCCGTCCACGTCGATCCCACCACCACCGGAGCAATCGGGTGGTGGGGTAGACGCCGGCGGAAGAAAGGACATCGATGAGGGAGCTCATGGTGCTGCCAGGTCCAAGGACAAGGCCGCGCAGACCTCGGCGTCCGTACATGCACCGCGCCCATCTCAGGAGGCGCAGGACCGACAGCGTCATGGTATTCGCAGTGCCATACGTTTGTTGGACCAAGATCGAGCTGGTGGATCTCGGGGTGCTCAAGACCAGCATGCACGCCAACATGCTGGCACGAGCGAGACACGGTCGCCTGGACGGGATACTGCTCCTTCTAACATAGTTAGAAGTCCGAGCATATCCCGCTCCTCGCACCGTTCACCACTGCCGCCCACCACTCCAGCAGAAGCTTTGGCGCGAGCTCAATTGCTCCTGGATTACCCTCCAACGGCAAACAAGATCGATGAATGGAGGGCCACCATTAAGAGTCTCATCGGCTTCGCCAACGGCGACACTCCGCGGCAGCCGAGTACATCGCTGCTGCGGCAGGACTGCCAGGCACGAGCCGGTGGCGACGAAACCGGTGGGGGTGCAACCACCATGCACTCTCCACCCCGAAGGCCAAGATCACCGACTCGCCGGATCCACCTCGACAGCGACTCCACCGCATCATCGGATCCACGAGCTCGTCGCGATCAGCGCCAAGTTCTTCACAAACGACAGCAAGAAGACGCTCGAACTCGCATTGAGCGCCGAAGAGAAGCGTGGCGTCAATCAGACCAGCGCGCTGGGCCCTCTGTCGACATGCATGCGCCAGAGGAACCAGGCGACTTGCCGTACGCGGTAGGTTGCCCTGCGTTCACTCGTGAGCTGCGGCAAGTCCAGTGGCCCAGCACGAAGAATTTCAAGCCAGACGTACCAGAGAAGTACGACGGCAAGTCGCATCCATCGGAGTTCCTCAGCATCTACACCATCGCGGTGCAAGCTGCCGGGGGGCGGGACAACAAGATCCTGGCCAACTACTTCCCGCTGGTGCTCAAGCCCAATGTCAGATCCTGGCTCATGCACTTGCCGGACAACTCCATATCCTCCTGGGCAGATCTATGCCATTAGTTTGTCAGCGCCTTTACAGGCGGCCACAAGCCTCATGGCCAAGAGAGCGACCTTCATCTGCTCGCCCAGAAGGAAGGAGAGCCCCTGCGCAAGTAATCAGCGCGTTCCATCAAAACGTGCGAAACCGCAGGATGCGGGAGGAGATGGCGATGTGCAAGATCAAAGACGTCAGTGAGCTATATGCCCTGGCCGACAAGTGTGCACGTGCTGAGGAAGGGAGGAAACTCCCCGGAGAGAATACAGAAGCAGGAGGATCTGATAGTGAGGAGGCTGCCCCGGCAAAGAAAAACCGGCAGCGGAACAACAGAAAGAAGAAAGGCAAAGATGTGCTAGTCGTTGAGCAGTCCGGCAACGGAGGTGGCGCCAAGAAAGCCAAAACTGGTACCTCCGGCAAGGAGATTGCCGCGGGCACCAACTACCAGGCTGTGGCGGTCGCCGACAAGCAGGACGGCACCAACAAGCAGTACTGCAAGATCCACCGCACCAAGGGCCATGACCTCCAGAGCTGCAAGAAGGTCGAGCAGCTTGTCGAGCAGCAAAAGGCTGAATACGAGCGACGCGACAAGGAGAAAGCCCAGGAAGGTGCTGGAGGAGCCAGCAAGAAACACCCCGGCCGAGGAGGATGCCGCGGCAAGGCCAAGCAGCGGCAAGGAGACAGACCTCCCCGCGGCCGCGACAAGGATGAAGATGACGACGACGATGAAGATATGGATGATGACGAGATCGATGAGCAGGAGTTCCAGAAAGCCACAGAGGTCCTATGCGTTGACGGTGGTGCTTCTCTGCATACTTCACACCGCCAGCTCAAGCAGTGGGTGCGGGAAGTCAATGCGGCAGAACCACCCGTCGAATCACGCAAGCCTCTGAAATGGTCCAGCACGCCTATCATCTTTGATATTGAGGACCACCCTGATCGCATAACTGCGGTCGGGTGCTTGCTGATGTTGGTTTCACCAACTATCCGCAACCTCAAGGTCACTAAGATGCTAATTGACGGCGGGGCCGGCTTGAACCTGATCTCCTCCGCGGTACTCCAGAAACTCCAGATCCCTGATGACGAGCTCGAAGCGACCGGCACATTCCAAGGAATCAATCCGAGAAGGAGCAAGCCAAAGGGAAAGATCACGTTGCCGGTGACATTTGGCAGCGAGTTGAACTTCAGGACTGAGAGGGTCACTTTTGACGTTGCTGACTTTCCATTGCCTTACAATGGGATACTCGACCGTCCAGCACTTGCCAAATTCATGGCAGCCTCTCACTATGCATACAACATACTGAAGATGCCAGGCTCGATAAGTGTCATCTCTGTCCCTGGCGACAAGAAGGATGCTCTTATCTGCGCCGACAAGATCTACCGGGAAGCAGCAGCCGCAACAGATCGCAAGTCACTTGCCGTTGAAGCTCCCGGGGCGAAGAAGAAGACCAAGTCCGGCAAGAGCTCTGATGCCCACTCCGGCAAGCGCATCTCTTCGGAGTGCTACACTACCGTCGAGGACGCACCATCGAGCTCCACCGGCAAGTGTAAGAAGACAATGGCAGCTCCACCAGAGACCAAGAGGGTGTCTGCCAAGGAGGATGGCACTGGTGGTACCTTCACCATCAGTGCCACTCTCGACCCTAAATAGGAAAGCGCGCTCGTTGCTTTCCTGCGGGCGAACGTCGACGTATTTGCGTGGCAACCGTCTGACATCCCCGGTGTTCCCAGGAAAGTAATCGAGCACCATCTTACCGTCTGTCCTCATGCGCGGCCCGTCAAGCAGAAAGTCAGGAAACAGGCAGTGGAGCGCCAAGAATTCATCGCAGAAGAGATCAAGAAATTGGAAGCAGCAGGCCTTGTCAGAGGAGTGCTCCATCCTACGTGGTTGGCCAACCCTGTAGTCGTGCGCAAGGCAAACGGGAAATGGAGGCTTTGTATCGACTTTACCGATATCAATAAAGCTTGTCCCAAAGACCCATTTCCCTTGCCGCGCATCGACCAGATTGTTGACTCCACGGCCAGATGTGACTTTCTTTCATTCCTTGATGCATACTCAGGATACCATCAGATCTTCATGGCAGAAGAGGATGAGGAGAAGACCGCATTCATCACCCCGTGTGGCACATACTGTTTCGTACGGATGCCTTTCGGTTTAAAGAATGCTGGTTCAACATTTGCAAGGGTAGTCCATGACGCTTTTGAGCCGCAAATACACAGAAATGTGGGAGCCTACATGGATGACATAGTGGTCAAGAGCAAGGACAAGGCAACTCTGATTCAAGATTTAGACGAAACCTTTGCAAATTTGCGCAAGATCAACCTCAAGCTTAACCCCGAGAAGTGTGTGTTTGGAGTCCCCTCCAGCAAGCTTCTCGGGTTCTTCGTGTCTCAGCGGGGAAATGAAGCCAATCCTGACAAGATCAAGGCCATTGAGCAGATTGAAGCACCAAAGCGCGTCAAGGATGTACGAAGACTTGCCGGTTGCGTAGCTGCTCTCAGCAGGTTTATCTCTAGGTTTGCTGAGCGCGCCCTGCCATTTTTCAAAATATTGAAAAAGGCAGGTCCAATGAAATGGACTCCGGAGGCGGAGGCTGCGCTGCAGGACTTGAAGAGATACCTGTCCTCCACTCCAACACTTGTCGCACCTAAGCCACAAGAGAAGTTGCTGCTATATATAGCGGCAACCAATCAAGTGGTTAGTGCTGCGTTAGTAGCGGAGAGGGAGGCGGATGATGAGCCAGCAACCACGGCAGATGCATCCAGCGACAAGCAGGGGACTTCACCGGCAAGCTCTGGTCCCGACAAAGATGGATCTGCGCAGGCGCGTGAGAAGATGCAGAGAAGAATGGTGCAGCGCCCAGTTTACTTTGTCAGTTCCCTTCTGCAGGGGGCTAGGTCAAGGTACTCTGGTGTGCAGAAATTGCTTTTCGGCCTTCTCATGGCCTCGAGAAAGCTGCGCCATTACTTCCAAGCGCATGAGATCACAGTCGTCACTCGTTTTTCGCTGAAAAGGATACTGCAAAATCCAGAAGCAACAGGCAGGATTGTCGAGTGGGCACTGGAACTGTCAAGCTTTGGCCTCAAGTTTGAGAGCACTTCAACTATCCAAAGCAGAGCATTGGCGGAGTTCATAGCAGAATGGACGCCAACACAAGATGAAGAAATTCCAGAAACGAGCATCCCCGTCAAGGAAGCAAGCAAAGAGTGGCTGATGTACTTTGATGGTGCCTTCTCGCTGCAAGGCGCCGGTGCGGACGTGCTACTTGTTGCGCCCACCGGAGAGCACCTCAAATACGTAGTCCAGATGCACTTTCCCAAGGAGCAAGCAACAAACAATACCGCAGAGTATGAAGGTTTGCTTGCCGGTCTCAGGATCGCAGCAGACCTTGGGATTAAGAAGCTCATTGTCAGGGGTGACTCACAGCTTCTCGTCCGCCAAGTGAACAAAAATTATCAAAGTCCGTTGATGGAAGCTTACGTTGATGAAGCGAGAAAGCTAGAAGAGCGCTTTGACGGCCTACAGATGGAACATGTTCCAAGAGCTCAGAACGACATTGCCGACGGCCTGTCAAAGTGCGTCGCACTTAAGTTACCTGTGGAACCAGGGATCTTTGTGCTCAAGCTGACTCAACCGTCTGTAACGCCATCAAATGGACAGAGCAAGAAGAGGAAGTTGATTTTTGGTGACTATTTTCTGGCAGAGCTCCCCGAAGCCGCCGCCAAGAAGGTCCTCAAGATCAACACCAAGGGTGCTGAGGAGCAGTCTGCTCCGGCAAGCCCTAGGGTTTGTTCCGTTGAAGCAGACGCTCCCGACAAGTTTTGCTCCGGCAAGCTTGCCGGGGAACGTCAAGCTCTGGCTGAGCCGCACGTTCTCGCCGTAGAAGCGGATGTTCCTGCAGCAACAGATGTGCCTTTAGTCCTTGTTGTCGAGCCTCAAGCTCCAGCATGGGCACATCAGATTGTCCGTTTCCTTCAGACAGGAGAACTTTCCGAAGAGCAAGAAGAAGCGGAAAGAGTAGCCCAGCAGTCAAATATGTACCAGTTTGTCGATAGCACACTGTACAGAAGAAGACTCAACGGTGTGAAATTGAAGTATATTCACCGGGAAGACGGACAAAAGCTATTGGCAGAGATACATGGAGGCATATGTGGTCACCACATTGGCGCAAGAGCACTTGCCGGCAAAGCATTCCGGCAAGGTTTCTTTTGGCCGACAGCCCTCCAGGATGCAACTGCACAAGTAACCAAGTGTGAAGCGTGCCAGTTCCATTCCAAGCAGATACACTAGCCAGCTCAAGCTCTCCAGACAATCCCTTTATCGTGGCCATTTTCGGTCTGGGGGCTCGACGTCCTCGGCCCCTTTCCCCGAGCTGTCGGGGGCTTTGAGTACTTGTACGTTGCAATCGACAAGTTCACAAAGTGGCCAGAAGTGGAAGCAGTGAGGAAGGTGACAACACAGTCAGCAGTCAAGTTCTTCAGGTCGATTGTTTGCCGCTTCGGGATCCCTAACAGGATCATCACCGACAACGGCACGCAATTCACGAGCCGCACCTTCATGCAGTACGTCCAAGATCTTGGCGCCAAGGTCTGCTTCGCTTCTGTTGCTCATCCGAGAAGTAACGGTCAAGCGGAGAGGGTGAATGCTGAAGTGCTGCGCGGGCTCAAGACCAGGACTTTCGACAGGCTGCGCAAGTGTGGAAAGAGCTGGATTGAGGAGCTGCCGGTAGTTCTTTGGTCGATCAGGACGACGCCAAATCGAGCCACTGGCCAGACACCTTTCGCTCTAGTCTATGGAGCAGAGGCAGTTCTCCCCACGGAACTCGTATACGGGTCACCTCGAGTGCTCGCTTATGATGAGCTTGAGCAAGAGCAGTTGCGACAAGATGACACGCTGCTCCTTGAGGAAGACCGTCTTCAGGCTGCTGTACGAGCTGCTCGATACCAGCAAGCTTTGCGCCGCTACCATAGCCGCAAAGTTAGTGCCAGAAGTCTCGAAGAAGGTGACCTTGTTCTTCGACGCGTTCAGTCCGCCAAGAATTCCAACAAGTTACCAACCAGATCTGAATCTCAGGCAGATATGATGGTGGGAACTTCTTCCAAGAACTATGATATAGGTTCCAGTGAAGTGGACGCATCTAGCTGGAAGTACTATTATTGTAGTATCTTGATTAAGCCGTTTGGTCACTACCCATGAGGATCTCGCATGACTTATTCTAGAAGTTAATCCTTGTGGATTCTTGTGTTCCCGAAGTCCGACCTTTTACTTGATGTTCTAGATATCAAACCATACCTATGAATGGGATACGCTAGCACATCAAGGAGAACATTAGAAGCGGAGTGCTAAATGTCTCTCGGTCGATCATCCAAATTTTGTCCCCTTGGCCTCGCTAAGGTGTAAACTGAGAAGATGTTATCTTCCTTTGCATCTGCATCGTCCATTACTATTCATCATGGTAGTATGATGTGTTGCCAGGATCCTCAGCACGGATGTTGGTAAAACCTTGATGAATATGGAAATGCTCAAGTTCTTGAGAGCACGCACAAGCGCTAGGTGTTATCATCGGCACTAATTGGGATTGCTCTTAGTTTCCTCGGTTATGCTATAACCATTCCAACAGTGGAATTATTCTACTATTGAGTTCCTTCCCAGTTACTAGAATCATTTCCGGCATTTGCATTTTGTTTCCAGCTTGCACCACCATTGTGCCATCCCACCATGGGTTCCATCCATTCCTGATGATAACCAAAAATCATCCGTTGTGTTGTCTTCAACAAGGTAGTCCACATCATCCATTCTGGCCCGAGAATGTCATTCTTTCGGACTCCTTCAGATGATCGATTGTGATTTGCCTTAGGCTGGTATAAAGAGTTCCAAAGATCTATGTATCAAAAGTAATTCTTTTTTTTCACTTGAGGGAATAATTCTATGAGTCACCTTCCCCAAGGTGCCCGTTATGGAGTCATGGCAATTTTTCTTGCTACTTTGAAACCCTCGTCAAATTGTTTCTTCCGTCCCTCCTGATGCATGCTTTGCCTCTCAGCTCCAGAGATGTTTCTATGTCCCCTTCCGTGAGTTGATCTTGTGATCATTAAGGTGGTCGTAAGTTGCTCGAACCTCAGGAAGATTGATTCTTCTTAAATTCCCCCTTTCTACCGGTTGTCATATTGGATGTAGTTCTCAAAGCAAGACGTCGAGATCAAAGTGATGCAAAGAATCAACATCCTCGAGAAAGACATCTGGATTGTGAAGTTTGTGTTAGCTTGTGTCCCCTTTGTCTTCTTACCTCACGTCTTGAATCCCGGGACGAGATTCTTGTTTAGTGGGGGTGACCTATCACATCCCTAGTTCTGGTATGCACTGAGCTAGCTAGTCATGTGTTGCATCATGTTTAAATTCTTTTGAAACTTGAAATAGGGATTGCCTAAACCCTAGCATCAAAGGAATTCACTAGGTTCAACTAAAATAATTTCAGTGAATCCAAATGGCTTTCAAAAATGTTCATCATTTCTGGAAATGCTGGAAACAGTAACCAGAGGTGTTGCACATTTTTCCATGACATATTTGGGCTCTGAATTAAATCTTATGGTATTTTCATTTGGGCATCTAAATACTATAAAATATTTTAAATGCTCAAATAATCATAAACTAAAATGTTTACTGTTGGATATATTCTAAACAGTAGCCATGATTAGTTTCATGATTTTTGGATCTGTTTAAGTATTTTAAATAAAGCCCTGAAGACTACAGAATAGTAGAAAAACAAAAACAATAAATAAGAGAGAGAGAGAGAAAGAGAGAGACTTACCTGGACCTACCTTCTATGCAGCCCGCCTGGGCGGCCCAGCTGGCAGCCCAGCCAACTGGCCTAGCCCACCACCGCCTCCTCCCCTGTCGTCTTCCTCCTTTGCCAGGAGGACGGGCGCGTGCCCGATGCACGCGCACCGCCGTGCGCTACCTCCTGCTTGCCGCCGAGGGCCTGGACGTCTCCACGACCCCACGCACCCCCCTTGACCCTCTACACCTTCTCCCTCCTCGCAGCTCTCTTCCCTCCCCTCTTTCTCACGCAACCGAGCACTGCCGCCGCCACCGCTCGCTGCCACCGCGCCCAGAGACACTGCCTCGCCTCGCCTTCATGCCCCCGAGCTCCGTATCCTCGCACTGAAGCCCTTCGCCGGACGCGCCGCAATGCAGCCATCGCCGCCGTTTCCGTCGTCGGCCACCGAAGATCGTCGTCGTTGATTTACCGCCTCCCGAGCGTCCCCGAGGCCGCTAACCATCCCTATGGATCCGCTGTGAGCTCCTGCTGTTTCCCCTTTGCTCGCCCCCTCCGTTTCCGTCCCGTAGCTCTGTCTTCCACCACGGCCGAAGCTCGCCGCCGCCGTGCCTCGTCGCCGTTGTGGCCTAAGCCATAGTGGCTCGAAGCCGAGCACACTGCCGAGCTCAGCGCAGCTCCAGGAGTCCGTAGCCACCAGTAGCTCCCCCTCCCGTGCTTCCTAGCGCTAACCCGCACCAACCCCGAACTCCGGCCGCCGCATTCGTGCTCTCCGTTGTCGACTCAGACCACCCCAACTCCTCCCGGCTGGCCTACTAGATGCGCGCGAGCCCCAGCTACCCGTAGGACCAAACCGCGGTCGATTTGGTTGACCATGGGCAAAACCCGAGCCACTCCAGTGCGCCTCCGCCACGGCTTGAGGTCGCCGCCGGCCAAACTCCTGCGTGCCGACGTGGCCGCGTATTTAGTGCTAATCACCGCCAGCTAAACCACCCACAGACACTGACAGTGGACCCCACCACAATAATTAAGTATAGGATTATTTCTGTTTAGGATTAGATTAAGTAAAGTGGGCCCCGACTGTCAGGGTTGACCTGCCCAGTCAGCGTTGACCTGGTCCCACCTGTCATCCACCCAAACCATCCCTGTTACACTGACCCGTGGGTCCCAGCCGTCCGGTTTGACCTGGCTGGCGCTGTTGACCTGCTGAGGTCAGCATGACCTAATGCTGATGCAGTAAGCATTTTCTGGTATTAAAATAAATCAGAAATGATTTATAAATTTCAGAAAATGATCTAAACTTCTAAAATTCATAGAAATTCAACCGTAACTCCAAATTAAATAAATTATATATGAAAAATGATCAGAAAAATCCAATCTATCCATATGTACCATTTTCATGCATGATAGAGCAACTTAGGGCTGCTGTTTAGGCCAAATCTTATAATGGCATTTAAACCTTCACATATGGAGTTTGAATTTGAACCTAGGGTTCAAACCAACTTCATTTAACCTGCTGCTAGTTGCATTAGCTCAAACCACAGCATATTGCCATGTCATGATCATGCATCATATTGTGCATTGCATTGATTGTGTTTCCTTCTATGTTGCCGGTATTTGTCCCCTCTCGATAGATGTGATACCGACGATGAGATCGATGACACCGATGAAGAACTATACTATCTTCAGAAGTGCCAGGCAAGCAAAACCCCCTTGTTCATTCTGATACAATCCTACTCTCTCGCTCCTGCTCTCCTTTACTGCATTAGGACAACAACGAATCATCTGTTACTTGCTGTGGTAGCTGAACCCCTTTATCCTCTGCATGACCTGTCATTGCCAAAGTAAATAGATGAAACCCACTAGCATGAGTAGGAGTTGTTTGAGCCCTGTTGTGCCTATTCATTCATGCTTGTTTGTCATGCCTGCTACTGCTTAGAGTTGAGTCAGGTCTGATTCATCGGGGATGAATCAGAGGTGTGTGAACAAGTCCTACTGTGTGTGAGCTAAGTGTGTGAACAGGATTTGGTAAAGGTAGCGGTGAGAGGCCATGTAGGAGTACATGGTGGGTTGTCTCATTGAAGCCGTCCTCAGGAACTGAGTTCTGTGTTTGTGATCCATGATTCAGCTACTACCATACATTGGGCCCTGAAATATGACCCCGCTCGACTTCTTATTCACCCTAGTCCTCTATCCAGGAGTTGCAAGTAGTTTATGGTGTTTGTAGCCTACTGGAGGCCATGGACAGCGCTGACCGTGGGGTGGGTTGTGATGCGGTAGGTACGTGGCCGGGTACACCGGGCACCCGTTAGGTGTCTCGGAACCCTGTACACATCGTTCGGGGCCGTATGTGGAAACCTCGGCTGGACTCCCTGCGGATGGAACCTAAATAGGCGATAAACCTGGACTAGAGACTTGAGTGTTTAGGTAGGTCGTGGTCTACACCCACGTCGGCTTTCGCTTGAAGTCTGCCGAGCACATGTCGTGTGCACACGCTAAGTGGTGGAAACATGTATGAAGAAGTACCCCCTGCAGGGTTATAATCTATTCGAATAGCCGCGTCCGTGGTAAAGGACTTCTGGGTTGCCTATAATAGTTCATAGACAAGTGAAAGTGGATACTCTAAAATACGCAAGATAAGCATGAGTGCTATGGATGGTGTTCTCGTAGGAAGACGGGAGCGGACCCATAGTGGTGTATTGATATGGTGAATATGTGGACTCGTGTGCGCCACCTCAAAAGAGTTACTTGCAGTCGTAGTTCAGGATAGCAACTGAGTCAAAGCTGGCTTGCTACAGTTAAACCCCACCATCCCCTTTGTTGATAATGATGCATATGTAGTTAGTTCTGATGTAAGTCTTGCTGGGTACATTTGTACTCACGTTTGCCTATTTTATGTTTTTGCAGAGAGATTTTAGTCTCGCTAGTAGTTCCACGTGGACTTCGACGTTTAGCTTGTTACCTCAGCTATGATCTTGTGCCCTCGGCAGGATCTGGTAGATAGTCAGGCTTCTCAGCCTTTTTTTTCATTTGTAGATGTCTGTACTCAGACATGATAAGCTTCCGTTTGTGCTTGACTTGTATGCTCTGAATGTTGGGTCGTGAGACCCATGTTTGTAATATCTCGCTCCTCGGAGCCTAATGAATAAATACTTGAGTCGTAGAGTCATGTTGTGATGCCATGTTGTATTTGCACATATCGAGCATCTTGTGTGTATGTTATTGAAATGCTTGGTATGTGTGGGATCTGACTATCTAGTTGTTTATCCTTAGTAGCCTCTCTTACCGGGAAATGTCTCCTAGTGTTTCCACCGAGCCATGGTAGCTTGCTACTGCTCCGGAACACTTAGGCTGGCCGGCATGTGTCCTTCTTCGTTCCTGTGTTTGTCCCTTCAGGGAAATGTCACGCGATGAAAACCGGAGTCCTGTTAGCCCGCTACATCCCAGTTTACCGGAGTCTTGCTAGCCCAGTGCTACAGCCCGGATTCACTCGCCGATGACCGACACGTTCGATGCTGGGTCATGGATGCCTGTCCCTGTAAGTCTGTGCCACTTTGGGTTTACGACTAGCCATGTTAGCCCAGGCTCCTTATCATATGGATTCTAGCGACACTATCATATACGTGTGCCAAAAGGCGCAAACGGTTCCGGGCAAAGGTAAGACGATAACCGTGGGAATACCGTGCGTGAGGCCGCAAAGTGATATGAGGTGTTACATGCTAGATCGATGTGGCATTGAGTCGGGGTCCTAACACCTATGGCTCAAGGTCTTCAATGTGAAGCCGAAGGTGGTTGAAGGCCAACACGCAGAGTGTGGCGGCGCCATGGTGAGCAGACTTCCCAACGTCACCTGGCCAAAGGGGACCTTTGTAGAGACTGTCAAGGGATGGCAGCAGGGGTGGTTCTATAACACGGAACCCCGCGATACCACATGGGCCGCCGCTCCCGAGTTCAAATCCGGGCCTCCAATGCGGCTTACCTCATGGATCAACAAGGGCCCGGATTGGGCGTCGCCCGACGAGGTGACGACACTGCAGAGTCGCATCAAGGGTATGATAAACAAGAACACCAGTCTTGCCAGCATGATCCAGGTGATGCTCTTTCGCCGGATTCTCCCCTGCCAACAACGGACTCAGTATATGTGGGAATTCGACCCAGCCGGTCCTCGGACCCTGCAGTGGTTCTTCGGCACGACGCACGAAGACATATGGAAGCTGCTTTTCAAGGCTCGGAAGTCGTGGCCGGAAACGACCGAAGACCACGGCCTCGACTGTGCTCATCTGGCCACTCCCGTAAGTTTTATGACAACTTTAATTTGCAAATCCAAGGAGTATATTGAAATTTCCATTACTCCCACAGGGCTGGACAAAGAAGGCAGAGCGGATCCAATGTCCGGCTCCGCTGCCCGAAGACCCAATCATCCCTTTGTTGACGAAGATGCTAGTTCCGGCGCCGTATCAGGCGCCGGAGAAGAAGGCCAAGAAGAAGAGCAAGGAGACCAGAAGTGGCCTCCGCCGCTGCCCGAAGACCCAATCATCCCTTTGTTGACGAAGATGCTAGTTCCGGCGCTGTATCAGGCGCCGGAGAAGAAGGCCAAGAAGAAGAGCAAGGAGACCAGAAGTGGCCTCTGCCGCAAAGAGCATGGAGAGCAAGTCGCCTTCGCAGGTCTCTCCACCCACCGCTATGGAGAACACCGAAGTGCTCTCCCGAAGAACCTCTACAGTTCACGGGGAGGTGTGGGAGGCCGTGAAAGGTGGCAATAGGGGGCAATACCTCCGTTTCCGAAGAGAGGGGGGAATCTACCCCCATGGAGACCAGCAATGGGGGCCGAGCTCAACTCGGCTCCCAACCGAATATTATTTCGGAGATCCATAAGGCTCCGAAATCGGGCAAGCAACCTCCTTCGAAAGAAGGGGGCACGCCTCTCCACCAGCATCCTCTGTCAATCTGGAGGCGCCAGACACTCTGGTGGAAGCACTTCAGAGTGCTTCCATTGTAGAGGAACACCGTACCCTTATGGGTACGATGGTTGAAAAGGTTCGGTCCGCTAAAAACGGATTGAACCAAGCCTATACCAGCCTTTTAAGAGGCTTTGAGGTATGTGACGTAATATATTTTTGGTTGTTTGCAAAAGGAATGCCTGTGTATAGATAGTAGCCCCTGAGACTCTGTGCAGCGTTCGTGAAGAAAGGCCGAACAGAGGATCGAATAATGCTTGGCAGGAGCTAACATATATGTTTCTTTTGATGAACAGGCTTCGATGCGAGCGGCAACCTCGCATGCCGCCGAAGTGTCCAAACTAAAGCGGAAGTTGGAGGAAAAGCAAGGTATGTGATACCGAAGCATATCTGAAATGATATGAGTTCCAATTTGTTATCTAACTGAGCTTTATGATTATGCTCATAGTTGACACGTCTAAGGTCGAGGCCCTTAAGAGCACGCCGGCTGAGGCCCAGAAGGAGGCGGACGAGGAACGAACCGCCCGCCGAAAACATGAAGCGAGGTTGGATGAAGTCCAACAAGAGCTCACTGATGCTATAAGAAAATGTGAGTCCTTGGAGCGCAAGGTGTCGGATTGAGACTCCGAACTTGCTACAGTGCTCCAAAGTGCGAAGGAGGCCCGGGTTGAAGCTCAAGGCGCCTGTCGGGAGATCCAAGAGGCCAAGCAGATCGCGGCGGGTAAGGCCTTTAATATGCAGAGCAAAATTGTAAGGAGACAGTACACCTTACTAACACACATTTGGAGTTCTCCAGGAGTGTTTGCGGATCTACCCCAAAGTACTGCTGATGCTGCAGATTTCTTCCAAGACGAAGAGGGGAGCTCAACAGAGAAGCTGTTCTGGTCGCAGTACCTTGCGCTAGAGCATCCTATGCCCCTCAGTGATCGGCTGGAACAGCTGACTGAGCTACATAGGGTGGCTGAACTTGCCATGAAGGATGTTATAGTCTGTCTTTGGCCAGCCGAACCCATACCCAGTAGCTACTTTGGGCTTGTGAAGCGGCTAGTCGATGCCTGCCCATGACTTGATGCTATAAAGCGGTCAGTCTGTATCGAAGGTGCCCGAATGGCCTTCGCCCGTGTCAAGGTGCAGTGAGCGAAGATGAATGCCAGTAGTCTTGCAACCGAGGGACCGCCTGCAGGCAAGGAGCACCGTACGCCGGAGCGGTATTTCAATGACGTCCTTTAAGGATCCTGCATTGTAGAGGGCCAGTGTTCGAAGGACATCATTTTTGAATGAATGTATCTGTGCTGCCCAAACTTTGTATTTATGAAAAAAGTCATTTGTATAATATTTTTCTTGTTTCATATGAAATTATTTTCCCTCCATTGCGGCCATTTATTGAATCCGAGAGTTGGCCAGTCGTCGGCTTCAGCCCCTCACGTAGATAGTACGGGGGTGTTCATAACAGCACAAAAACACACTTAACCCAATGACTTGGTCCTTGAAGGAGGTGTTAGTGCAGCGAACCAGGCAATCAGACTATGCGGCTTTGTCACTCTCACTTAGCCATAGGAGTTTGACAATAAGATTGTAGGCGCAGCCCCTGGTATTGTTCGGTTATCCGAACTTGGTTGCTGTAAACGCCTGACCAGGTGAAAACCGGTCCTTCGTGTGACATGGAAAAAATTGCAAGAGATTTATACCGAGTCATCGAATAGCTGACCAGCTCTCGCCGCATCATGACGGTCAGTTTTTGGCTTTCTCTACTGAGGTGTTTATACGGATGAACCAGAAACACAATCCCAATAATTCTCCCTTTACTTCCTTAGCCAAACAATCGGAACGTAAGGTAGTAACCGCAGGAGCCTGGCAACCCAACTATTGACCCAAGACATGATCCGGAGCCGATGCATATAATGCTAGATTCGGGACGCCGAATTGTACTATAAAAGTGTTCGAACTTATGTTATCTTTAAATGTACGTGGCTGAATGGAGACCCTGGCGATTTAGGTCATGCCGAGGTGTACATGAAAAAGAAAAGAGGGAATACAGATTAGGAAATAAGCCAGTACCAAATAGGTTTGGTGAAAAACTGTTTCCATTATAGTCTGATTGATACGTCAAAACATATTTGTACAGATAATGCTATAAGCATCGAGGCTATTTTACATGCCGAGCTAAAGGGAAAGATGTGTACAGGTACTAAAAAGGGGAAGAGGTGATCTTTGAAGATCCTTTAGGTACTCTGTCGTAAATCTGTGCTGCTTTTCACCTTGGTGTGTGATCCTTTGAGAGGATTAATCAGTGGGATTTCATAAGGGGCTGGGAAAAGGGCCCTTGGCACCATAAAAAGGTGATGTGGGTGGTAGGGAACCTGAAAAAAAGTTAAGAAAAAGGTAAATATAGGGGTCTAGGTACGGTTGAGCCGTATTGTGGACTTTATCCTTGATATGCCTCCATCGTCGCCCATGGTATCTTTAGTGCGTACTTATGTGCACGCGGTACATATGCCGCAGTTTGATTGGGGCTAAGAAAGAGGCCGAATTGCTAATCGAGCTCCTGACAAGCTGGACTGTCATTCTGCAGGGTAGTCCAGACTCGTTTGACAGGGTCCGGGGGTTTGACTACCGATGTGGAGTTTGGCTTGATAAGGCCGACCCGCACTTCCGCTGTGAGGGCCACGGTGTGTTCCTTAGTACGGAGGGAGCGATCCATGTTTCCATGGACTATTATAACACCACGTGGTCCTGGCATCTTGAGTTTTAGATAAACACAGTGCGGGACCGCATTGAAGCGGGCAAACGCAGTTCATCCGAGTAGTGCATGATAGCCACTACGGAAAGGGACGATGTCGAAGATCACGTCTTCGCTTCGAAAGTTGTCCGGCGAACCGAAGACGACTTCCAATGTGATTGAGCCCGTGCAGCGGGCCTCTGCACTAGGTATTACTCCTTTAAAAGTAGCCTTGGTGGGCTTGATTATTGGTGAGTCAATACCCATTTTTCGGACTGTGTCCTGATAGAGCAGGTTAAGACTGCTGCCATCGTCCATGAGGACTCTCGTGAGGTGGAATCCATCGATAATTGGGTCGAGGACCAACGCGGCTGAACCTCCATGACGGATACTGGTCGGATGGTCTATGCGATTGAAAGTGATCGGGCATGCTGACCATGGTTTGAATTTTGGGGCGACTGGCTCTATCGGATAGACGTCCCTTAATGCGCGCTTGCGTTCCCTCTTGGGGATGTGAGTAAAGTATATCATGTTCACTGTTTTGACCTTGGGGGGAAATTTCTTCTATCCCCCTGTGTTCGGTGGGTGAGGCTCCTCGCGTCACCCTCGCTGGGCGACCCTTTCCCTGTGTGCTTGGTGTTTAACTTACCGGCCTGTTTAAAGACCCAACAACTTCTGTTGGTATGGTTGGTAGGCTTGTCAGGGGTGCCGTGAATCTGGCAAGGTCGATCGAGTATTCGGTCCAGGCTAGATGAACCGTCTTTGTTTCTTTTGAATGGTCTCTTCCGCTGACCGGGTTTGGAGCCACTAAATCCAACATTGACTGTCGTGTCTTCGGCTTTGTCAGTGTTGCTCCAACGCTTGTTTTTGTTGCGTCCGGGCCTACTGTTTCTGTTTCTGGCTTCAGAAGTGCCAGGGCCGCTGGTACTGTTGCTGCTATGGGCTAGCCAGTTGTCCTCGTGTGCGCAGAAGCGGGTCATGAGTGATGTGTGGGCTGCCATGGACTTTGACTTTTCTTAGCCGAGGTGTCGGGCGAGCCATTCGTCGCGAATGCTGTGTTTAAAGGCTGCTAGAGCCTCGGCGTCCGGACAATCAACAATTTGGTTCTTCTTGATTAGGAACCTGGTCCAGAATTTTCTGGCTGACTCTCCAGGCTGCTGAACTATGTGACTGAGGTCATCGGTGTCCGGGGGCCGGATATAAGTGCCTTGGAAGTTGTCTCTAAAGGCGTCCTCCAAGTCCTCCCAGCTTCTAATAGAGTTTTCTAGGAGGCTGTTTAACCAGCGCCGAGCTGGTCCCTTGAGCTTTAGGGGGAGATATTTGATGGCGTGTAAATCATCACTGTGAGCCATGTGAATGTGGAGAAGAAAGTCTTCAATCCATACTACGGGGTCTGTTGTGCCATCATATGATTCAATGTTCACGGGTTTAAACCCTTCTGGGAACTGGTGCTCCATTACCTCATCGGTGAAGCATAGGGGGTGTGCGGTGCCTTTGTATCGGGCAATGTCATGACGTAGTTCGGATGGAGTCCGTATGCGGTTTTCGGCCCGGATGAAGTTGTGCTTGTCGCGCCAGGCCTGATGCCGTCTTCTCACACTGGGGCACGCCCCCTTGATCCATAGATTGATCTGGTCTGACTGGCTCTATTAGCCAGGTCCTGTCGTAGGTCATAAGTGTATCCTGCAGCTGCTGTCTCTCTGCCTTTATGGCAGGGTGGTGCAGGCTGGTGTTCGGCTTGAGTTGCCGCTTTGTCCCGGCCACGTGGTGGTTGGTCAGGTCCTTCGGCAGCGTTACGCGTTGGCGGTATAGGCTCTGGGGCCTCATCGTCGAATTGGGGTAGCATCTTGCGCTTCGGGTAACTCTTAGTTGGGCGTTTGAGGACGTATTCCTCGGCTGCCAGGATATCAGTCCATCTTTCATTGAGCAGATCCTGGTCAGCTTGAAGCTGTGGTTGCTTCTTTTTCAGGCTTCTTGCACTGGCTATTAGCCGGTGCTTCAAGCGCTCTTGTTCAAGGGGTTCCTCTGGCACAATGAGATCTTCGTCGCTGAGGCTCTCATCCTGTTCGGAGATCGGTAAGTAACTACTATCCTCCGAGCCCTCATTCCCAATAGGACCGTCGGGGTTGACTTGCCCATCCTCCCAATCATCATGCTCGGATGTTGGTTCAATAGGGTCTTCTTGGTCTTTGGCGTTATCCAGAGTATTGTTGTCTCTGGTGCCGGTATTACTGTCTTTTTTGCGACACGATTTCGAGCGGCGCCGCTGACGTCGACGCTTTGGTGGTGCCACGGGGGGCTTGTCCTCAACTGGATCCTTACCACCATCACCGTCTTCCTCTTTAGGTGTGTCCACCATGCACACGTCATATGTGGAAGTGGCCGTCCAACGTCCAGTAGACGACATGTTCTATCTTTGCTCTTCTCCGGCATCGTCATCCATGCCGTGGATGTCTTCGTCGTCCATGCGGTCGATGTCTTCAGAAGCGTAATCGAGCATGTCGGTTAAGTCCTCGACAGTGGCTATGAAGTGGGTGGTGGGTGGGACGTAAAATTCCCTGCTCTCAGCCCCTAGTGTGGGCTGGGCGTAGTTTGGCAGTGATTCTTCTATAATGGCGAGAGATCGCATTAAGTCCAGGGCCTCATTTAAGAGTGAGGTTCGGAAAGGGAAGTGAGAGTCCGTGGAGCATGGCGTGACAGAAGTTCCCTGGCCAAGCTCATATGATGCATACCTCGAGAGTTCGGAGTTGGTGTCTAGAGGCGAGTCTGGCTCCATGAGGATAGAGGGAGCCTGGCGTGATTCCAGGCCTATTGGTGATGCAATCCCCTCCGATTCTCTGGTGTCAGGCTCTATAGCTACAGGGAGTCCGACGGGTTTTAAAGTCCTGTCTTCAGACCTAGTGGTGCGCTCCAGATCTAAGGCCAGGGTGCTGATTGGGGTCGCAAACCCTTGGAAGATCAAGTCTCCTCGGATATCAGCGACGTAGTTCAGATTTCCAAAACTGATCTGATGACCAGGGGCGTAGCTGTCGATCTGCTCCAGTTGACCAATCGAGTTGGCGTGTAGTGCAAAGCCGCCGAATACAAAGATTTGGCCAGGGAGAAAGGTCTCCATCAAGGTTCTGTTGTTGTAGATGATTGGTGGAGCCATCAAGCCTTCCAGCGACAACACAGTGGAACTCTCAATGAAAGCACCAATGTCGGTGCCAAAACCGGCAGATCTTGGGTAGGGGGTCCTGAACTGTGTATCTAAGGATCAAAGGTAACAAGAGGCAGGGGACATGATGTTTACCCAGGTTCGGGCCATCTTAATGGACGTACTACCCTACTTCCTGCTTGATTGACTTTGATGAGTATACGGGTTACAAGAGTTGATCTACCTCGAGATCATAATGGCTAAACCCTAGATGTCTAGCCTGTATGATTGTGATTGCCCTACGGACTAAACCCTCCGGTTTATATGGACACTGGAGGGGATAGGGTCATACAAAGTCGGTTTACAGATGAAGGAAACTACACATCCAGACACCAAGCTTGCCATCCACGCAAAGGAGAGTCCCGTCCAAACACGGAAGAAGGCCTTCTATCTCATATCTTCACGACCCATCAGTCCGGCCCATGTCACATAGGCCGGCTCCCCGAGGACCCCATAGTCCAGGACTCCCTCAAGCCTCTCCGATGACGTGCACATCCACTTCCTTGCTGTCGACCATTGCACGTCGCCGCGTTGATCCGCCACCTTCCAGCACCCCGGCTGCCCCGAGCGGCTTCTCGACCACCGCTGTGAGCCCCTCTGCTACTTCTTGA
This sequence comes from Triticum dicoccoides, assembly GCF_002162155.2. Lineage (NCBI taxonomy): Eukaryota > Viridiplantae > Streptophyta > Magnoliopsida > Poales > Poaceae > Triticum > Triticum dicoccoides. Next base: position 487,712,939 of record NC_041383.1, on the reverse strand, counting down.
GCTTGCGTTGATTTTTCCCTTGAAGACGAAAGGGTGATGTAGCAAATTAGAGATAAATATTTCCCTCAGTTAAGAACCAAGGTATCAATCCAGTAGGAGGCTTCTCTCTCGAAGAAAGCATATGGTGGGTAAACAAATCACTGTTGAGCAATTGATAGAAAAGTGCAAAGTAATGACGATATCTAAGGCAATGATCACGAATATAGGCATCACTTTCGTGACAAGTAGACCGACTCCTGCCTGCATCTGCTACTATTACTCCACACATGACCAACTCCCGCGTGCATCTAGAGTATTAAGTTCATAAGGATACAGTAACACCTTTAGCAAGATGGCATGATGTAGAGGGATAGATCCAATCAATATGGTAAAACACCATATTTTTATCCTTAATGACAATAATAAAAATACGTGCCTCGCTACCCCTACTATCACTGGGTGAGGACACTACAAGATTGAACCCATCACAAAGCACCTCTCCAATTGCAAGAAAAACCAATCTAGTAGGCCAAATTTATATTGATCTGAGAGAAATACAAAGCTATCTTAATCGTGCATAAAAGAGTTCAGAGAAGACTCAAATAATATTCATAGAAAATCTGATCATAAATCCACAATTCATTTGATCTCAACAAATGCACATCAAAAGAAGATTACATCGAATAGATCTCCAAGAACATCGAGGAGAACATTGTATTGAATATCAAAGAGAGAGAAGAAGCCATCTAGCTACTAGCTATGGACCCGTAGGTCTATGGTAAACTACTCACACATCATCGGAAGGGCAACAATGTTGGTGTAGAGGCCCTCCATGATCGAATCCCCCTCCGGCAGAGTGCCAGAAAAGGCCCCAAGATGGGATCTCATGAGAACAGAAGCTTGAGGCGGAGGAAAAGTATTTTTGGTGTGCCCTCTGACGTAAGGGGAATATTTTGGTATTTATAGAGCTGGAGTTAGGGTTAGGACAGCCACGAGGGGCCCACAAGCCTAGGGGGCGCGCCCCCCTTGCGGCGCGACCCTAGGGCTTGTGGCCCCCTCGTGGGTCTTCTGGCCTCTTCTCGAAGCTTCATGGTTGTCTTTTGGTCCAAGAAAAATCCTCAAAAAGTTTCATTCTGTTTGTATTTCGTTTGGTATTGATTTTCTGTAAAAGACAAAAACAAGGAAAAAACACCAACTGGCATTGGGCACTAGGTTAATAGGTTAGTCCAAAAAATGATATAAAATAGCATATTAATGCATATAAGACATCCAAGATAGATAATATAATAGCATGGAAAATAAAAAAAATTATAGATACATTGGAGACGTATCAAGTATCCCCAAGCTTAATTCCTGCTCTTCCTCAAGTAGATAAATGATAAAAATAGAATTTTTGATGTGAAATGTTACCTAACAAATTAAGCAATGTAGTTCTTCTTATTGTGGCATGAATATTCAGATCCATAATATTCGAACCAAAAGTTTAATATTGACATAAAACAATAATACTTCAAGCATATTAATAGAGCAATCATGTGTTCTCAAAATATCATGGCTAAAGAAAGTTATCCCTACAAAATTATATAATCTTGTCATGCTCTATCTTCACCACACAAAGTATTCGTGAGATCACTTGTGGAGTAATAGTAGTAGATGGGGAAGGAGTCAGTCTACTTGACATGGACGTGATGCCTATATTCATGATCATTGCTTTAGATATCATCATAACTTTGTGCTTTTATATCAATTGCTCGGCAGTAATTTGTTCACCCACTGTATTATTTGCTATCTTGAGAGAAGCCTCTAGTTAAACCTATGGCCCCCGAGTCTATTTTCCATCATATAAGTTTCTGATTTACTATTTTGCAATCTTTTACTTTCCGATCTATAAACCAAAAATACCAAAATACTTTTTGTTTATCTATATCTATCAGATCTCACTTTTTCAAGTAACCGTGAAGGGATTTACAACCCCTTTATTGCGTTGGGTTCAAGTTTGTTTGATTGTTTGTGTAGGTCTTGGTGATTTGTGTGTTGTCTTCTACTGGATCGATACCTTGGTTCTCTAACTGAGGGAAATACTTATCTCTACTTTGCTGCATCACCCTTTCCTCTTCAAGGGAAAAACCAACACAAGCTCAGGAAGTAGCAGGAAGAATTTCTGGCACCGTTGCCAGGGAGATCTACACCAAGTCAAGACATACCAAGTACCCATCAAAAACTCTCATCTCTTGCATTAGATTATTCACCATTCGCCTCTCGTTTTCCTCTCCCCCACTTCTAAAACGATTTTAAAAAAGATTTGCCCTTTTATTTGCCTTCCTTCCGTATGTCTTTTTGTTTGTGTTTCCATGTGCCTTCTATTTGCTTGCTAAAAAACTATTGATATGGATCCACTGAAAGTGTTCTGCTTGGATCATGTTCGATCTATATGTGCTCGTGCTAAAACCCCAACTAGTTTAGTTGAGGGAAAATCTTTAGAAGAGCATGCTCATTTTGTGCATCACCGTTTGTCTAAAAAAGGGAGACTCTTATGGAATCAAATAAACAGTTTGCTATGTTATGCTTGGAATATTTGTGACATTTATGATTTTATTTGTTGCTCTAAGAACCCTAAAAAACACCTTCCGTACCTATGTGAGTTTAATGATAATGAAATCTTATCTTCTTATGAAAATGGTGTTTATAGTTACTATGATATCGAACAAACTGAAGAATTTGTTGCTTTTAAGGTGCTCATGAAGTTGCTTCTTTGATTGAAAAGTATGATATTACTCTCTATAAATCTGAAAATTCTGACATACTTAAATATTGCTATGAAAACTATGCTCATAATGCCCATGTTAAGGAGTTTATTGAGAGAATGATCGTTGCTTTGGAAGAAAATAATGATATGCATGAATCTATAGATAATTATGATCCCGATGATTTGATTGAAGTATCCCTTGATGAACATGATGCTTGCTATTCTTATGGTCGTAAAGCCAATATTTATGGAGATGAATTTGCTATAGTTCCTTATGTTAAACATGAGATTGTTGCTATTGCACCCATACTTGATAGTTCCTTGAATCAAAAGCATGATTGCAATGATGTTGTTATAAATTCTATTAATGTCAATTATGTTAATGATATGAAAAACCCTAAGCTTGGGGATGCCAGTTTTGCTATGTCCACTACTTGTTGTAATGATCATGATTGGGGTGATTCTTCTTATGATCTTGAAAGTTTATTTAAGCCCCATGATGAATATAAGATTGATGATAACATTTGCAATAGTATTGAAAGTGAGTTTGGAAGAGTGTAAACTTTAGATCCCACATATTTGAAGAATATTCAATCTTATGAAATTTTTGATAAAAGTGGGTTTGGAGAGGTCATGACTTTAGTTAATGTTAATCCCACTATTTTGGAAGAGTGTCAACTTCTCATGCATGTGGATCGTGTTGAGAATATGTTATGTGATAGCTATATTGTTGAATTTGCTTATGATCCTACATGTAATTATTACGATAGAGTAAAATATGGTTGTAGAAATTTTTGTGTTACTAAATTACCTCTCTTCATTTGAGATTGCTATTGTCTCTTTCTTCTTCCTTGCATATGCTAGTTTTTGCTTGCCTTGATAATTTGTTTCCTTATAAAATGCATATGCATAGGAAGTATGTTAGACTTACATGTGTTTGTCACGCGTTTTATGATGCTCTCTTTCTGCTTCAATTCTTGTCTTTCATGTGAGCATCATTAAAATTATCAATGGCTAGCTAAGAGTGTTAAACAATAGCGCTTGTTGGGAGGCAACCCAATTTTATTTTTATTCTTTGCTTTTTGTTCTTGTTTTGCTTTGGTTAATTCATCTAGCCTCTGGTTAGATGTGATTTTGTGTTTTAATTAGTGTTTGTGCCAAGTAAGTCCTTTGGGATGGCTTACGGTGATAGTTGTTTTAATCTTGCTGAGAAACATAAACTTTTGCGCCCAGGAAAATAATTTTCATAATTCACATAAGAGTGCTTTTGATATGATTCATTTTGCACTGGATTGGTACACAAATTTCCCAGGTTTACCTATTTTTTCAGAATTTTTGGAGTTACATAAGTATTCGAAGTTTCCAGATTGCTACAGACTGTTCTGTTTTTGACCGATTCTGTTTTCTATGTGTTGTTTACTTATTTTGATGAATCTATGGGTAGTATCGGGGGTATGAACCATGGAAAAGTTTGGAATACAGTAGATATTACACCAATAGAAATAAAGAATGAGTTCACAATAGTACCATAAAGTGGCGATTTATTTTCTTATACTAACGGAGCTTATGAGATTTTCTGTTGAGTTTTGTGTTGTGAAGTTTTCAAGTTTTGGGTAAGGATTTGATGGACTATGGAATAAGGAGTGGCAAGATCCAAAGCTTGGGGATGCCCAAGGCACCCCAAGGTAATATTAAAGGAAAACCAAGAGCCTAAGTTTGGGATGCCCTGGAAGGCATCCCCTCTTTCGTCTTCGTCTATCGGTAACTTTACTTGAGGCTATTTTTTTATTCACCACATGATATGTGTTTTGCTTGGAGCGTCTTGTATTATATGAGTCTTTGCTTTTCAGTTTGCCACAATCATCCTTGCTGTACACACCTTTTGAGAGGGACACACATTAATCGTGAATTTATTAGAATACTCTATGTGCTTCACTTCTATCTTTTGAGCTTGGCAATTTTGCTCTAGTGCTTCACTTATATCTTTTTAGAGCACGACGATTGTTTTATTTTATAGAAATTGATGAACTCTCATGCTTCACTTATATTATTTTGAGAGTCTTTAAACAACATGGTAATTTGATTTGGTTATAAATTTAGTCCTAATATGAGAGGCATCCAAGAGGGATATAATAAAAACTTCCATATAAATTGCATTGAATACTATGAGAAGTTTGATTCCTTATGATTGTTTTGAGATATGAAGATGGTGATATTAGATTCATGCTAGTAAGTAATTGTGAATTTGAGAAATACTTGTGTTAAGGTTTGTGAGTCCCGTAGCATGCATGTATGGTGAACCGTTTTGTAACAAAGTTGAAGCATGCGATATTTTTTGATTGTCTTCCTTATGAGTGGCGGTCGGGGACGAGCGATGGTCTTTTCCTAACAATTTATCCCCCTAGGAGCATGCGCGTAGTACTTCATTTTGATAACTAATAGATTTTTGTAATAAGTATGTAAGTTCTTTATGACTAATGTTGAGTCCATGGATTATACGCACTCTCACCCTTCCACCATTGCTAGTCTCTCTTGTGCCGCGCAACTTTCGCCAATACCATACACCCACCATATATGTTCCTCAAAATAGACACCATACCTACCTATTATGGCATTTCTATAGCAAGATATATTGCCATGCAACTTTCCACCGTTCCATTTATTATGATACGCATCATCATTGTCATATCGCTTTGCATGATCTTGTAGTTGACATCATATTTGTGGCAAAGCCACCGTTCATAATTCTTTCATACATGTCACTCTTGATTCATTGCACATCCCTGTACACCGCCTGAGGCATTCATATAGAGTCATATTTTGTTCTAGTATCGAGTTGTAATTTTTGAGTTGTAAGTAAATAGAAGTGTGATGATCATCATTATTAGAGCATTGTCCCATGTGAGGAAATAAAAAAAGAGAGGCCAAAGAAGCCAAAGAAAAAAGAAAAAAATGAGAGAAAAAGAGAGAAGGGGCAATGTTATTATCCTTTTTCCACACTTGTGCTTCAAATTAGCACCATGATCTTCATAATAGAGAGTCTCCTATTTTGTCACTTTCATATATTAGTGGGAATTTTTCATTATAGAACTTGGATTGTATATTCCAATGATGGCCTTCCTCAAATTGCCCTAGGTCTTCATGAGCAAGCAAGTTGGATGCACACCCACTTAATTTTCTTTTTTAGAGCTTTCATAAACTTATAGCTCTAGTGCATCTGTTGCATGGCAATCCCTACTCACTCACATTGATATCTATTGATGGGCATCTCCATAGCCCGTTGATATGCCTAGTTGATGTGAGACTATCTCCCTATTTTTGTCTTCTCCACAACCACCATATTATATTCCACCTATAGTGCTATGTCCATGGCTCACACTCATGTATTGCATGAAAGTTGAAAAGGTTTGAGAACATCAAAAGTATGAAACAATTGCCTGGCTTGTCATCGGGGTTGTGCATGATTTGAATATTTTGTGTGATGAAGATGGAGCATAGCCAGAGTATATGATTTTGTATGGATAAGCTTTCTGAGGGAGTCCTGGATTAGGGGGTATCCGGACAGCCGGACTGTGTACAACGTCTGGACTATTGAAGCGTGAAGATACATGACTCAAGACTTCGGCCCGTGTCCGGATGGGACTTTCCTTGGCGTGGAAGGCAAGCTTGGCGATCCGGATATTATATTTCCTTCCTTGTAACCGACTCCATGTAAACCCTAGCCCTCTTCGGTGTCTATATAAACCGGAGAGGTTGGTCCTTAGAAGGCCAATCACAATTACATTCGTACCATCATAGGCTAGCTCCTAGGGTTTAGCCTCTACGATCTCGTGGTAGATCTACTCTTGTACTACCCATATCATCAATATTAATCAAGCAGGAAGTAGGGTTTTACCTCCATCGAGAGGGACCAAACCTGGGTAAACATCTATGTCCCTTACTTCTTGTTACCATCAGCCTTGACGCACAGATCGGGACCCCCTACCCGAGATCCGCCGGTTTTGACACCGACATTGGTGCTTTCATTGAGAGTTCCTCTGTGACATCGCCGTCAGGCTCGATGGCTCCTTCAATCGTTATTAACGACGCTATCCAGGGTGAGACTTTCCTCCCCGGACAGATCTTCGTGTTCGGCGGCTTCGCGCTGCGGGCCAATTCGCTTGGCCACTTGGAGCAGATCGATAGCTATGTCCCCGGCCATCAAATAAGGTTCGGAAACCTGAACTACACGGCGGATATCCGTGGAGACTTGATCTTCGACGGATTTGGGCCAGCGCCAGAAGTGTCGAATAGTCGGGATGAGCACGGCTTAGACCTGTCGACATACATCGCTCGGGATATCGTCCTGGCAGAAGCCTTGGATATAAATCCGTGATAGGTTGCTTCGCCTAAGGACGGAGGGCAGGACCCCGCCCCGCAGGCCGTACCTTCATCAGCGATGGAGACGAACACATGTTTCACCTCTGAGGGAACCTGTGACTCCGAACCCTCGGATTCATATCTGGACGCAGGTTCCAGTCCACGCGCCCCCGAGCCCGCCGATCCTGGTTGGGCTCCGGTGATGGAGTTCACCGCGGCGGACATTTTTCAGCACTCGCCCTTTGGCGACATGCTGGACTTATTGAAGTCTCTCTCCTTGTCAGGAGACTCCGGGCCGAACTATCTCCGTCTCAAGTGGGAAGCAGACAACGACGGAATTCGTTCCCCACCCACCACCCACTTCATTGCCACGATCGATGATCTAACCGACGTGCTTGACTTCGACTCCGAAGACATCAACGGTATGGACGATGATGTAGGAGAGTCACAGGAGCCACCGCTCACTGGGCGGTGGACGACCACCTCCTCATATGATATATATATGGTGGACACTCCGAAGGAAACTAATGGCGACGAGGCAATGGAGGACAACCCCTCGGGAAGAAAATCAAAGAATGGGCGTCATCGGCGCCGCTCCAAGCCCCGCCATAGCAACACCGGCCCAAGAGGCGAAAATAATCCGGATGGCGCCAAAGAAGAATATGACCCTGATCAGCCCTTCTTTGAGCAAGCCGAACAGGAAGACGAGCAGGTCATCCCAGAAGAACAGGCGACAGACGCATACCTGGAGGAGGACAACTACATGCCCCCCTTTGAAGACGAGATCAGCCTCGGCGACGACAAGTTCGGCGTACCTGAGGATCCCGTGGAGCAGGAGCGCTTCAAGCATAGGCTTATAGCCACTTCAAGGAGCCTGAAGAAGAAGCAGCAGCAACTACAAGCTAATCAAGACCTGCTCACAGATAGATGGACTGAAGTCCTGGCAGCCGAGGAATATGGACTCGAACGCCAAACGGCTGACCGGCCACCCCGTGGCCGGGACAAAATGGGATACCAGCCCGCACCCCCACGCCGATACACTACGGCTCAGGGCAACAAGCATGACCTGCAAGATATTCTGGACAATAAAGCAGGACAACCAAGATTGATCTACGGATCGAGGGGGCGCGCCCCAGCGCGCGACGACGACCGTCACGTCGGATACATCATCAACAAATCCGGCTGGGCCGAACATAGCAACCCAGACCAATCCGACCTGCGTAGCCACATAGCCTGGCATAGAGGCGCCGCACACCCCCTCTGCTTCACGGACGAAGTAATGGATCATGAATTTCCAGAAGGGTTCAAACCTGTAAACATCGAATCATACGATGGCACAACAGACCCCGCAGTATGGATTGAAGATTTCCTTCTCCACATTCACATGGCCCGCGGAGATGATCTACACGCCATCAAGTATCTCCCCCTTAAGCTCAAAGGACCAGCCCGGCACTGGTTAAACAGCCTGCCAGCAAATTCCTGGCAGTTGGGAAAACCTGGAAGATGCATTCCTTGACAACTTCCAGGGCACATATGTGCGACCACCAGACGCTGATGACCTGAGCCACATTACTCAACAGCCCGGAGAGTCAGCCCGGAAATTCTGGACTCGGTTCCTCACTAAAAAGAACCAAATAGTCGACTGTCCGGATGCCGAAGCCCTGGCGGCTTTTAAGCATAATATCCATGACGAGTGGCTCGCTCGACACCTCGGCCAGGAAAAACTCAAGTTTATGGCAGCTCTCACAACCCTAATGACCCGTTTTTGTGCGGGTGAGGATAGCTGGTTGGCTCGTAGCGGCACCACGCCACATTCCGGCACTTTGAACGACCGCGATGCTAACGGCAAGCCACGACGCAACAGACATAAGAGATGGAACAACGGTGACAGCACGGAAGACACGGCAGTCAACACCGGATTCAACGGACCTAAATCTGGACAACGGAAAAAGCCGTTCAAAAGAAATAATCAGGGACCGTCTAGTCTAGACCGCATACTAGAGCGCTCGTGCCAAGTTCATGGCACACGGGACAAACCAGCCAACCACACCAATAGAGATTGCTGGGTGTTCAAACAGGCCGGCAAGATAAACGCCAAAAACAAGGACAAGGGGCTGCACAGCGACGATGACGATGAGCCCCAGCGTCCGAATACGGGGGAGGGGGGGGGCAGAAGAAATTCCCCCCCAGGTGAAAATGGTCAATATGATCTACGCCACCCACATCCCCAAGCGGGAACGGAAACGGGCACTACGGGACATCTATGCGATGGAGCCAGTCGCCCCCAAGTTCAACCCATGGTCAGCTTGTCCGATCACCTTTGACAGTAGGGATCACCCTACCAGCATCCGTCACGGCGGCTCAGCCACATTGGTCTTAGACCCAATCATCGACGGATTCCACCTCACGCGTGTCCTTATGGACGGCAGCAGCAGCCTGAACTTGCTTTATCAGGACACAGTGCGCAAGATGAGCATTGATCCTTCAAGGATCAAGCCCACCAAAACCACCTTTAAAGGTGTTATTCCTGGAGTAGAGGCCCGCTGCACGGGTTCTATAACATTGGAAGTGGTCTTCGGATCCCCAAAAAACTTCAGGAGCGAAGAGCTAATCTTCGAGATCGTCCCTTTCTGCAGTGGCTACCACGCACTGCTCGGGTGGACCGCATTCGCAAGATTCAATGCGGTGCCACACTACACATATCTCAAGCTCAAGATGCCGGGACCGCGTGGGGTCATCACTGTGAACGGAAATATGGACCGCTCCCTTCGAACAGAAGATCATACGGCAGCCCTCGCGGCAGAAGTACAATACGGCCTCCTCCGACAAACCAATCCGGTGACAACTTCGAGCACTGTAAAATGAGTCCGGAGCACCCCGCAACAGGATCAACACAAATGTCAAGATCATGATTAGCAGTCCGGCCTCCTCTAAAGCCCCTCCAAAGCAGCATTAGTGCCACGCGTACACAATTATGCACTCAAGATACCTTGGGCATAGGCGGAGGCGAATCAATGACTCAGTCGATAATGCGGGTAACCGCTAAATACCTTCATACTCTTCCCCTTTTACCTTTCAGGACACCGCGTTAGTGCAACATCCTTAGAAGAGCCGAATTGCCGGACTCATATGGAAGAGACACCCAAGGAGGCAACAGGCGTTGTGCGCAGAAGGAAATACCCAGGTGGAATCTATTTACGATCATTATACCTGCTTCATCTATCTACACACAGCTTTCCCCTGGATAGGACATGTCAAATAGTCCTATTTTTATCTCTGCCTAATGCATCCATTGTAAACATACACTTAAACGTATTTTTCGACAAATGGAGATTATATATAGCATCAGCTTATTACCCTTATTTGAGTATTTTTCTCTCATAAATGTTTATTTGGTATTACATCCATACACCTAGGTACGGCCAGTTTGCCAGGGGCTTCTTATGACGCCCCGTAATATGGTAACTAAAAGTCCGAACACTTTCAATAGTGTGGCACCCCAAACTTATAGCACTATATGCATCAGCTCCGAATCATGTCTTGGGTCTACAGTTGGGATATCCTGGTTCCCTTGTTTTGGTGCCTTACGTTCCGTTATATCGGCTAAGGTAGCGCAGGGAGAACTACTGCGATTGTGTCCCGGTTCTTCCGGACGAGCACCCCAGTAGAGAAAGCCGAAAACTGACCGGCATGATGTGGCGAGAGCTGGTCGCTGTTTGAGAGGTACTAAAATCCTTAAAGATTTTCTGCTTTAGGCGATAAATCGGCTTTGTCCGACCAAGGCATATATAACGCCCCAATTCGGCCTTTCGGATTCTAGGGGCTTCGCCAAAATTTAAAATTGTAGACTTCTATGGCTAAGTGAAAGTTATAAAGCCGCATAGTCCGATTGCCTTGTTCGCTGCGCTGGATACCTCCTTAAGGGACCAAACATTTGGATAAAGAGTGTCTGGGTTTTCCACGAACACCCCAGTGCTAGTCACGCGGGGGCGGAAGCCGACGACTGGCCTACTTTCAGGATTTTATAAACAGCCGCACAGAAGGTAATATTTTAAATAACAAAAGTGCTACATAGCGCAAGTAACTTCGTCCTTAAAATACAAACATGACAAAAGCGAATTCATTCAAAAATGGTGTCCTTGGTACATTCGTCAGCCACGAGATGAGCACCCTTCATAATGCCATCATCGTACAACTCGGGATGGCGATGCGCCTTGCCCTCCGGCGGTCCGTCCTTGACCAGCTTCTCCACATCCATCTTGCCCCAATGCACTTTGACGCGGGCAAGGGTCCGGCAGGCACCCTCGATGCACACGGATCACTTGATCACCTCAAGCCGCGGGCAGGTATCCACCATCCGCTTGATCAGGCCGAAGTAGCTAGTGGGCACGAGCTCACCAGGCCACATCCGGACTATGAACCCTTTCATAGCCAGTTCGGCCGCCCTGTGGAGTTCGACCAACTGTTTCAGTTGGTCACCCAGAGGCATCGGGTGTTCGGCCCTAGCATACTGGGACCAGAACAGCTTCTCCGTTGAATTCCCCTCCTGCGCACAGTGGAACTCCGCAGCGTCTGATACTCTGCGTGGCAGATCTGCGAATGCCCCTGGGGAGCTCCGAATTCGAGTAAGTAATAGAAACGCCTCCTCCACATGTTTGCTTTGCATAAAGAACTTCTTACCCGCTGCTATCTTCTTGGCCTCCTGGATCTCTTGCTGCGCTTTCTCGGCTTCGGCCTTGGCGTCTTTTAAGCTCATAAGGGCCTTCGCAAGCTCGGCCTCTTTGGCCTTCAGATCATGCTCCACGGACTCACATTTCTTGCCGAGGTCCTGGAGCTCCTGCTGTACCTCACCTACCCTAGCACTTTGCTTTTTGCGCTCCTTACATTCCGAGGCCGCCTTGTCTTCGGCCTTGGACAACGCCTTCTTTAGGGCCGCCACTTCGGCGGGGGCCCCTGTTACATGGTCACGACACTTAGTTGTTAGACACACCAATTCTGCCTATCCTTAAATACATAAGAATGGGAATTACTTACCCTTGTTCTCTTCGAGCTGCCTCTTCGTGAGGTCGAGCTCTCCCTGCGCCTGCTCCAGGTCCTGCTTCAGATCGGCAACCTCGGCAGTACGGGCATCAGCAGCAAGTAGCACAGCCTGCTTATTCAAAATAATACTTATGATTAGACTCCTGCGGATTTTAATTGACCCTCTGCTCGGCTTTTCCTGCCGAACGCCAAACAGAGTATCAGGGGCTACTACCTACTGGGTGGTAATTTTGCACATATTTATTACTTACCTCGAAGCCTGTTAGGAGGCCGGTGCAAGCTTCGGTTAGTCCTCTCTTGGCGGACGAAACCTTCCGAATCACCATACTCATAAGAGTATGGTGCCCTTCGTCCAGGGAAGCGCCGCAAAGCGCTTCCAGTAGACCGTCCGATGCTTCATGCGCAATGGAAGTCCGCGACACAGACGGCTCGCCCTCCTTAGCGAGGGGTCGCCTGCCTGAGTCCGGAACCATCGAAGGTTCCGGAATTGTGTTCGGCTCAGAGCCCGGCTGGCTGTGGCTGTTGTCGACACGATCCGCGGGGATCTTCAACCCCGCGTGTCCGATGTCTAGGACCCCGCCTCGGGGCATCTCCAGAGCCACCTCCCCCCGCTCTGGGAGCCTTTGGGACAACACCTCTGTGTCGTCCGCGGGTTGAGGAGTGGTGGCCGTCGGAAGCGAATTCATCTCTGAATTTCTCAGGGACCCGGAGGAGGATACCTCGGGGTGATCCCTAGCCGGACTGCACATATGTTCGGCATTATAAATACAAAAACTATGAACTGAAGTCATGATAGAGTGCAAACACTTACGATCGCGCTAGGGGCTTCCCCCTGGGCAGCCACCCCTCCTCGCTGAGAGCGGTCATGGCAGAGTAGTCCGGAAGGGGCCCCTTCCCCTTCTTGGACGCCCCAGCCTCCCCTCCTAGGGCGGCTTTTCTCTTCTTCTCCCCCCTGGTGGGGGAAGGTAGGATCTCTTCCTAATTCCCCCCGCCTCTGTGGGAGGAATCCGACTCGTCGTCATCGGACGACAGGGGAATCACGGCCCTGTGCCGAGGACCTTTTCCAGCCCCCGGGTCCGCCTCCCCGGACCCCTCATCCTTTCTGGATGGGGTGTCTTCTTCTTCTTCCTCCTCCCCTTTGTGGGAGGAGTCCACCTCGTCGTCTTCGGACGAGGCTTCCAGCACAACCTTTCGCCGGAGACCCTTTCGGATCCCCGGGGCCTTCTTCTCGGCCTTCTTCTCCGGCACCTTGTACGGCACCGGGACCAGCATCTCCGTCAGGAGAACATCTGCTGGGTCTTCTGGCAGCGGAGCCGGGCAGTAAACCTGCTCCGCTGTCTCCACGTAATCCTGAAGTACATATGCACAACCACTTAAGGCACTCCCGTGAATGTATCGGGAAGAACTAGGTCCGATGTCGGTCTAAGAACTCACCGGCCTAGGAGCCCGTGTGGCGTGAAGCCCGCAGTCCTCGGATGTCAGAGGAGGCACTTCGGAGGCCTTGAACAACTCCTTCCATGCTCCTGGTAGATGGTGTGCTATGTCCATGGCCAAGTATCCGGCCGTCCGAAGATTGGTGATGTGCTTCTCCTTGACGGTGGAAGCCACCCACTTGCCTCCTGCTCCGGACATGTTTAGCTATGCGGGGAAGACTTGGGCTTGGGTGCTGGAGCTCGAGGGGGCAGGAGTGGGCAAAGGAGGAAGAAGGCGTGGGTGAAAATGGGGGAATCTTATCCCTTTATAGAGGCGCCGGAAGCGATGCGCCTCCCCACTTGCCCATTGGGAATCGCGTCCCAAGCGCCACGGTTAATGGCACGGTTAGATTACCCATGCCCATATTGATGATAATCCCGTAATAAGGGGACACAATCTCTGCTTTGACAAGACGTGTCATAGAAACCGCCTCGTGATATGCGTTGTAGCTGGTTGTGTGGAAACGGTTCGAATAATGGATCCGATCATAATAACGTGTCACGTCATCAGGAAAAGTTGTCAGCAGATTGCATTTGTGAAGTATCCTCCTCTCTATGGTGGTATGCGAAGATCATTTTTTCAGATCCGGACACGATTTGGGTGTTTGGTGATTACTTTGGAGTATTCGGTGGAGGAACCCGCCTTGCAATGCCGAAGACAATACTGCGCGGACTCATCATCATTGAAGCCTGGTTCAGGGGCTACTGACGGAGTCCTGGATTAGGGGGTATCCGGACAGCCGGACTGTGTACAACGTCCGGACTATTGAAGCGTGAAGATACAAGACTCAAGACTTCGCCCCGTGTCCGGATGGGACTTTCCTTGGCGTGGAAGGCAAGCTTGGCGATCCGGATATTATATTTCCTTCCTTGTAACCGACTCCATGTAAACCCTAACCCTCTCCGGTGTCTATATAAACCGGAGAGGTTGGTCCTTAGAAGGCCGATCACAATTATATTCATACCATCATAGACTAGCTCCTAGGGTTTAGCCTCTACGATCTCGTGGTAGATCTACTCTTGTACTACCCATATCATCAATATTAATCAAGCAGGAAGTAGGGTTTTACCTCCATCGAGAGGGCCCGAACCTGGGTAAACATCTGTGTCCCTTACTTCTTGTTACCACCAGCCTTGACGGACAGATCGGGACCCCCTACCCGAGATCCGCCGGTTTTGACATCGACAGCCATGTTATTTTGAGAAGACATAATTGCCTTATTAGTATGCTTGAAGTATTATTGTTTTTATGTCAATATTAAACTTTTTTGTTTTGAATCTTATGGATCTAAAAATTCATGCCATAATAAAGAAAATTACATGGATACATATGTTAGGTAGCATTCCACATCAAAAATTCTGTTTTTATCATTTACCTACTCGAGGATGAGAAGGAATTAAGCGTGGGGATGCTTGATATGTCTCCAACGTATCTATAATTTTTGATTGTTCCATGCTATTATATTATCTGTTTTGGATGTTTTATATGTATTAATATGCTATTTTATATTATTTTTGGGACTAACCTATTAACCTAGAGCCCAGTGCCAGTTCCTGCGTTTCCTTGTTTTTGAGCTTCATAAAAAAGGAATACCAAACGGAGTCCAAACAGAATGAAACCTCCACGATGATTTTTCTTGGACCAGAAGACAACCAGGAGATTTGGAGATGAAGTCGGAGGAGCCACGAGGCGCCACAAGGATGGAGGGCGCGCATAGGGGGCTAGGGCGCGCCCCCACCCTTGTGGGCCCCCCATGACCCTCTTGACCTAATTCCTCCGCCTATATATATTCCCATATATCCCCAAACCACCAGAGGCATCCACAAAAACACTTTTCTGTCGCCGTAACCTTCTGTACCCATGAAATCCCATCTAGGGACCTTTTCCGGCACCCTGCTGGAGGGGATTCGATCACGGAGGATTCTACATCAACTCTATTGCCCTTCCGATGAAGCATGAGTAGTTTACCTCAGACCTACGGGTCCATAGCTAGTAGCTAGATGGCTTCTTCTCTCTCTTTGATTCTCAATACAATGTTCTCCTCGATGTTCTTGGAGATCTATTCAATGTAATACTTTTTTGCGGTGTGTTTGCCGAGATCCGATGAATTGTGGATTTATGATCAGCTTATCTATGAATATTATTTGAATCTTCTCTGAATTCTTATATGCTTGATTTGATATTTTTGTAATTCTCTTCGAACTATCGGTTTGGTTTGGCCAACTAGATTGGTTTTTCTTGCAATGGGAGAAGTGCTTAGCTTTGGGTTCAATCTTGCGGTGTCCTTTCCCAGTGACAGTAGGGGAAACAAGGCACGTATTGTATTGTTGCCATCAAGGATAAAAATATGGGGTTTTAGTCATATTGCTTGAGTTAATTCCTCTACATCATGTCATCTTACTTAATGCGTTACTCCATTCTTTATGAATTTAATACTCTAGATGCATGCTGGATAGCGATCGACGTGTGGAGTAATAGTAGTAGATGCAGGCAGGAGTCGGTCTACTTGACACGGACGTGATGCCTATATTCATGATCATTGCCTTAGGTATCATCATAACTTTGCGCTTTTCTATCAATTGCTCGGCAGGTTGTTCACCCACCATATTATTTGCTATCTTGAGAGAAGCCTCTAGTGAAACCTATGGCCCCCGGGTCTATTTTCCATCATATAATTTTCCGATTTACTATTTTCCAATCTTTTACTTTTTGATCTATAAACCAAAAATACCAAAAATATTTTACTTTTTGTTTATCTATATCTACCAGATCTCACTTTTGCTAGTAACCGTGAAGGGATTGACAACCCCTTTATCGCGTTGGGTGCAAGTTTGTTTGATTGTTTGTGCAGGTCTTGGTGATTTATGTGTTGTCTCCTACTGGATTGATACCTTGGTTCTCTAACTGAGGGAAATACTTATCTCTACTTTGCTGCATCACCCTTTCCTCTTCAAGGGAAAAACCAACGCAAGCTCAAGAAGTAGCAAACCCCGATGGAAGCCAAGCAATTGTTTCATACTTCTAATGTTCTCAAGCCTTTTCAACTTCCACCAATACATGAGCGTGAGCCATGGATACAACACTATAGGTGGAATAGAGTATGGTGGAGCTTGTGAGGAGAAGACAAAAAGGGAGGAAGTCTCACATCAACTAGGCAAATTTATGGACTATGGAGATTCCCATCAATTGATATCGATGCAAGTGAGTAAGGATTGCCACACAATGGATGCGCTAGAACTATAAGTGTATGAAAGCTCAAAAGAAAACTAAATGGGTGTGCATTCAACTTGCTTGCTCATGAAGACCTATGCCAATTTGAGGAAGCCCATCATTGGAATATACAAGACAAGTTCTATAATGAAAAATTCCCACTAGTAAATGGAAGTGACAAAATAGGAGACTCTCTATCATGAGGAACATGGTGCTATTTTGAAGCACAAGTGCGGCGAAAGGATAGTAACATTGTCCCTTCTCTCTTTTTCTTTTCTTTCATTTTTTCCTTTTTTTCTTTTGGGATCTTTGGCCTCTTTTTCTATTTTTTGTTTGGGCTCTTTGGCCTCTTTTTGTTATAATAAGTTGGGAGCTTCATCCCGACTTGTGGGGGAACCATAGCATCCATCATCCTTCCTCACATGGGACAATGCTCTAATAATGATCATCATGACACTTTTATTTACTTACAACTCAAGAATTACAACTCAATACTAGAACAAAGATATGAATCTATATGAAAGCCTCTGGCGGTGTACCGGGATGTGCAATGATCTAGCGTGACATGTATAAAAAACATGAACGGTGGCCAAGCCACAAATACTATGCCAACTAGATGATCATGCAAAGCAATATGACAATGATGGTATGTGTCATGAAGGCATCCCTATGATTCGGAGGGTGAAAGTCTTGTTGAAAAAATTGATAAAAGTGGGTTTGAAGAGGTCAAGACTTTAACTAGTTATGTGCCCACTATTTTGGATTAATAAGACTTTAATTATGATAGTTGCTCTTTGATTGATTGTATTTCTTTGTTGCAACCCATGATAAATTCACCCCATGCCTATGAACAAAATAAAGCTTTTACTAAACATATTGTTGATGCCATGATGAAAGCTTTTGAAGAATAGTTGGAATTAGAAGTTTCAATTCCTAGAAAATTTCATGATGAATGGGAACCTACTATCAAAGTCAAGATTAAAAATTATGAGTGTTTTTCTTTGTGTGACTTGGGTGCTAGTGTTTCTACAATTCCAAAATCTTTATGTGATGTGCTTGGTCTTACCGATATTGAAGAATGCTCTTTAAATTTGCACTTAGCGGATTCTACTATTAAAAAACCTATGGGAAGAATTAATGATGTTCTTATTCTTGCAAATATGTGCCCATAGATTTTATTGTTCATGATACTGATTGCAATCCGTCTTGTCCAATTATTCTTGGTAGATCGTTTTGCGTACTATTGCGGCCGTGCTTGATATGAAAGAAGGCAATATTAAATTTCAATTTCCACTGAGGAAGGGAATGAAACACTTACCTAGAACAAGAATTAGGCAACCATATGAATCAATCATGAGGGCATCTTATGGATCTGGAACCAAAGATGATAAAACTTAGATCCTACGCGTTATGCCTAGCTAGGGGCGTAAAATGATAGCGCTTGTTGGGAGGCAACCCAATGAATAAAATTTATTTTTGCTTTTTGCTTTATGTTCTTGAGTGTTACCACAATTATGCTACTGTTATGATTGTGTTTTTTGTGTTTTAGTTAGTGTTTATGCCAAGCAATGCCTTTGGGAAGACTTGGGTGAAAGTTTAATTGATCTCGCTGAAAAACAGAAACATTGCGCTCACGAGATTCATTGTCATGTTTTACAGAAGAGTATTTTAAGTTGATTCTTTTTGCAGAGTATTAATAGGAAAATTCTTCACTTCCAACAATTTATTTCATAATTTTTGGAGTTACATAAGTATTCGAAATTTTCAGATTGCTACAGACTGTTCTGTTTTTGACAGATTCTGTTTTCTTTGCGTTGTGTGCTTGTTTTGATGATTTTATGGTTTTTTTGATGAGTTTTTTCCATATAAAAGTTGGAATATAGTATATATAATGCAAAAACAAAATAAGAATAGGTTTTCTATAGTACTTATAGTAGTGGTTTGGTTTCTTATACTAACGGATCTCACGAAGGTTTTGTTTGAGTTTTGTGTGATTGAAGATTTCAAGTTTTGGGTTATCTTACGATGGATGAAGGAATAATGATAAGAAAAAGGCTAAGCTTGGGGATGCCCGAGGTGCCCCAAGATAATATTCAAAGAATTAGCAAGCGACTAAGCTTGGGGATGCCCCCGAGTGGCATCCGCGCTTTCTTGTAACGACCATTGGTATTTTACTTGAAACTATATTTTTATTCGTCACATGATATGAGTTTTGCTTGGAGCGTCTTGTATGCTATGAGTCTTTTCTTGTTTTGATTTATGTTTTAAGTGTTGAATCCTTGCTGGACACACCCTTTTTAGAGAGCCAAAAATTATGCTATGCTTGCTCCTATGCTTCACTTAAATTTTTAGAGCCATGGACTTGCTCTAGTACTTCACTTATATCTTTTTGAGGATGGTGTGCTTTGTTATTTTTAAAGAAATGCTCTGATGCTTCACTTAGATTTATTTGGGAGTTAGTAAAGTTTTAAGAAATTCTCTCTTGCTTCACTTAGATTATTTTGAGAGAAAGAGAAAAAAATTATGCTCATGATCTTCACGTATATTTGTTTGAGCTTATCAAAAGAAACATATGAAAATAGTCCCAAAGTGATAGATATCCAATGAGGATATAATAAAAACTTTCAAGAAGATCATTAGACAAAATAAACTTGATTCTTAGTAATGGTTTTGAGATATGACGATATGATATGTGATTCATGTTGGTGAGTAATTGTGCTTTAGTAACAATACTGATGTTAAGGTTTGTGATTCCCTATGCAAGCACGAAAATCAATAGTGATGCAATGAAATTTATATCCTACTTATGCTGCATTATTTGGTGTTACTTATGCTTAATGCTTGGGTACGAGATTTTTTGCTTTTTGGTTGGTCGCTTCTCAATCTTTTTGCTAGCCTTCATTTCGCACTAAGTATGATCACTACTTGTGCATCCAAAACCCTTTAAACCAGTTTTGCCATATGAGTCCACTATACCTACCTATATGCGGTACTTCCTTGCTGTTCTAAGAAAATTTGCATGTGCCATCTCTAATGTTCAAAATAAATTTCTCTTTTGTGTGCTCTACTACTCGCGAGGCGGTAAAGGGTAGCCAATATTTTCCATGCTAGATGTGTTATTCTCATGATGAGTGTTTATTCACTTGTCATTGCACGAGAGTACGACAAAGGTACTAGGGATGCCCAGTCCCGAAATGAATAAATGAATTTACTTTATGTTGTTAAATAATAAATTCCTTGGAAAGTGTTGGTATGGATGGCGCCCGTGGATACGGCTAGCCATGGAAAGTGAAAGTTATGGTGGAAAAAGGAATAAAATTTATTTTTGTCTTGGGAACCGCCTATGATGTATCTAGCATGGAAAGTGTTGGGATGCTCCAAGTTGTTTTCGTTGGTAGGAAAACTATGCCTCTCAAAAATAATTTTACCTCTCAATTTAAGCTTTGAGCTCTAGCACCTCTACAAATCCCTACTTCCCTCCGTGAAGGGCCTTTCTTTTACTTATGCAATTTTTATTTTGCATTTGAGTGTCCATCCTCTCTTATAAAGAACCAACTAAGGGGCACTATGATCGTATTTGAGAATGGGGTGTAGCTAATATTCGAGTGTGTTTCATGAATGGATCAATGATTGAGCATGATGGGCTAGGGATAACTTGCTTTAGTGTTGATATTTTGAAAGACATGGTTGCTTGTTGGTATGCTTGAGTATTAAAGTATTCATGTCAAAACTAGGCTATTGCTTTGAATCATATAAAAGTCCATATGTCCATACTATAAAGAAAATAATGTGATGAACATGTTAGGCAACATTCCACATAAAAAATTCTGTTTTTTTCATTTACCTACTCGAGGACGACAAGGAATTAAGCTTGGGGATGCTGATACGTATCCAACGTATATACAATTTTTGATTGCTCCATGATGTTGTATTATCATTCTTGGATGTTTTACAATCATTATAGTCATTTTATATCATTTTTTGGTACTAACCTATTGACGTAGTGCCCAGTGCCAGTTGCTGTTTTCTGCATGTTTTTTTACATTGCAAGAAATCAATATCAAACGGAGTTCAAATGCAACGCAACAACTACAGGATTTTTTTGGGCCAGAAGAAAGCCAATGGGCCAAGGAAGCACCTGAGGGGCTGCTCGAGGGGAGCATCACCCACCATGGCGCGCCAGGAGGCCCAGGCATGCCTGGGGGGTTGTGCCCACCTCGGGTGCCCTCCGAACCGCCTATTTTCCCTATAAATACCCAAATATTCCAGAAACCCCAGGGGTGTCGACGAAATATTGATCCAGCCGCCGCAGAGTCTAGAACCACCAACATCGAATCTAGACACCGTCATGGAGGGGTTCATCACTTCCATGGGTGCCTCTCCTATGATGCATGAGTAGTTCTTTGTAGACCTATGGGTCCTTAGTTAGTAGCTAGATGGATTCCTCTCTATCTCTCTCTCTCTCTCTCTCTTGTTTATCAATAAAATGGTCTCTTGGAGATCCATATGATGTAAGTCTTTTGGCGGTGTGTTTGTTGGGATCCGGTGAACTTTGAGTTTATGATCAGATCTATGTTTTTATCCATGAAAGTTATTTGAGTCTTCTTTGATCTCTTATATGCATGATTTCTTATAGCCTCATATTTCTTCTTCGATATTTGGGTTTTGTTTGGCCAACTTGATCTATTTATCTTGCAATGGGAAGAGGTTCTTTGTAGTGGGTTCGATCTTACGATGCTTGATCCCAGAGACAGAAAGGGAACCGACACGTATGTATCGTTGCTACTAAGGATAACAAGATGAGATCTATATCTGCCGCAATAGATAAACGGATCTCTTATACATCATGTCATCGTTCTTATTGCATTACTTCATTTTCTCATGAACTTAATACAGTAGATGCATGCTGGATAGTGGTCGATGTGTGGAGTAATAGTAGTAGATGCAGGCAGGAGTCTGTCTACTAATCTTGGATGTGATGCCTATATAATGATCATTGCTTGAATATCGTCATGATTATTTGAAGTTCTATCAATTTCCCAACAGTAATTATTTTCCCACTATTTGCTATTTTTCTCGAGAGAAGCCACTAGTGAAACCTACGGCCCCCGGGTCTCTTTTCATCATATTTGCCTTTGCGGTCTATTTTCTCTTGCACTTATTTTAAGATCTATTAAACCAAAAATACAAAAATACCCTGCTGCAATTTATTTGTTCCGCAATCTATTTATCCTACCTACCACTTTTTACCTCACGTTATTTGCCTACTTGAGGCGCCGTACCCAAAAGGGATTGACAACCCCTTTAACACGTCGGGTTGCGAGTATTTGTTATTTATGTGCAGGTGCTATTTACGTGGTGTGAGGAGGTTCTCCTACTGGTTCGATAACCTTGGTCTCATCACTGAGGGAAATACCTACCATCGCTATACTACATCATCCCTTCCTCTTTGGGGAAATGCCAACGTAGTTCTAGCAGACATCATGTACCCATTGATATCGTAGGACTGATAGGTCGCGAGCTTGGGAGCGGGCCATGTGCTAAGGCGTGTATGAGCAATCCATCCGAACAGCCCTCTTCC
Organism: Triticum dicoccoides; assembly: GCF_002162155.2. Lineage (NCBI taxonomy): Eukaryota > Viridiplantae > Streptophyta > Magnoliopsida > Poales > Poaceae > Triticum > Triticum dicoccoides. The sequence goes on along the minus strand of NC_041383.1, from coordinate 487,690,551 downwards.
AGGGGATTTTCAAGAACTTGCTCTTTGAACCAACGCAAGAAAGTGGCGTTGTGCTCTACAGTAACTTTGTCGTCCGTCTTGAGCATCCCCTTATCATGGTACTTCTTTGCGATGCTTTATTTGTGCCGTGCCACATAATCATCTACCACATCTAGGTGTTGTAGCACTACTAAGTTATCCCTGTCAAAGTCGTTCCGTCGATCCGAGTAGTCCATGTGCAATTCCCTCCGACCGTTGTTGTGACCATCTCCTTCGAGCTTCCCATCGTGCTTCTTGACGGGCAAACCAACAACAGGGTCTCTGACGCTTATATAATTCTCGCAAAAGGAGACACACTCATGCATCAGATACCCCTGGACGATGCTCCCTTCGGGACGGGACATGTTACGAATGAATCCTTTGATGACCCCATTCATCCTCTCGAATGGTATCATGCGGTGAAGGAATGTCGACCCGAGGTCGATGATGTTGTCCATGATGTGGACACATAGATGCACCATGATGTCAAAGAACGCGAGCGGGAAGTACATCTCAAGCTCACATAGTATGAGAACGATCTCTTCCTGTAGCCTTCAGAGCTGCTTCACACTTATGGACTTTCGAGAGATAACGTCAAAGAAGTTCCAGAGACCAGTAAGTGTGTCACGGACGTGCTTGTCCATTATCCCTCTAATGGCAACCGGGAGTATCTGCATACTCATGACGTGACAGTCATGAGACTTCATCCCGCTGAACCTTTTCTTCTTGGGGTCTAGAAATCTGCTTATCTTCCCACAGTAACCAAAACTGACTTTGATTCCCATAAGGCACTTGATGAATTGATCGATCTCTTTCGCACTTAAGGTGAAGCAAGAAGGGGGGCAATAATTCTCCTCCTTCTTGTTGACTTTTCTACCCCTTTCCCCTCCTCCGTCTCCATCTCCGTCTCCTCCATCAACTTTTTACGGTGGAGATCTTTCCTGATCTTCAAATCTTCCAAGTCTTTCTTTGCCTTCAGCCCATCCTTGGTCTTCTCTGGTATGTCCATCAGTGTGCCAAGAAAGCTCTTGAGGACATTCTTTGTGATATGCATTTGATCAAGGCAATGAGGCGTGTCGTGATTGGGCCAGTACTCCAAGTCCTAGAAAACATACCTTGTTTTTCATACCTTCAGCAGCGGCTCCGGCGCCTTTTTGATCTTTCCCGGTGCGGGGCATTGTTCCCAGTTTCTCAATAGCTCGTCAATTTCGGCGCCGCTCCTCTTACGTGGAGGTCCTCGAAGCTCAGCCAACCATTGAATAGATCTCCACGCTTTCTCCACGGGTCATCCTTCTCGAGCCATCTACGATGCCCCATGTACACGATTTTCCCGGATCCACCATCTTTCATTGACGCAAGCTACTGAGATGTTGTATCATCCATGCACCTCGTGCATCCGCAGTATCCATGGCATACCTAGCCTGAGGTGTACCTATAACCGAGATAGTCGTGCATCGTCGTCATCAGCGCGGCTCTCATATGGAAATACTCTCCTTTGCTAGCATCCCATGTCCATGCCGGTGATTTCCATAACCTGTCTAGCTCCTCTTACAGAAGCCCCATATATAGGTTAATACTATTTCCTGGTTGTTTCGGTCCTTGAATCAGCATGCTCATGTGTATGTACTTTGTCTTCATGCACTTCCATGGGGGGAGGTTGTACATCCATACAAACACGAGCCATGTGCTGTGGTTGGTGTTCTAGTTTCGAAACAAATTCATGCCATTGGTACTCGCACCAAGCACAATGTTCCTTGGATCTTCTGCAGCAAATCCATATACGGTGTTGAATGCTCTCCACTGGCTACCATTAACGAGGTGTCTTAGCCTCGGATCATCTCCATCGTCGGGCTTCTTCCTCTCTGTGTGCCAGCGCATGAGCTTTGCTTCCTTAGGATCTACGAAATACCGTTGTAGATGGGGAGTGATCGGAAAGTACCATACAACTTTCTGAGGAGCTTTCTTTCCTGCCTTCTTGTATTGAGAAGCATTGCACACTTGACAGCTGGTTTTTACCACGTGCTACCCCCGATAAATGATGCAATTGTTGATGCTTGCGTGGTACCTAATGTGCGGCAAATGAAAAGGGCAAACAATTTTCTTGGCCTCCTCGACACTAGTAGGACACAGGTTCCCCACGGGAAGAACTTTATTATGTAGATACTTCCAATGCTCATCGAGGCTTTTGTCTGTCCATTTTTTTTGTCCTTCATCTTTAGAAGTTCGAGCGTGAATCTCAAGCGGGTCACCTCGGGATCGCAACCATCATACAATGGAGTCCTCGAGTCTACTTCAAGTTGCGCCAGCTTGGCCTCCTCTCTAGAATCAGCTCTCTTGCTAGTCGTACTCTTGTGAAGGAGGTCCCGAACATGAGGGTCCTGCACGACTGCACTTAGTAGCATCGAAGACTGTGGCATGACCGTCGCCTCTTCTCCGCCATGTTCGAACTCTTCTTCTCCATGTCCGGAATCTTCTCCGCTGCCGTCATTTCTGGACTCTTCCCCGCCGCCATGTCAGGCGCCATCGTCTTCGTGTCGATCGGTCATCTCTTCGTCTAGCCCCATGTCGTTATTCCCTGCCATGTGGACGTCCTCCTCCTCCTCATCTTCTTCACTTATCCATTGAGTATAGCCATCCATGAAACCATTCATCAGAAGGTGTGCCTTCAAAGTGCCACGATCAAAAGGGTCAAAAAGGACTCCTTCCTTGCATCTTGCACACGGACATCTAATCCTAGTCCGATTATTTACATACATGTCCATCACCGCGAATTGCATGTACCGTCCACCTTCCATCCACTCACCTTCATGACCGACTGCACGGTATAACAAGCAAAAGGGTTATAAAATAAGTAATGCATGTTTCAAAGTCATATAAAATTTTGGCATGACCTTGCCTAAAAATAGGACATATTGAGTTTGCTCGAAATTCACCGAAACAGAAATAAATCGATATTTTGACAAAATGTAAGCAATTCGAGGGCATGTGATACGTCTCCAATGTATCTATAATTTTTGATTGTTCCATGCTATTATATTACCCGTTTTGTATGTTTATGGGCTTTACTTTACACTTTTATATCATTTTTGGGACTAACCTACTAACCGGAGGCCCAACCCGAATTGCTGTTTTTTTTGCCTATTTCAGTGTTTGGAAGAAAAGGAATATCAAACAGAGTCCAAACGGAATGAAACCTTCGGGAGCGATCTTTTTGGAACAAACGTGATCCAGGGGACTTGGAGTGGACGTCAAGCAACAGAGGAGGCGGCCACGAGGGTGCCCGGTGCGCCCCCTACAGGTGGGCACACCCCCCACCCTCGTGGGCCCCTCGAGCGTCCAACGACCTACTTCTTCCTCCTATATATACCTTCGTACCCTAAAACCATCGAGGAGCACCACAAAAAACTATTTCCACTGCCATAACCTTCTGTATCCACGAGATCCCATCTTGGAGCCTTTGCCGACGCTCCACTGGAGGGGGAATCGACCATGGAGGGCCTCTACATCATCTCCAAGGCCCTTCCGATGAGTTGTGAGTTGTTTACCACAGACCTTCGGGTCCATAGTTATTAGCTAGATGGCTTCTTCTCTCTCTTTGAATCTCAATACAAAGTTTTCCTCGATCTTCTTGGAGATCTATTTGATGTAACTCTTTTTGCGGTTTGTTTGTCGAGATCCGATGAATTGTGGGTTTATGATCAAGTTTATCTATGAGAAATATTTGAATCTCCTCTGAATTCTTTTATGTGTGATTAAGTTATCTTTGCAAGTCTCTTCGAATTATCAGTTTGGTTTGGCCTACTGGATTGATCTTTCTTGCAATGGGAGAAGTGCTTAGCTTTGGGTTCAATATTGCGGTGTCCTTTCCCAGTTACAGCAGGGACAGCAAGGCACGTATTGTATTGTTTCCATCGAGGATAAAAAGATGGGGTTTATATCATATTGCATGAGTTTATCCCTCTACATTATGTCATCTTTCTTAATGTGTTACTCTGTTCTTTATGAACTTAATACTCTAGATGCATGCTGGATAGCGGTCGACGTGTGGAGTAATAGTAGTAGATGCAGGCAGGAGTCGGTCTACTTGTCACGGATGTGATGCCTATATACATGATCATGCCTAGATAATCTCATAATTATTCGCTTTTCTATCAATTGCTCGACAGTAATTTGTTTATCCACCGTAATATTTATGCTATATTGAGAGAAGCCACTAGTGAAACCTATGGTCCCCGGGTCTATCATTTATCATATAAGTTTACAATCTACTTTTATTTGCATCTTTACTTTTCCAATCTATATCATAAAAATACCAAAAATATTTATCTTATCATATTATCTCTATCAGATCTCACTTTCGCAAATGGTTGTGAAGGGATTGACAACCCCTTTATTGCATTGGTTGCGAGGTTCTTGTTTGTTTGTGTAGGTGCATGGGACTTTTGAGGAGCCTCCTACTGGATTGATACCTTTGTTCTCAAAAACTGAGGGAAATACTTACGCTACTTTGCTGCATCACCCTTTCCTCTTCAAGGAAAACCAACGCAAGCTCAAGACGTAGCAAGAAGGATTTCTGGCGCCATTGCCGGGGAGGTCTTTGCTCAAGTCAAGACATACCAAGTACCCATCACAAACTCATCTCCCTCGCATTACATTATTTGCCATTTGCCTCTTGTTTCCCTCTCCCCCACTTCACCCTTGCCGTTTTATTCGCCCTTCTTCTGTTCGTCTTTTCATTTGCTTTGATGTCTTACTTGGCTCGCTTAGTCGCTTAGTTGGAATAGTTGTTTATTTATTGCTAAACAGAGAAGCTAAGATCTATGGATCCTCATCCACTTGCTAATATTTTTAAGAGATCCAATTATGATGAACCAATTGCTAGTGAGTTTTGTGCACTAGATTATCTTTATGAAGCTTTGCTTGAAATTCGTGAATCTGAAAATTATGATGAATAAATTTATGAAGAGATTCATGATAACTCTTTGAATAAAAAGCATGATTGCAATGATTTTACTATAAGTTCTCTTAATGTCAATTGTGCTAATAATATGCAAAACCCTAAGCTTGGGGATGCTAGTTTTGCTATGCCTATTACTTGTTGCAATGATCATGATTGGGGTGATTCTTCTTATCTTGAAAATTTATTTAAGCCCCATGATGAATATGAGACTGATAATAGTGTTTGCAATAATATTGAAAGTGGGTTTGGAAGAGTCTCAACTTTAGATCCCACATATTTGGAGTATGTTCAATCTTACGGTATTTTTGATAAAAGTGGGTTTAGAGAGGTCATGACTTTAGTTACTGTTAATCCCACTATTTTGGAAGAGTGTCAAATTTGCATGCATGTGGATCGTGTTGAGAATATGTTATGTGATAGCTATTTTGTTGAATTTGCTTATGATCCTACATGTAATTATTATGAGAGAGGAAAATATGGTTGTAGAAATTTTCATGTTACTAAATTACCTCTCTTCATGTTGAGATTGCTATCGTCTTCTTCCTTGCATATGCTAGTTTTTGCTTGACTTGATAATTTGTTTTCTTATAAAAAACCTATGCATAGGAAGTATGTTAGACTTAAGTGTGTTTGTCACATGTTTTATGATGCTCTCTTTATGCTTCAATTCTTGTCTTTCATGTGAGCATCATTGAAAGCTCAATGCCTAGCTAAGAAGGCTTTAAAGAAAAGCGCTTGTTGGGAGACAACCCACTATTTTTCCTTGCTGTTATTCAATAAATATTTCATCTAGCTTCTGTTTAGATGTGTTTTCATGTTTTAATTAGTGTTTCTGCCAAGTAGAACCTATAGGATAACCTACGGTGATAGTTAATTTGATTCTGCTGAAAAACAGAAACTTTTGCACGCACGAAAATAATTTTAGTAATTCACAGATACGTGATTTTGCATTGTTTCTTTTTGATGTAGATCAATATACAAATTTCCCAAGACTTACTATTTTTGTAGGAGTTTTAGATTTCCAGAAGTATTCGAGAGTTACAGATTGCTACAGACTGTTCTGTTTTTGACAGATTCTGTTTTTCGTGTGTTGTTTGCTTATTTTGATGCATCTATGGCTAGTATTGGGGGGTATGAACCATAGAGAAGTTGTAATAAAGTAGGTTTAACACCAATATAAATAAATAATGAGTTCATTACAGTACCTTATGTGGTGGTTTTTCTTTCTTGCACTAACGGAGCTCATGAGATTTCCTGTTGAGTTTTGTGTTGTGAAGTTTTCAAGTTTTGGGTAAAGATTTGATGGACTATGGAATAAGGAGTGGCAAGAACCTAAGCTTGGGGATGCCCATGGAACCCCAAGATATTCAAGGATAACGAAAAGCCTAAGCTTGGGGATGCCCCGGAAGGCATCCCCTCTTTCGTCTTCGTCTATCGGTAACTTTACTTGGAGCTATATTTTTATTCGCCACAAGATATGCGTTTTGCTTGGAGCATCTTCTATGATATTAGTCTTTGATTTTTATTTTACCACAATCATCCTTGCTGCACACACCTTTTGGGAGAAACCCACTTGATTGAAATTTATTAGAATACTCTATGTTCTTCACTTATATCTTTTGAGCTAGATAGTTTTGCTCTAGTGCTTCACTTAAATCTTTTAGAGCACGGCGGTGGCTTGATTTTTTAGAAATTGTTAATCTCTCATGCTTCACTTATATTATTTTGAGAGTCTCTTAGAACAGCATGGTATTTGCTATGGTTATAAAATTGGTCCTAGAATGATGGGCATCCAAGTTGGGTATAAAAAAAACTATCATAGGAAGTGAATTGGATGCTATGATCAATTTGATGCTTTATAATTGTTTTGAGATATGGAGGTGGTGATATTAGAGTCATGCTAGTTGGGTAATTGTGAATTTAAAGAATGCTTGTGTTGAAGTTGGCAAGTCCTGTAGCATGCACGTATGGTAAAAGTTGTGTAACAAATTTGAAACATGAGGTGTTCTTAGATTGTCATCCTTATGAGTGGCGGTCGGGGACGAGCGATGGTCTTTTCCTACCAATCTATCCCCCTAGGAACATGCATGTAGTGCTTGGTTTTTGATGACTTGTAGATTTTTGCAATAAGTATATGAGTCCTTTATGACTAATGTTGAGTCCATGGATTATACGCACTCTCACCCTTCCATCATTCCTAGCCTCTTCGGTACCATGCATTGCCCTTTCTCACCTTGAGAGTTGGTGCAAACTTCGCTGGTGCATCCAAACCCCGTGATACGATACGCTCTATCACACATAAACCTCCTTATATCTTCCTCAAAACAGCCACCATACCTACCTATTATGGCATTTCCATAGCCATTTCGAGATATATTGCCATGCAACTTTCCACCGTTTTGTTCATCATCATGACACGCATCATCATTGTCATATTGCCTTGCATGATCATGTAGTTGACATCGTATTTGTGGCAAAGCCACCATGCATAATTTTTCATACACGTCACTCTTGATTCATTGCCCATCCCGGTACACCGCCGTAGGCATTCATATAGAGTCATATCTTGTTCTAGTTTTGAGTTGTAATTCATAAGTTGTAAATAAATAGAAGTGTGATGATCATCATTATTAGAAAATTGTCCCTAAATAAAAAAGAGAGAGAAAGGCCAAAAAAAGGCCAAAGAAAAAAAAGAGAGGCCAAAAAAAAGAAGAAAAGAAGGCCCAAAAAAAGAAAATAAAAGAAAATAAAAAGTGGGCAATGTTACTATCCTTTTCCACACTTGTGCTTCAAAGTAGCACCATGTTCTTCATATAGAAAGTCTTTTATGTTGTCACTTTCATATACTAGTGGGAATTTTTCATTATTGAACTTGGCTTGTATATTCCAATGATGGGCTTCCTCAAAGTGCCCTAGGTCTTTGTGAGCAAGCAAGTTGGATGCACACCCACTTAGTTTCTTTTGTTGAGCTTTCATACCTTTATAGCTCTAGTGCATCCGTTGCATGGCAATCCCTACTCCTCATGTTGACATCAATTGATGGGCATCTCCATAGCCCATTGATTATGCTCGTCAATATCAGACTTTCTCCTTTTTTGTCTTCTCCACACAACCTCCATCATCATATTCTATTCCACCCATAGTGCTATATCCATGGCTCACGCTCATGTATTATGTGAAAGTTGAAAAAGTTTGAGATTACTTAAGTATGAAACAATTGCTTGGCTTTTCATCGGGGGTGTGCAAGATGAGAGGATTTTTGTGTGACGAAAATGAAGCATAACCAAACTATATGATTTTGTAGGGATGAACTTTCTTTAGCCATGCTATTTTGAGAAACATGATTGCTTAGTTAGTATGCTTGAAGTATTACTATTTCTTATGTCAATATGAACTTTTATTTTGAATCATTTGGATCTGAACATTCATGCCACAATAAAGAAAATTACATTGAGAATTATGCTAGGTAGCATTCCGCATCAAAAATTCTGTTTTTATCATTTACCTAATCGAGGACGAGCAGGAATTAAGCTTGGGGATGCTTGATACGTCTCCAATGTATCTATAATTTTTGATTGTTCCATGCTATTATATTACCCGTTTTGGATGTTTATGGGCTTTACTTTACACTTTTATATCATTTTTGGGACTAACCTACTAATCGGAGGCCCAACCCGAATTGTTGTTTTTTTTGCCTATTTCAGTGTTTTGAAGAAAAGGAATATCAAATGGAGTCCAAACGGAATAAAACCTTCGGGAGCGATATTTTTTGGAACAAACGTGATCCAGGGGAATTGGAGTGGATGTCAAGCAACAGAGGAGGCGGCCACGAGGGTGCCCGGCGTGCCCACCACCCTCGTGGGCCCCTCGAGTGTCCACCGACCTACTTCTTCCTCCTATATATACCCTCGTACCCTAAAACCATCGAGGAGCACCACAAAAAACTATTTCCACCGCCGTAACCTTCTGTATCCATGAGATCCCATCTTGGAGCCTTCGTCGGCGCTCCGCCAGAGGGGGAATCGACCACGGAGGGCCTCTACATCATCTCCAAGGCCCTTCCGATGAGTTGTGAGTAGTTTACCACAGACCTTCGGGTCCATAGTTATTAACTAGATGTCTTCTTCTCTCTCTTTGAATCTCAATACAAAGTTCTCCTCAATCTTCTTGGAGATCTGTTCGATGTAACTATTTTTGCGGTGTGTTTGTCGAGATCCGACGAATTGTGGGTTTATGATCAAGTTTATCTATGAGTAATATTTGAATCTCCTATGAATTCTTTTATGTGTGATTAAGGTATCTTTGCAAGTCTCTTCGAATTATCAGTTTGGTTTAGCCTACTAGATTGATCTTTCTTGCAATGGGAGAAGTGCTTAGCTTTGGGTTCAATCTTGCGGTGTCCTTTCCCAGTGACAGTAGGGGCAGTAAGGCACGTATTGTATTGTTGCCATCGAGGATAAAAAGATGGGGTTTATATCATATTGCATGAGTTTATCCCTCTACATCATGTCATCTTTGTTAATGCGTTACTCCGTTCTTTATGAACTTCATACTCTAGATGCATGCTGGATAGCGGTTGATGTGTGGAGTAATAGTAGTAGATGCAGGGTCTACTTGTCACGGACATGATGCCTATATACATGATCATGCCTAGATAATCTCATAATTATTCACTTTTCTATCAATTGCTCGACAGTAATTTGTTTACCCACCATAATACTTATGCTATATTGAGAGAAGCCACTAGTGAAACCTACGGTCCCTGGGTCTATCTTTTATCATATAAGTTTACAATCTAATTTTATTTGCATCTTTACTTTTCCAACCTATATCATAAAAATACCAAAAATATTTATCTTACATATTATGTCTATCAGTTCTCAGTTTTGCAAATGGCCGTGAAGGGATTGACAACCCCTTTATTGCGTTGGTTGTGAGGTTCTTGTTTGTTTGTGTAGGTGCGTGGGACTTTTGAGGAGCCTCCTACTGGATTGATACCTTGGTTCTCAAAAACTGAGGGAAATACTTACGCTACTTTGCTGCATCACCCTTTTATCTTCAAGGAAAACCAACGCAAGCTCAAGACGTAGCAGCATGTCACTCGCACAAATCTCTACAGCGCTACTACTATGCTACTGTGTATAAGCATTTTCCTAGTAGTGTCCACTAGAACAATATTTGTTAGACCATGAAAATGATATGCACATGCATGAAAGAATTGAGATAGACAAAATTTTCTCTGAACAACGACCTCTTCTCAAACACAATTTGCCTATTGAAACTTAGAAGGACCTCCTCCACCTAAGAGTGACCCTGTGTTTGAATTAAAACAATTGGCCGACACTTCGAAATATGCTTATCTTTATGAGAAAAAGATATATCCTGTTATTATTAGTGCTAACCTGTCAGAACATGAAGAAGAAAGATTATTGAAAATTCTGAAGAAGCACTGAGCTGCTATTGGATATACTCTTAATGATCTTAAGGCATTTGTCCCACTCTCTGTCAGCACAAGATTAATATGGAAGATGATGCTAAACCCGTTGTTGGTCATCAACAACGTTTGGATTCTAAGATGAAGAAGTGGTAAGAACTGAAATATTAAAGCTTCTGGAAGCAGGTATAATCTATCCCATAGGTGATAGTAGATGGGTGAGCCCCGTTCATTGTGTCCCTAAGAACGGGGGTATTACCGTTGTTCCGAATGATAAAAATGAACTCATTCCACAAAGAATTGTTATTGGCTATAGAATGGTTATTGATTTGAGAAAATTAACTAAAGCAGTATGACCCGGTCGGAAGTGTGACCCGGCTAGAGCTTGGCGACTCACTGGCGACCCGCTTGGACCGGGCGGTTTATGATTCATTGGAGACCTGGCGGGCGGGTCAGATGGGCGACAAGGCCCAAGGCCCAGTAGGCCGGTTCATGTGATGGTGGGCTAACTTAAAGAGGAAAGGCGTGAGGAATATCTCCCTTACAGGGAATCAAGACCCGGACTTATATCCGGCTGGTAGTAGAAGATAGGCTAGTCCTAATCCTATTTGGATTCCACATGTAACCCGCCCCTCTAACTTATATAAGGAGGGGCAGGGCTCCCCAAAGAGGGACAAGCAACAAGAAACAATATCTAAGGCTAGACACAAAGAGGAGAGCCGGCTTACGGCGACTCCCTCATGATCATAATGAGACCTAGCCACAAACAACATGTAGGGTTATTACCGGATGATGTTTCCCGGGGCCCGAAGCTGTCTAAACCCTCGTCTTGTGTGTTGTGTCTCTCGCTCAACCCCTTCAAGCTACCACATAGATGCGTTGGCCTCGCGACTAAGTCCTTACATTAGGACATCTGACGTGTTAATTCCATGATAGTTGGCGCCCATCGTGGGGCCTGCGCACGGTGGTGTTGAGTTCTTCGAGGGATTCCTTTCAGGGATCAAGAAGCTTGTGACTTTCTGGATGAAGAAGAGCCGGTTTAGAAAAGATCTGCATCAAACTTCAAGTTTATTGGTTCAGATTGATAATCGGTGAGATTTGGGTATAAGGAAAAGTTATGATTGGATCGGGGCGCCGCCGCTTGCGATTTGATGTTCTGCCGGTTTGGAGGCGGATTAATTTCGAGAGTGCTGCCGTGAGAAGCCAAGATGACTATGGTTTTTCAAAGTGCGTGCAAACATCTATGATTTTTTGATGTACGACGAACCGGCGATTGCCAAATCACAGGTTATTCTCTGTTTCCAACGGAAAGACAGACACATTCGAATCTGATAAGCAACAAGGATTCGATCAATTATGTTGACGCGTTAATCATGGCAATCACTGAAGCTCCTTTCTTTTTTATGTCATACCAACCACGTCTAGGAAGAGGACACGGACGAGAATCAGTCAAACCGGCCATGACACGGAAAGAAGATACGGCCCATGACTCCGCCACCATGTTGCAATTGCGCCTCCAAACCGCTGCCTCGGTGCCGCGCCGTCTCCGCGGTGGCCGAGTTCAAGCCATCGCCTCCAGGCCAGTCTAGCTACTTCCGCTGCCAATCATCTACAGCGGGCTCAGCCCTCACCCCGCGGCCTCGAGTCACCAGTCCACCGCAGCTGTGGCTTGCTGCGTCGCCAGATCGCCGACGATCTTATTTTTCGTTTCAAACCGCCTCTGCTGCAGCTTCGAAGATAGGCTGCTATTCCGGTGTTGAACCGTTGCCGGGTCAAGTTGACCCGGCCTCCCCGTCGCCACTACTACCGAACCTAGAGTCGCCCCGTGACCCAGTTGCGGCTCACCTTACCTAGCGCTGCGCTGAACCGGCCTCGCCACCTCCGTCTCCAACCGGGCCACGCTTCCGCTTCGTTAGACCCGCCACGGCCCTATGTCACCTCGCGACCTCATGCCGAGCCGGACTCTTGTCCGAATCGCCGCACCTTGCTCTGTTGAAGCGCCGCAGCCCGACATGGATAAACCACCATTCCCTGAGCCGCCTCTGAAGCTGCCCCGCCGGGGTCAACTCTTCTCCGAGTTGCCGCTTTGCCAGCTGCCGCGGCCTTCTTCTAAACCTCTCTGGTTTAGCCTCGAGATTGCGAGCTGCTTCGACCTGCCGCGGACACAGTTCACTTTTCGCTGTGGCCGGTTTGGCGCTGCTGTGGGTGCCTCTCTGCTACACTAAACCGGCCAGGGTTCAACACATCTACACTAAATCAGGTGGAGGGAGTGAAAGTAACTGCATGGAATCCAGATGACATGTGTCAGCAGAGGGAGGCAGATGACGTTCCGTTATTTTCTTCCGGTTTAAAGGTGCTGATCACATTGAGTTATCCCTCCACGCACTTGACAGTCACAGCATGGGAGTATCATGATTCACGAGTGACCTTGCATGGTATTTTCAATCAAAGTGATCCATGTACAAACCTCATGTGAGACAAGAAAAGGACGGAGGAGGGCAGGTTACGTGGAGGCCTGGTGCTACAGATACTAAAGCTATACAGAGCAGTACTACATCAGAAAGATCAACTGTTCGTCAAAAAAAAATCAAGGAAAGATGCTTGATGCCCAGGAAGTTCAGACTGCGTGATCTTCAGAGTGTGTGTGATGCTTGTTACGACAGCCTTTATCCACTCCAAGTCTCATTGGTCAACTACAACAGTACAACCAGACCCTTTGACATCATGGATTGGAGAAGGCAGCAAAGAGACCCACTACGTACTAGTGCATTACTAGTATATACATATATTATTCCTATGGGTGTCACATCAAACAGAGAAACGAGACTACAAGTCTATAATTGCTGGAATATGGCGTTCACCCAACAGAACATCAGGTGATATTCCGATTTGTTTTCATAACACATATTAATTTTTGTGTGAACAATTACTTTGGCATGTGATATTTTTTTGACGCAGGACAATTATTTATTACAAATGAGGCAGTATATTACGGGCAGGGAGCACGCTCTAGCAACGCTTTGCACTGGCGTTTCGTCCGTGTTATACCACCTGGTGAATGAACATGAGCAAGTCGCCGTCCCTGTGGTCCGGTTTACGTCAGCTTGCCGGGACTGCACCTGTGATTAACTCGCCCGTCCGTGCCGGTTTACAACACCGGTGCCGATTTTCCCCGTTCGCACCAGCTTACAATGCCGCGGCCGGTTCATCTGTTCGAGCTGTCTCTGATATTGCGGTTGTCTTTACCGTCCGTCTCTCGCGGCCTGGTCTATATCAACACACTGGGCCGCACCTGTCCACATGAGCTGTTTATTCAATATGAGTGAGTCACTGCTTGGGAAGCCTGTTTTTCTTCCAACAAATTGGAGGCAAATTATCATTATCAGCCGCCGTCTGCACTGGATGGCTCAATGGGCGGGCGCATAAATTGCCGCCACTACAGTTTGGTTAAACTTCAAACAACCAATTGGAAGGAACCATTGGCCGAGTTGCTGACACGGCTCATACGGGATCATTTATAACCCGCCGCAGTCACCTCAACCTTCTGTGGATTCACATCGCATTATCAACGCCAATGATATACACCTTCTGCTATGGTCAAATATGGAGAATCTAAAGCCAACTCTTCGAGTCATCTTGAGACTCGGGGGCTACAATGGTATGGCTCGGCAAAATTAGCCGGTTTCAATGAATTTAAGAACTCCGGGTCATTGAAGGGAAGATAACCCGGCCCTGGAGGCTACTGCTTTATTGGCGAATATTTAAAGGCCGTCAGAAAATTTCCGGCTCAACATGAAGATTCCGGTTTAAAATATAGCTCAAGAGACATCTCTCTCCCGCAAAGCTTTGAAGCTCCCAAAACCGGTTCAACATCCGGCTCAAGGTAAATTTGTCCCTCACAAAGCTTTGAGGCTCTCAATATCCGGTTTAAGAATTTCTGGTTCAAAAAGAATTAATCTCTCGCAAGTTCGAGTTCCCAGACAAATTAATGGTTACCAAAGAGAACTTGCTGCCATGATGCACGGTTCAAAACATGGGTATCCTGCCTTACGGCTTATCTTATTATGGTCACTTGGGGGCTTCCTGTTCAAACATAGGTCGTATTCGAACCAAAGAGAACATAGTTGTCGATACCCTCTTGATCGGCATACTGCCAAGCCCACTTGGGGGCTTCTTGATCATATTTGAATCATAGCTTAACCTGTTTGGGTCTGACGTGGATCGTATTCGAATCAGCGTCATTAAACAACTCTCATGGTCACTTGGGGGCTTCCTGTTCAAACATAGGTCGTATTCGAACCAAAGAGAACATAGCTGTCGATACCCACTTGATCGGCATCGCCAAAGCCACTGGGGGCTATATGATCGTATCCGAATCTTAGCGTAACCCCTTTGGAATGGTTCACTGATCGTATTCGAATCAGAAGCCTTTGAATCTTACTTATTGTCTCATTTTACTTTGTAGTCACATTTAATTGACTATTCTGAGATTATTTTTGGAAGCATTTACGAGGTGGTCCTTATTCCACCGGTTTAATGCTGATCATATAACATTGATAGCACAGGAACAAGTGTTATGTGTGCCAGGTTAATAAGGTTTGCCTTCACTGTCTGGGTAACATAAACCGGCGGTATCATTCAAAGGATCATAGGGATCTTGTAGTCTACTTGTGTGCAGGATAAGACTACATTTGGGTGGTTAGCCGCCCTGGATTTTGACGTTAAGTCGCTAGGGCATATGTTGTTTAAACTCTGTGCAGGATTTGCAGAACTATGACTTATATAAATGCTTTAGTCCAAGCTCATCACTGAAATGGGTGTCTCAAAAGGGTTATCAATTATTGATTTTCTCAAGGGCTATAGGCCACCGGGTTACAATGAATGCACATTAAGTCATCATCGACCAACAACCGCCATGTATTTAAACTCCGGATTTACTTGTCAACCGATGAGGTATTCAAATCTTTAATAGCCAAATCTGACTGGATTTTCATGATGATATTGAATGATTGAGGTTTTCATACCAGATTATATTATTCAAATCTTGAATAGCCAACATGGCTGGATTTCTATTGTGATTATCAATAACCAGTAATATGATTGAGGTTTTCAAAGTCGCTTTAGAGCAACGGCTATTATTTTTATCAATGGGCATGATTTATTTTACAAGGGAGGAAATAGTCCCGAGTCGCTGCAGGCTTACGACCCGACACTTGGGGGCTACATTGTTCAAATCGAGATTACATCGAATATACAAGTCCCATGACACTCCCAGCATGCACCATGGCACTTGGGGGCTAATGCAAAGTCACTTTTTGTTCAACTTATTGAAGACCCGACTCATCATATTCTAAATGAGCCGGCCCTTGGGGGCTACCAATTGCTCCTGTCAAAAATTCAAGGTACACAAGCATTAATCCATTATATTGAACGGTTCACTATTTAGTTGGTAGAGTACAAAGCTCTTAACCTTGTGGACGTGGGTTCAAGCCCCATGGTGGAGATTATATTATATGATGTTATTATCAATTATATACAAAGTCCCAGCTCAGTATTATCTTACTAAGCCGGCCCTTGGGGGCTACACATTACGGTTCAAGTTTACATGGTTATATCTACAAAGTCCCTGCTCATTATTGCATAATGACCCGACCCTTGGGGGCTACACTGGTTGAAGTTTTTATGAGCATAATGTAAATTCAAGTCCCAGGTTGCTGCAAGCATGACAACCCGACACTTGGGGGCTACATATATGGAGTATTCAGTTTTTACTAGTTACTGAGATGAACATGGATTTCTTCAAAGTGGCAGTAATTATATGGAAACAAGTCTCGAATCATCACTTTGTTCTGTTCAAGACTTGGGGGCTACAGGTTATATGGATATAAGGGAGAAATATCTTCCAATTTTCAGTTTTGAGCAAACCAGATTGACCCGACATCACCAATCATTATGACCCGGTGTCTGCAACAATCATAACCCGACATCATCAATAGTCATGAACCGGCATTGGCAACAATCATGAACCAGCATTGGAGACAATCGTGACCAGGAATTATCAGTTTTTATAACCCGGTGATTTTGGAAATCAGAGATAGGCAAGTTCTATATTTTCAAACCGGTTGAATATCATATGAGTATTTCAAGACCAATATTTCTTAAGCTGGCGCTTTGGAAGCCGACTCAAGTGGGTTATTCTTCACAATATTTCTCTACGAGACACCAACGTCAGCAATTTGAGTATGAAGATGGTTTATTAACCCGGATTTTTAGAAGGAGGAAATGACAAGGACTTAAGGATGATCAAGTGCCGGCTTACAAGAATATTAACCCGGAGCACAGCCTGTCAATTTTGTTCTTGTGTTTATTTTGCAGCATAAGTTTACCATGGATAAATCCAAGCTAAACTGGGGGCTAATGTCAGGGATATACCCCGTAGTATGACCCGGCCGGAAGTGTGACTCGGCTGGAGCTTGGCGACTCACTGGTGACCTGCTTGGACCGGGCGGTTTATGATTCATTGGAGACCCGGCGGGCGGGTCAGATGGGCGACAAGGCCCAAGGCCCAGTAGGCTGGTTCATGTGATGGTGGGCCGACTTAAAGAGGAAAGGCGTGAGGAATATCTCCCTTACAGGGAATCAAGACCCGGACTTATATCCGGCTTGTAGTAGAAGATAGGCTAGTCGTAATCCTATTTGGACTCCACATGTAACCCGCCCCTCTAACTTATATAAGGAGGGGCAGGGCTCCCCAAAGAGGGACAAGCAACAAGAAACAATATCTAAGGCTAGACACAAAGAGGAGAGCCGGCTTACGGCGACTCCCTCATGATCATAATGAGACCTAGCCACAAACAGCATGTAGGGTTATTACCGGATGATGTTTCCCGGGGCTCGAAGCTGTCTAAATCCTCATCTTATGTGTTGCGTCTCTCGCTCAACCCCTTCAAGCTACCACATAGATGCGTTGGCCTCGCGACTAAGTCCTTACGTTAGGACATCTGACGTGTTAATTCCACGACAGAATGGTTATTGATTTGAGAAAATTAAATAAAGCAACTAGAAAAGATCATTACCCTCTGGCTTTTATTGATCAAATGTTGGAAATATTATCTAAGCGCACATAGTTTTGCTTTCTTGATGGATATTCTGTTTTTTCTCAAATACCTGTTTCACAACCTGATCAGGAGAAAACCACCTTTACTTGCCCTTTCAGAACTTATGCTTATAGACGTATGCCTTTTGGTTTATGCAATGCACCTACTACCTTTGAAAGATGTATGACTGCTATATTCTCTGACTTTTGTGAAAAGAATGTTGAGGTTTTCATGGATGATTTTTCTGTTTATGGAACTTCTTTTGATGATTGCTTGAGCAACCATGATTGAGTTTTGCAGAGATGTGAGCAAACTAATCTTGTCTTGAATTGGGAGAAGTGCCACTTTATGGTTAATGAAGGTATTGTCTTGGGGCATAAAATTTTTGAACGAGGTATTGAGGTGGATAAAGCTAAAGTTGATGCAATTGAGAAAATGCCATGCATAGAGATATTAAAGGTATTCGTAGTTTCCTTGGTCATGCTGGTTTCTATAGGGGATTTATTAAAGACTTCTCTAAAATTTCTAGGCCTCTTACAAATCTTTTACAAAAGGATGTTCTTTTTGATGATGATTGTGTAAAAGCCTTTAAAACACTTAGGAAAGCCTTAATTTTTGCACCTATTGTTCAACCACCTGATTGGAACTTGCCTTTTGAAATAAAGTGTGATGCTAGTGATTATGCTGTTGGTGCTATAGTAGGACAAAGAGTTGATAAGAAATTAAATATTATCCATTATGCTAGAAAAACTCTAGACAGTGCCCAAAGAAATTATGCTACTACTGAAAAAGAATTTTTAGCAGCTGTGTTTGCTTGTGACAAATTCAAGTCTTACAATGTTGATTCCAAAGTAATTGTTCACACTGATCATGCTGCTGTTAAATATCTTATGCAAAAGAAAGATGCTAAAACTAGAATCATTAGGTGGGTTCTCTTGCTACAAGAATTTGATTTACATATTACTGATAGAGAAGGAGCTAATAACCCCGTAGCTGATAACTTGTCAAGGTTAGAGATATATCCTTGATGACCCACTAACTATTGACGATAGCTTTCCTAATGAACAACTAGCCACAATAAATGTTTCTCATAATACTCCTTGGTATGCTGACTATGCTAATTATATTGTTGCTAAATATATACCACCTAGTTTCACATAAAAACAAAAGGAAAAAAATATTCTATGATTTAAGACATCACTTTTGGGATGACCCACATCTTTACAAAGAAGGAGTAGATGGTATTATTAGACGTTGTGTACCCGAGCATGAATAGGAACAAATCCTAAGGAAATGTCACTCCGAAGCTTATGGAGGGCATCATGCGGGAGATAGAACTGCTCACAAGGTATTGCAATCTGGTTTTTATTGGCCTACTCTCTTCAAGGATGCCTGTAAGTTTGTTTTATCTTGTGATGAATGTTAGTCAATTGGTAATATCGGTAAGCGTCAAGAAATGCCTATGAATTATTTACTTGTTGTTGAACCATTTGATGTTTGGGGTTTCGATTATATGGGACCTTTTCCTTCGTCTAATGGGTATACACATATTTTGGTTGCTGTTGATTATGTTACTAAGTGGGTAGAAGCTTTTCCAACTAGTAGTGCTGATCATAACACTTCCATTAAAATGCTTAAAGAAGTTATTTTCCCGAGGTTTGGAGTCCCTAGATATTTAATGACTGTTGGTGGTTCACACTTTATTCATGGTCTGCTTGCTAAATATGATGTTAACCATAGAATTACATCACCCTATCATGCTCAATCTAGTGGTCAAGTTGAACTTAGCAATAGAGAAATAAAGCTAATATTACAAAAAACTGTTAATAGGTCCTGAAAGAACTGGTCTAAGAAATTGGATGATGCACTTTGGGCCTACAGAACAACATATAAAAATCCTATGGGTATGTCTCCTTATAAGATGGTTTATGGAAAAGCTTGTCATTTGCCTCTTGAGTTAGAACATAAAGCATATTGGGTAATTAAAGAACTTAACTATGATTTCAAACTTGTTGGTGAAAAGAGCTTGTTTGATATTAGCTCATTAGATGAATGGATAACCCAAGCTTATGAAAATGCCAAGTTATTTAAAGAAAAAGTTAAAAGATGGCATGACAAAACAATCCAAAAGCAGGAATTCAAAGTTAATGAATATGTTCTTTTGTACAACTCTCGTTTCAGATTCTTTGCAGGGAAGCTTCTCTCCAAATGGGAAGGGCCATATATTATCGAAGAGGTTTATTGTTCTAGACCCATCAAAATAAATAATTCTGAAGGTACTAACCCGAAGGTGGTCAATGGTCAATGAATTAAACATTATATCTCAGGTACACCTATTAATGTTGAAAGCAATATAATCCAAACAATGACACCGGAGGAACACATAAAAGAAACCTTCCGGAAGACTCCAGAATAACCGAAAAAGAGGAGGTACATGATACGGTAAGTAAACAGACTCCGAAAAATCCGCAAAAATATTTTCTGACAGTTTTGGAATATTACAAAAATTAGGAAAAAAGAAACAACCAGGAAGGCAACCCTGGTGGGCACAAGACAATAGGGCGCGCCAGGCACGCCCAGGTGGGTTGTGTCCACCTCGGGCACCTTCCCGACTCTGTTTTTCTCTAGTTTGCTTGTTTCCCAAGATAAAAAATCTTTATATACCCCCGAACGTATTGACCACCGTATCATGGGGAAATATTCTATTCTTCTTTCTTGCTATTTTTCTATCAGATTCATCGAGCCAGGCATCATGTCTTCCCCCTCTTCCAACAAAGTAGAAGATGATGCTTGGTTGATGAAGATAGAATTAAAGAGAGAGGCACCAGAGGAAACCATTAAGGGTGACAAGGCCAAGGAATCTGCAGGAGATGAAGCCCCTTTATAGGGTAAACGTTCCAGTAGTAGTAGATGAAGAAGATATTTGTCGGATTCAGGGCTTCGCTGACCCAAGAAAGGTTCAAACTCTGGGGCATGTGCGAAGAACTCAACCTCTCTAACCAACCAACTCGTCGTTCCCACGGCCTGGCTCGATGAACATGGAAGGAAAGATACACGGTAATTTACCCAGGTTCGGGCCACCTTGCGGTGTAAGACCCTACTCCTGCTTTGGGGTGGATTAGCCTCGCGAGGGGGAGGATGAACTAGTATAGGGGAAGAACAACCTCAGGAGGTATGTTCTTGTGTGGGTGTAAGCTAGTGAGGGTTTTGGTTGGATCCCAGATCTTCGATCTCCGGTCCCCTCCTATGGTGGTGTCTAAGCTATATTCATAGCGGCCTTGGTCCTCTTCCTCCAAGCGAATGCGGGAAGGGATTCTACAGTGGACAATTTTGAAGGGGGATAGGTAGTACATCTTATCCTAACGAAAGCTAGTCTTCGCCTGCAAAGCTTCTGGCCGTGATGCCGTTGTGGGCTCGGTGATGATATCCGTCCTGCCTTCCTGGCGGTCTTGGTCTTATTGCATGGGAATGGAAACCTTTGGGTGATTCCTCGGGACCTCGCACCCGCGCTTGCCTCCTTAGCACCTGTCGGCATCCTGGACTTGGGGGTATCCAGTCCTGCCTGCGGCCCACCATGTGGCTCCATCGACGGCCTGGTACGACCCAGTTTCAACACCAACACCACAAGACCCTCGCGAGGGCCCAAGCCTTGCAAGGCGGACAACGCCAAGACCACCGAAGGGGTTGGCATCCTCAGGAGGGCTCTTGAGGGGTGGAGAGTTCTATGCAGCTACCTCATGAGGTTCAGCTGATGTGAGCCATGACGACCAAGGCCAGGCGAGCGCCAGGCGGGCGCCAGGCGGGTGCAGAGTGCAGGTTTCCTCTTCAGTGCAAGGGAGGCAAGCCACAGGCGCGGGGTCCCAAGGAATCGGCCAAAGGTTTCCATTCTGGTGCAACAAGACCAAGACCGCTAGGACAGCGAGACGGAGGTCATCACCGAGCCCACCACAGCGTCACGACCAGAGGCTTTTCGCAGGTGAAGACTACTTTTGTCAGGATAGACTGTACTACTTGTCCCCTTTCAAATCCTGCCCTTATGGAATCCCTTCCAGCTCAGATTCGGGAATAGGACCAAGGCCACTATATATAGGACTTAGCCACCACCATATAGGAGGGAGATCCATTCCGACCCGAGCACCACACCAGCTCGAGAACACCTCACCTCCTGAGGCTTGTTCATCCCTTGTACTAGTTCATCCATAGCCCCTCGAGGCAATCCACCACACCACACTCGATTAGGGTATTACACCACAGCGGTGGCCCGAACCAGTATAAATCTCTGTGTCTTTGTGTCTCTGTGAGCTCGACGCGCTAGTCTAGGGAGGATCGCGAGTAGGCAGGCTAGGCAGGTTGAGATCTCCGCACACACCCAAAGTTCGAACCTTTCAAGGGTTGCCGGATCCCTAAATCTGACATTTGGCGCGCCAAGTAGGTGTGCGTCGGATCTCCTCTTCCAACGACTAGTCCTCCTCCGCTCCACCGGCACCATGGATGACGCCCCGACAGCCCACGTCGAGCACTAGGTCGTCCAGACCTCCTTGGCAGCACCCACCAGCAAGGAAGACCTCCACTCTGCCCTGCTCGCGGCCCGCGTTCCGCCGGGGGCGACCGGATGCGGGGGACACAACGCAGCCTTCTCCTCTGGCACCGCGCCACAGCCGCGCGATCTGCAAACTACACTGCAGCAACTGCTCCGCACTCGCGCAGGGAACAAGCGAACATGCGGGCAGCAGTCATCGTGGCCCGTGAGCTTCTGCGGTGCAGGCTGCTTGAGAGCGGCCGTGACGCCTTGCTGCAACAGGTCATCGAGTGATACGTCTCCGTCGTATCTACTTTTCCAAACACTTTTGCCCTTGTTTTGGACTCTAACTTGTATGATTTGAATGGAACTAACCCGGACTGATGCTGTTTTCAGCAGAATTGCCATGGTGTTGTTTTATGTGCAGAAAATAAAAGTTCTCGGAATGACCTGAAACTCCATGGAACACCTTAGAAAAAACAATAAAAAATCCTCGCCAAAGATGAAGACCAGGGGGCCCACACCCTGCTCACGAGGGTGGGGGCGCGCCCCCCTGGGCGCGCCCCCCTACCTCGTGGCCCCCCTGGTGGCCCTCCGACGCCAACTCCAACTCCATATATTGGCTTTCAGGGAGAAAAAAATCAGAGAGAAGAAATCATCGCGTTTTACGATACGGAGCCGCCGCCAAGCCCTAATCTCTCTCGGGAGGGCTGATCTGGAGTCCGTTCGGGGCTCCGGAGAGGGGGATTCGTCGCCGTCGTCATTATCAACCATCCTCCATCACCAATTTCATGATGCTCACCGCTGTGCGTCAGTAATTCCATCGTAGGCTTGTTGGACGGTGATGGGTTGGATGAGATTTATCATGTAACCGAGTTAGTTTTGTTAGGGTTTGATCCCAAGTATCCACTATGTTCTGAAATTGATGTTGCTATGACTTTGCTATGCTTAATGCTTGTCACTAGGGCCCAAGTGCCATGATTTCAGATCTGAACCTATTATGTTTTCATGAATATATGTGTGTTCTTGATCCTATCTTGCAAGTCTATAGTCACCTACTATGTGTTATGATCCGGCAACCCCGAAGTGACAATAATCGGGACCACTCCCGGTGATGACCATAGTTTGATGAGTTCATGTATTCACTATGTGCTAATGCTTTGTTCGAGTTCTCTATTAAAAGGAGGCCTTAATATCCCTTAGTTTCCAATAGGACCCTGCTGCCACGGGAGGGTAGGACAAAAGATGTCATGCAAGTTCTTTTCCATAAGCACGTATGACTATATACGGAATACATGCCTACATTACCTTGATGAACTGGAGCTAGTTCTGTATCACCCTATGTTATGACTGTTACATGACGAACCTCATCTGGCATAATTATCCATCTCTAATCCGGTGCCTACGAGTTTTCCATATACTGGTTCTCGCTTATTTACTTTTCCATTGCTACTGTTACAATCACTACAAAATACCATAAACATTACTTTTGCTGTCTTTAATTTTGTTACCGTTACCACCACTATCATATTACTTTGCTACTAAACACTTTGATGTAGATACTAAGTTTCCAGGTGTGGTTGAATTGACAACTCAGCTGCTAATACTTGAGAATATTCTTTGGCCCCCCTTGTGTCGAATTAACAAATTTGGGTTGAATACTCTACCATCGAAAACTGTTGCGATCCCCTATACTTGTGGGTTATCAAGACCTTTTTCTGGCGCCGTTGCCGGGGAGCATAGCTCTATTCTTTGAGTCACTTGGGATTTATATCTGCTGGGCACTATGAAGAACTTGAAAGATGATCGAACTACTATTTTGCCCTCAACTACGAGGGGAGGTATGGAACTGCCATCTAGCCTTGCACTAGATTCTCCTTCTGTTATAAGTAAGCTTGCGACACCTAAACCTACTACTGCTATGAATTCTGATATGTCGCATGTTATTGATGATGCCACTTCTGCTATGCATGATACTTAAGATGAAACTACTTCTATGCTTGATACTTATGATGAAACTACTTCTATGCTTGATACTACTGTGCCCCTTGGTGAATTTCTTGATGAGCAAATTGCTAGGTCTAGAGAAAGAGAAATTATTGAACCTGAATACGATGATGATAGTGATGATGAGAATATGCCTGCTATTCCTGAGGGTTATCTTTTTGATGCTGAATCTTCTGCAGCTATTTTTGCTTGCCAGGATAGATATGAACTTAAGAGGTTGCTAGTTAAATGGAGTAAAGAATCTTATAGAGCTAGAATGAGACCCGACGCTGCTTTTGCTACTTCACCTATTTGTGTTCCCGATAAGGATTATTATGATTTTTCTGTTGATCCAGATATAATTACTTTGGTTGAATCTGATCCTTTCTATGGCTATGAATCTAAAACTGTTGTGGCACATCTTACTAAGTTAAATGATATAACTGCCCTGTTTACTAATAACAAGAGATTGTGCTACCTTTACTTACTCAAAATATTTCTGTTCTCATTAAAGGGTGATGCTAAGATATGGTTTAATTCTCTTGATCATGGTTGTGTGCAAAGTCCCCAGGATATGATTTATTACTTCTCTGCTAAATATTTCCCTGCTCATAATAAACAAGCTGCTTTGAGGGAAATATACAACTTTGTGCAAATTGAAGAAGAGAGTCTCCCACAAGCTTGGGGGAGGCTTCTCAAGTTACTTAATGCTTTGCCTGATCATCCTCTTAAGAAACCTGAAATACTTGATATCTTTTATAATGGACTAACTGATACTTCTAGAGATTACCTGGATAGTTGTGTTGGTTCTCTTTTCAGGGAAAGAACACCGGATGAAGCTGAAATTCTATTGAATAATATGTTGACAAATGAAAATAATTGGGCACCTCCTGAGCCAGTTCTAGAGCCAATTACTGAGCCTATTCCTAAACCAACTCCGAAGAAGAGAGGTGTTCTATTTCTCAGTCCCGAAGATATGCAAGAGGCAAAGAAATCTATGAAAGAAAAAGGTATTAAAGCTAAAGATGTTAAGAATTTACCTCCTATTGAAGAAATACATGGCCTTAATTTACCGCTGTTGAAGAAGTATATGATCTCAGTTACTTATTTACTGAAGAACCTCCCGATATCCCGACACACGTAGTGAAGGTAAATTCTCTCTATAGATATGATAAAGCTGAAGTCCCCCTACTAAAATTGCTAGTCAGTGCTTGGATGAGTTTGATGACTTTATGTTTAAGCAAGATGACTTTAATGCTTATTTTGGCAGACAATTAAAACATAATACCTTTATGATTAAACGCTTGGGTGATTATATGGCTGATATTAGAGGTGAACTTAAACTTGTTAGCAAACATGCTTCTATGGTTACCACTCAAGTAGAACAAGTACTTAAAGCTCAGAAAGAAGTGCTTGATGAAATGAATAGTAAGAAAAATGATTATGCTGTTAGAGTGGCTACTAGAACTGGTAGAATGACTCAGGAACCTTTGTATCCTGAAGGCCACCCTAAGAGAATCGAGCAAGATTCTCAGAGAAATAATATTGATGTACCTAGTTCTTCTAAGAGGAAGAACAAGAAAAATGATAGGACTTTGCAAACTTCTAGTGAACCTATTGCTGAACCACCTGAGAATCCGAATGATATCTCTATTTCTGATGCTGAAACACAATCAGGTGATGAAGATGAACCGAGTGATAATGTTAATGATAATGTTCATGTTGATTCTCAACCTAGTAATGATAATGATGTAGAAGTTGAACCTGCTGTTGATCTTGATAACCCACAATCAAGGAATCAACGTTATGATAAAAGAGACTTTGTTGCTAGGAAACATGGTAAAGAAAGGGAACCATGGGTTCAGAAACCCATGCCTTTTCCTCCAAAACCATCCAATAAAAAGGATGATTAGGATTTTGAGCGCTTTGCTGAAATGATTAGACCCATCTTTTTGCGTATGAGATTAACTGATGTGCTCAAAACAAATCCTTATGCTAAGTATATGAAGGATATCATTACTAATAAAAGAAAGATACCTGAAGCTGAAATTTCCACCATGCTTGCTAATTATACTTTTAAGGGTGGAATACCAAAGAAACTTGGAGATCCAGGAGTACCTACTATACCATGCTCCATTAAGAGAAATTATGTTAAAACTGCTTTATGTGATCTTGGAGCCGGTGTCAGTGTTATGCCTCTCTCTTTATATCATAGACTTGACTTGAATAAGTTGACACCTAGTGAAATATCTTTGCAAATGGCTGATAAATCAACTGCTATACCTGTCGGTATTTGTGAGGATGTGCCTGTTGTAGTTGCGAACGTTACTATTTTAACGGACTTTGTTATTCTTGATATTCCCGAGGACGATAGTATGTCTATTATTCTTGGAAGACCTTTCCTTAATACTGCAGGGGCTGTTATTGATTGCAACAAAGGCAATGTCACTTTTCATGTTAATGGCAATGAGCACACGGTACATTTTCCGAGGAAACAACCTCAAGTTTATAGTATCAACTCTATTGGAAAAATTCCATCGATTGTATTTGGAGGTTTTGAATTTCCTCTCCCTACTGTCAAGAAAAAGTATGATATTCTTATTGTTTGGGATTTTCATATCCCTGTTGAGGTAACTTAGTGTTATTCGAAATTTCTTCGGTCCCGTGATTATTCGGAATGAGTTTGTTAACAAGACTTGATCAACCTTGTTAGTGGGTTAATTTTGATGGTCACGAGATGGATGAAACTAGAAGCACAACCTTCTGTACCCTCTTTATGTTTTCTGTTATTTAGTAGAAATAAAGCAAAATAGTATTTTTCTGTTTGTCTCCTGACTTATCCGTGCAATATAAAACTACCCCGAAAATAAAAGTCCTCAGAATGCCATGCCAATTTAATATGATTTTTTCGGGAATATTTGAGGATTTACTGTGCAAAAATTACCGCAGGGGAGCTGCCACCTGGCCACGAGGGTGGAGGGCGCTCCCTACCCCCCTGGGCGCACCCCCTGCCTCGTGGGCCCACGGTGGCCCTCCCCCACTTATCCTTGCACCCATCTTCTTCCTCTGCCTCACACAAACATGAAAAACCAACTCAAGCACGAGTTCCAGCCCCCGTTGCTGTGATTTTCATCTCCTTGCTCAAAGCACCTCTCGCAAAACTGCTTGGGGAGATTGTCCCTTGGTATGTGACTCCTCCATTGGTCCAATTAGTTTTTGTTCTAGTGTTTTATTCATTGAAAATTTGTGCTGCATAGGTGACCATGTTCTTGAGCTTGCGTGTCAAATTTATATGGTTCCAAGTAGTTCTAATGCTTGATATAGGCCCTAGGCACTTGTGGGAGTTGTTGCTATCAATTTTATTGAAGTTGGTTCACTTTTATTTGAAGTTACTAAAAATTTCAGAAATTTTTCAGAGGAAACAATATGTTTAGGAGGATGTTCCAAGGTGGTTCTTCAAGGAAGCAAGGTCCCAGACTTGCAATACGTGATGCTGACGAGGAACCACCAAGAGACGCTCCTGTGAGGCCCTATGAATGGCCTCAGAAAATTTTATGAATCAAGTGGGAATCAAAGAAGAATTTAGTGCATATTTGAGTAACGCCGGTCTTGAGGACTTTGAAGCTGACAAATGCCCCCAGTATCATGATCTCACAAGTTCATTTGTGAGGAGGTTTGAGTTTTCATCTTCGCGTAATTCTCCTTCAGTCATGTTTGACCTTTATGACAAATCTTATACCATGGACTTAGAGGATTTCACTTCTGCTTGCAAACTTCCATCTTGGGGTAATGTCAGGGACCCCCCTAAATCTGAATATAGAGACTTTCTTGCTAGAATAACTGTGGGGGAATCTAGAGATATAACACAAGCCACTATAGGGAGCGTTCACTTTCCTGCTATACATTATTTTGCTCTCTTCATAGGTAGATGCATAAATGCTAAGGATGAAGCATGTCACATGTGTGTCCCTGATCTCAGCATTCTCAGGAGTGCTGTGTTAGGAGACCAATCTTATCATATGGGAGCCATTGTAGCTCGCAGGTTGCATCAGAATAGACATAACGGAGATTTCTTTGGAGGAATTTATGCAACCCGCTTAGCTAATTTTCTTGAGATAGACATTCGTGAGGGTGATATGGAGTTACCCCCTTCTTATTTAGATTTTGATTCTATGGTTTCCCACCAGTTTGTTGAGAGGACTGAACCACCTCTCCAGTATCGACTAATCTTTAACAAACGTCATGTAGTCCATATTGCTCTTCCTACTTTTGCCTTCTTTGATTTTCAGATAAAAGGAAGATATATTATTACCAGAGAGGAGGCAGATGAGTACGAGAGGAGAGCGGAGGCTGCTCGATGCCACGCTACAGCTCAGGCGACGATAGCCGCTATGTCACAATACGACCCCAGCTACACCTACGGGTATCCGCCAGGCTATCCCTGGCAATAGACCAACTTAGGCAAAAAGCCTAAGCTTGGGGGAGTACGTATTTCCCACCGACATTACATTTATGTTCACACACTCATTGCTAGATGTCGGTGCTCATACTCTTTCACTGTAATATCCATGCTAGTTTATTTTCTTTTTCCTGCTTTCTTCTTGTGTGTTTGATAAACCTTAAGAAAAAACCAAAAAATTAGTAGTAGTTTATTTCTTTGCTGTAGTAATTAAAAAGAAAACCCAAAAATATTTCCCGTTCTTCTTTTGCTTGTTGGGAGCTTTCCCGTGTAAATAGTTTTTATTTCCTTTCCTTTCTTTGGGGGTTGAGAAGACCATATTGAAAATGCTTAGTGGCTCTCATATGCATGATTGTTTATTTAACTTAGAGCCCATATTACTTGTCATTGAATGCTTGCAGATTCCAGCTTAGTCCAATGCACGTGCACTCTTATTATTATACACATCGTTCCGTCGTGCAAGTGAAAGGCAATAATGATGATATATGATGGACTTATTGAGATGAGAAAAGCTGGTATGAACTCGACCTCTCTTGTTTTTGTAGATATGATGATCCATCGTTCCCGAGTCAGCTATTATGAAGTGAACATATTTGTAATGACATTTAGAGATTATAGTTGCTTGTGCCATGCTTGATTAGCTATGAGTTATAATGGTTTGCCTTGCGTGCCAACATGCTATTAGAATGATTATGATGTGGTATGATGGGATGGTATCCTCCTTTAAATGAATTGAGTGACTTGACTTGGCACATGTTCACGCATGTAGTTGAATCAAATCAACATAGCCTTCATGATATTTATGTTCATGGTGGATTATATCCTACTCATGCTTGTATTCGGTGTAAATTAATTTTAATGCATGTTTACGACTGTTGTCGCTCTCTCAGTTGGTCGCTTCCCAGTCTTTTGCTAGCCTTCACCTGTACTAAGTGGGAATACTGCTTGTGCATCCAAACTCCTTAAACCCCAAAGTTGTTCCATATGAGTCCACTATACCTACCTATATGCGGTATTTACCTGCCATTCCAAGTAAATTTGTATGTGCCAAACTCTAAACCTTCAAACAAACATTCTGTTTTGCATTCTCGAATAGCTCATATGTCAACTAGAGTTGCCCTTATCTTCCGTGTTAGGCGGGTTATTCTCAAGAGGGGTGGACTCCGCTCCTCATTCACGAGAAAATGGCTGGTCTTCGAGATGCCCAGTCCCATGCTTTATGCAAACTAAATCAAAATAACTGCAAACAAAACTCCCCCTGGGACCCGTTGAATGTTGGAGGCACTCGTTGTTTCGAGCAAGCCATGGATTGATGCTTGTGGAAGAGGGGGAGTATAAACTTTACCATTCTGTTTGGGAACCGCCTATAATCTGTTTAGCATGGAAGATATCGTCGTCTTTTAGTTGTTATGTTGACAATGAAAGTATGCTGCTCAAAATATAATTTATCCTTATTTCAAAACTGAGCTCTGGCACCTCTACAAATCCCTGCTTCCCTCTACGAAGGGCCTATCTATTTACTTTTACGTTGAGTCATCACCCTTCTTATTAAAACGCACCCACTGGAGAGCACACTGTCGTTTACATTCATTATAATTGGTTTATATTGGGTATGACTTGACTGGATCTCTTTTACCATGAATTACAATGTTTAGTCAGTCCTTGATCTTTAAAGGTGCTCTGCATTTATGTTTTGCAGTCTCAGAAAGGGCTAGCGAGATACCATTTTGTTATATCATGTTATGATTATTTTGAGAAAGTGTTGTCATCCGAGTTTTATTATTATGGCTCGCTAGCTGATTATGCTATTGATATGAGTAATTGTGAGACCTACGTGTTATTATGAGTATGGTTAGTTCATAATAATTGCTGAAACTTGAATGATGGCTTTTCATGTTTACAACAACAAGAGCAAACAGAGTTTGTAAAAGTTTTTCTTTTTCTCTTTCAGTTTGTCAATTGAATTGCTTGAGGACAAGCAAGGGTTTAAGCTTGGGGGAGTTGATACGTCTCTGTCGTATCTAGTTTTCCAAATAGTTTTGCCCTTGTTTTGGACTCTAACTTGTATGATTTGAATGGAACTAACCCGGACTGACGTTGTTTTCAGCAGAATTGCCATGGTGTTGTTTTATGTGCAGAAAATAAAAGTTCTCGGAATGACATGAAACTCCACGGAACACCTTAGAAAAAACAATAACAAAATCCATGCCAAAGATGAAGACCAGGGGGCCCACACCCTGCTCACGAGGGTGGGGGGCGTGCCCCCTACCTCGTGGCCCCCCTGGTGGCCCTCCGACGCCAACTCTAACTCCATATATTGGCTTTCGGGGAGAAAAAAATCAGAGAGAAGAAATCATCATGTTTTACGATACGCAGTCGCCGCCAAGCCCTAATCTCTCTCGGGAGGGCTGATCTGGAGCCCGTTCAGGGCTCCGGAGAGGGGGATTCGTCGCCGTCGTCATCATCAACCATCCTCCATCACCAATTCCATGATGCTCACCGCCGTGCGTGAGTAATTCCATCGTAGGCTTGCTGGACGGTGATGGGTTGGATGAGATTTATCATGTAATCGAGTTAGTTTTGTTAGGGTTTGATCTCTAGTATCCACTATGTTCTGAGATTGATGTTGCTATGACTTTGCTATGCTTAATGCTTGTCACTAGGGCCCGAGTGCCATGATTTTTGATCTGAACCTATTATGTTTTCATGAATATATGTGTGTTCTTGATCCTATCTTGCATGTCTAGAGTCACCTACTATGTGTTATGATACGGCGACCCCGAAGTGACAATAATCGGGACCACTCCCGGTGATGACCATAGTTTGAGGAGTTCATATATTCACTATGTGCTAATGCTTTGTTCCAGTTCTCTATTAAAAGGAGGCCTTAATATCCCTTAGTTTCCAATAGGACCCCGCTGCCACGGGAGGGTACAACAAAAGATGTCATGCAAGTTCTTTTCCATAAGCACGTATGACTATATACGGAATACATGCCTACATTACATTGATGTACTGGAGCTAGTTCTGTGTCACCCTATGTTATGATTGTTACATGACGAACCGCATCCGGCATAATTATCCATTGCTAATCCGGTGCCTACGAGTATTCCATATACTTGTTCTCGCTTATTTACTTTTCCATTGCTACTGTTACAATCACTACAAAATACCAAAAACAATACTTTTGCTGTCTTTACTTTTGTTACCGTTACCACCACTATCATATTACTTTGCTACTAAACACTTTGCTGTAGATACTAAGTTTCCAGGTGTGGTTGAATTGACAACTCAGCTGCTAATATTTGAGAATATTCTTTGGCCCCCCTTGTGTCGAATCAACAAATTTGGGTTGAATACTCTACCCTCGAAAACTATTGCGATCCCCTACACTTGTGGGTTATCATTGAGCTGCTGGATGCAGCATGTAGGGGGCGGCGCCATTCTACACCCTTCCCATGTCGCAGGCGATGGTGGTGGCGCGCGCTCATCCCCGACACAACCGCGCGCCACCTCCTAGGGGCCACGGAGATCCTCTCAACGCTGACCAACCTCATGGAGCAGCCCGCGCCGCCCTGAACATGCCCCCTCGGCGCGATGCTGCTTCAGACAACACCACCAGGGGCCTCACAGGAGTTCTGTCCCCTGGCCAACTGGACCAAAGGATGGCAGAAGGGAGCGGGAGCGTTAGGCAGCCAAGCGGTGCCCCTGGTGCGAACATCCCGGAAGCCTACGTTCCTGTCGCGATGGATCCAAGGCACGCGCTAGGAGAGGGCCCCAGCTGATCTGCCACACCAGGCTGGGCACTAGACATACACGAGGCCGAGCTCTCCTTCAAACCACCACCAAGCCCTGCCGACGTCCCCAACAGTGCCAACCTTTGGGTACAGTTAACGCCGTAGGGGAACACTTACACTAACCATGGATCGCAGGTAAACCAAGATGCGGCAACCACCAGGACCCTCAGGATGGCAGACCCTCGTCAAGAGGGCAAAGGACGTTGGGAGCAGCGCGGGGGAAGCCCAGCGGCAGGGCCCTCCTCGCGCTGCGCGGAGCATGATCCAGCTTGGAGGTAGGTTCGCTGCCGGAGAAGGCATTGGCGAGCCCTTCCCCTCTGCCAGGGGGCCTACGGTCTGTTGGAAATATGCTCTAGAGGCAATAATAAAAGGATTATTATTATATTTCCTTGTTCATGATAATTGTCTTTTATTCATGCTATAATTGTATTATCCGGAAATTGTAATACACGTGTGAATACATAGACCACAATATGTCCCTAGTGAGCCTCTAGTTGACTAGCTCGTTGATCAACAGATAGTCATGGTTTCCTGACTATGGACATTAGATGTCATTGATAACGGGATCACATCATTAGGAGAATGATGTGATGGACAAGACCCAATCCTAAGCATAGCACAAGATCGTGTAGTTCGTTTGCTAGAGCTTTTCCAAATGTCAAGTATCTTTTCCTTAGACCATGAGATCGTGTAACTCCCGGATACCGTAGGAGTGCTTTGGGTGTATCAAACGTCACAACGCAACTGGGTGACTATAAAGGTATACTGCGGGCATCTCCGAAAGTGTCTGTTGGGTTGACACGGATCAAGACTGGGATTTGTCACTCCGTATGACAGAGAGGTATCTCTGGGCCCACTCAGTAATGCATCATCATAATGAGCTCAAAGTGACCAAGTGTCTTGTCACGGGATCATGCATTAGGTATGAGTAAAGTGACTTGCCGGTAACGAGATTGAACGAGGTATTGGGATACCGACGATCGAATCTCGGGCAAGTAAAATACCGATTGACAAAGGGAATTGTATACGGGGTTGCTTGAATCCTTGACATCGTGGTTCATCCGATGAGATCATCGAGGAGCATGTGGGAGCCAACATGGGTATCCAGATCCCGCTGTTGGTTATTGACCGGAGAGCCGTCTCGGTCATGTCTACGTGTCTCCCGAACCCGTAGGGTCTACACACTTAAGGTTCGGTGATGCTAGGGTTGTAGAGATATGAGTATGCAGCAAACCGAAAGTTGTTCGGAGTCCCGGATGAGATCTTGGACGTCACGAGGAGTTCCGGAATGGTCCGGAGGTAAAGAATTATATATGGGAAGTCGAGTTTCGGCCATCGGGAAAGTTTCAGGGGTCACCGGTATTGCACCGGGACCACCGGTAGGGTCCTGGGGGTCCACCGGGTGGGGCCACCCATCCCGGAGGGCCCCATGGGCTGAAGTGGGAGGGGAACCAGCCCCTGGTGGGATGGTGCGCCCCCCTGGGCCCCCCTCTGCACCTAGGGTTGGGAACCCTAGGGGAGGGTGCGCCTCCACTTGCCTTGGGGGGCAAGTCTCCCCCTTGGCCGCCGCCCCCCCTAGGAGATCCCATCTCCTAGGGCCGGCGCCCCCCTGGGGTCCCTATATAAAGGGGGGGGGGGGGTGGGAGGGCAGCCGCACCCTGACACCTGGCGCCTCCCTCCCCCCTTGCTACACCTCCTCCTCCCGCAAACGCTTGGCGAAGCCCTGCCGGAACCCTGCTGCATCCACCACCACGCCGTCGTGCTGCTGGATCTTCATCAACCTCTCCTTCCCCCTTGCTAGATCAAGAAGGAGGAGACGTCACGTTGACCGTACGTGTGTTGAACGAAGGTGCCGTTCGTTCGGTGCTAGGATCTCCGGTGATTTGGATCACGACGAGTATGACTCCCTCAACCTCGTTCTCTTGAACGCTTCCGCTCGCAATCTACAAGGGTATGTAGATGCACTCCCCTCTCTCATTGCTAGATGAACTCATAGATTGATCTTGCTGAACGTAGGATTTTTTTAATTTTATGCAACATTCCCCAACACGGTCATCAAGGACGCCGTCAATGTCCCCTTGGCCCCTTGGTCTTGTCTTGGTTTCCGGCCTCCCCAATGGTGGTCAGGGGTGGCACATGGCGGGGTCCTCATCAGGCGACATGAAGCAAGACTCCGGCCTGTGAAGGTTCCGCTCGTGACACTCTCACATAATAATGAGTGGGGCTGTACACGCCCCGGAGTCTCCTGAGTGCCGCCCTGGGGCCTCATGGGGACTCCCACCCATGTACTAGTGGAAGCACCATGCTCCGCGCTGGCCGTCGACACTGTCCCCAATGACTATGCCCAGCCAGTGGAAGCACTTAGCTCCGCGTTGGTGAGAAGACCGAAGACTAAAGACTAAAGACCAGTTAGGCGCCGGACGCGGACGCCTTCTTTTTGCCTCCCTTTTTTGTACTTGCTTGCCGACTTTTTGAAGCAGTGTTTTCTGTGCGTTTATAAAACAGGGGATGTTTTTTTTCTCAATTTGTGTCACTCTCTTGCCTTCAGTTCTTGCGTTCTTTTCTTGGAGCTCGTGACCGCTATCCTGCCCTCTAGCACCTCGCGAGCGGGGGCTGGGGACGGTGTACGCGCTGGCGCCGATCGCTCCCCTTGGGGACTCGAAGGTGCGGCCGCTCTGTGCGCCCACCTTGCCACATTCTGGCAGTTGGCTCCTCACGAGGCACTCCACGGCAGGCCAGTAGGCCCCTCGAGAGGCACAGGGCCTCGCGAGCCAGCAGCAGGCTCGCCTCAAGAGAAGGGGCACTGCCGCGGTACCAGGCCTCACTCAGGACCCATGAAACCCAAGATAAGTCAAAAACAACTATCCCGCTCAGCGGCCCGCAGCCCTGCGGGGCCCCGCTCCAGGTGCTACTTCAAAAGCATTTATCAATCTCATACATCATAAGGGGCACCCTCTTTCCAAAATGCTCTCACAAGGATGCGCTTGAGTTTTCATATAGGTCAAGGCAAAAGAAACACGGGCCTAGCTGGACGCCCCTTCTTCACCACCTCCGTCTGTGCTGCTTGTGTCGAGGTTGTTGTCCTCCTCGTCATCACCATCCACGCCAACTTCTCCGGCCGCGATCACGACTATGTCGTCCTCCGGGGCGAATTCTGCTACCAAGGCATCCACGTGGTCATCTACCCATCCGGCCAGGTTGTCCTGGACAACCAGGGGCACGGGGACCAACACAACATCAAAGTCAAAGTGGGGATCACGGTTTATGAGGTGGCTGAAGACATGCAAGAACATGCGCCCCAGTAGACCACGGCTCCTCTCTGCTACAAGCTCGCAAGACCTTGCAGCCCGAGCCTCCAAGCGGGTCACGATGTCGGTGAAGAAGTTCAGGTGGCTGGCGTAGTCGTTCTAGTCCGGATGAGGAGCGCTCTCATCGCAGATGGTACCCAAGGCGGAATTAGCTCTGAGTCTGAGGCCCTGAAGCATCGAGGAGTGCTCACGCTGCAACGTCTGGTGGTGATTCGCTTTGCCCGCAGTCCTCTGCTAGGGACGCGGTGTCCCTGATCTGCACATGAAGAGAAGACAACTCTGCTCGGGTAGAGGCCAAGGTAGATTCAGAAGAAATCAAGGCTTCTTGAGCAGCGCTCTCACGCTGCTCTGCTCCACAGACTGCAACTCAGCCCTCAGGGCGGAGGTCCAGCCCTCAAGCTCAGCCTTGAGCAGCTCCAGGTCCAGGCGGTGTCCCTCAGCCAACGCAGCACGTGCCTTCGTCACCCTCTTCTCCACCTCCACCTGGACCTGAGCTTCTCGGGCGGCGACAGCATCCTCAGCCACGGCGGCCTGTCGCTGCCTCACCTCCAGCCTCTCCAGCGCCAAGCTATGTTCCACGGCCTCCAGCGCAAAGTCCTCATGGTGCCTCAGGAGCTCCGCCTTGGCAAGGGCCACCTCACCTGGTGAGGAGGCCAGTAGGGCGCGATGCTCCTCGATTTCGTGTAGCAGGGCTGCATTTGAAGATAGAAGGTCTCGCTCCCGCTCCTCAGCCGCCTCGCGTCGGCGGTTGGCTGCTTCGGCCTCCTCGATGGCGCGAGTGCAAGCTTCACGAGAAGCTGTGAGTGAGGCCTCCGCGCGCGCTTCAGCTTCGTCTCACTGAAGCTCCCCAAGATTGATGGCCACCTTCAGCCACTGCCATTCACCCTCCAAGCGGCGGTTCTCTGCCTCAAGCCTACTATCGATGTTGGCGAGCTCCCCTCCAAGATGGACCATCGCACGCATCGCTTTGCCAAAGAACCCGAAGCGCACCACGCTACGCCCGCGAGCAAACACGAGCTAATCACCAAGATCTTCACCGACTCCGGAAGTCGCTCGGGAGGCGCTGGGCGCTCCGCCGGTCGCCGGCC
The DNA here is from genome assembly GCF_002162155.2 of Triticum dicoccoides. NCBI lineage: Eukaryota > Viridiplantae > Streptophyta > Magnoliopsida > Poales > Poaceae > Triticum > Triticum dicoccoides. The sequence continues at coordinate 487,653,885 of NC_041383.1, read as the reverse complement.
GGCGGCTGGCTGGCGTAGCCCTGCAGCTTGAAGACGATGGCTTCCCACTCGACCCCCCTGCTGGCAGCGACAAGAGGGAGGATCGTCGGTGCACCCTTCGCCTCGCGGGCAGAGTCGCGGGGGGAGAGAACATGGGGGCTAGCTCCAGGGCACCCTAGCGGCATCATGCTGGATAGAGTTGGACTCACAACCTGTGCAGGCTCAGGGCGCTGGGGGCTGCGCGCCTGCGCCGAGCTGGAATCCTTGGGGTGCCCGCCTCCCGAGGTTTCGTCTTCATGAAGCCGGCGACCTAGGAATCATGAGCAGGGGCTGAATGCACTGTTGGAAATATGCCCTAGAGGCAATAATAAAAGGATTATTATTATATTTCCTTTTTCATGATAATTGTCTTTTATTCATGCTATAATTGTATTATCCGGAAATCGTAATACACGTGTGAATACATAGACCACAATACGTCCCTAGTAAGCCTCTAGTTGACTAGCTCGTTGGTCAACAGATAGTCATGGTTTCCTGACTATGGACATTAGATGTCGTTGACAACGGGATCACATCATTAGGAGAATGATGTGATGGACAAGACCCAATCCTAAGCATAGCACAAGATCGTGTAGTTCGTTTTGCTAGAGCTTTTCCAATGTCAAGTATCTTTTCCTTAGACCATGAGATCGTGTAACTCCCGGATACCGTAGAAGTGCTTTGGGGGTACCAAACGTCACAACGTAACTGGGTGACTATAAAGGTGCACTACAGGTATCTCTGAAAGTGTCTGTTGGGTTGACACGGATCGAGACTGGGATTTGTCACTCCGTATAACGGAGAGGTATCACTGGGCCCACTCGGTAGTGCATCATCATAATGAGCTCAAAGTGACCAAGTGTCTGGTTACGGGATAATGCATTACAGTACGAGTAAAGTGACTTGCCGGTAACGAGACTGAACGAGGTATTGGGATACCGACGATCGAGTCTCGGGCAAGTAACATACCGTCTGACAAAGGGAATAGTATACGGGGTTGCTTGAATCCTCGACATCGTGGTTCATCCGATGAGATCATCGAGGAGTATGTGGGAGCCAACATGGGTATCCAGATCCCGCTGTTGGTTATTGACCGGAGAGCCGTCTCGGTCATGTCTGCATGTCTCCCGAACCCGTAGGGTCTACACACTTAAGGTTCGGTGATGCTAGGGTTGTATGAATATGAGTATGCAGCAAACCAAATGTTGTTCGGAGTCCCGGATGAGATCTCAGACGTCACGAGGAGTTCCGGAATGGTCCGGAGGTAAAGAATTATATATAGGAAGTGATGTTTCAGCCATCGGGAAAGTTTCGGGGTCACCCGGTATTGTACTGGGACCACCGGAAGGGTCCCGGTGGTCCACCGTGTGGGGCCACCTATCCCGGAGGGCCCCGTGGGCTGAAGTGGGAGGGGAACCAGCCCCTAGTG